>NC_047573.1:8937500-9242500 GCF_011004845.1 Esox lucius
CCTCGTCAACTGTTTATTCAATTGGTGTATTTTTTGTTTTATCGGCACATTGCAATTACAATTCAGAAAGTTCTTCAAGTAGATACAGTAGCTGTCAGCTAATCTGTACCAATATTTACATCAAGTAAATCGACACGTTACCAGACAAAGAACCAATGGAAAAACGTATTGGCACGAGGGTCAGCTTTCATAAACCAATGGAATGGTACCATACTGGCGACTGGATGTAATAGGTGAGTATTTTATTTCCGGATTGGGTGACGTAAAATGTCAGAGAGGACGAGAACGAGAGCGTTGCTACAAAAAAAAATGTACCCTTGTATAAAATACATTTACACCGGTCTACCAACAGAGGACCTTGTACACATAGGTTTCATTTCTGATTGAAGCGGGTTGATCATGGGCTCTATGCAGCACTTTGGAATTAAACAATATCTGTAAAAATCGGATTATTTATTTTAGAGATGGGATTAGAGTAAGATTTTCCAACATAATACTCAAGTATACTCGATATATCCTATTCTGAAAAAATCCTGGGAGTTCATGAGTTTGTGCAAAGTGGACACCTTTTTAAAAACGTCTTATTATTTTATAATAATAATTAGGTGGATGTTTTTTTTTGTCCTGTTAAGCACATATTATTCACCATTGTTGATGTGGCACTGGAATTAGGGCTAAAGGCCCAAGGTTATGGATTTGATGAAGGCCCAACTCTAGGATACCCATATCTGTGGACAGGTTAATAACTCAAGAGACATACCCTTTTACGGTTGATAAGGAGGATAAGGGTTAGGGTGAAGAAGAAATAACATTCAACTGAAACTGTAAAATCATTCTGGCAAACATGAGAATATCAACAATATGAGAGAGAGTCAAAGAGATAGAGACAGAGAGACAGAGAGAGACAGAGAGAGAGACAGAGAGAGAGAGAGAGACAGAGAGACAGAGAGAGAGAGAGAGAGAGAGAGAGAGACAGAGAGAGAGAGAGAGAGAGAGAGAGAGAGAGAGAGAGAGAGAGAGTGTGTGTGTGTACTGGGGTCTGGAGCAGAACACCTGAGTGAATGCCAGCATAAGACGTTCTCAGGAATTCAGTGAGTGTGACAAAAAAATTGAAAGAAAAAGAGGGAGAAAATAAGTAATTAGGACTGCACTGAGATATGACTGGACATTTTCACATCTGAACAACTCCCTCTCCAGAATACAGATCAATTCTCCATTAACAAGGTAATAAAAATTACAGTCACAGCACAGTACATCCATGAATGTTAACTGACTTGTTTGATTTTGACCTGTAAAAATGATGTACGAGCCATTCTTTTTCTTAAGAGGATGTTTTTTTTGTCTTTAGATGTGTTGTAAGTTTGGTGCTTATGTGTTGCCTTCCACTATATGTAATTATTTTAGAACACTATGTGTAATTTATTTCGACATTGTGTTCTGATTGAGCCCACCTTTCTGAAGCGCAATCATTCCGTAATTAAGAGGTAGTGTAGTCGGGGAGTGTTTTGTCATTGTTCATGGTGAACATGGTGTTCCTCAATGTTTTAGGCATTGCCTGGGCTGCTTGGCCACACAAAACAGAGCACAGTGTATCTTATTGCATAACTGAGTCATATATGTCCTTGTACAGGTAAAATCAAATACAACCTGGTTGAGCAACTTTACATAAAACTTCGTATTGAGGTCTCATTTAGGATTTTTTTTTGTTGACAGGAATTAGTTATCATTTCTTTCTACTGTTTAGAAATATTTTAGAAGACAAAAAATGTACTCTTAAAATAAATGTAAAAAAAAATCTGAATCAGTTTGCCAAAGTCAAGGATCTAGCGTGACAAATGTTTCAAACAGTTTGAGCAAGCAAGGTAAATGTAACTAGATTATTCTGGGAAGAAAAAGGTGTAACAGCTCATCTTGAAAAGCAACCTTATCTTATCAGAGTCTTTGACTCTGTACACAATCAGGTCAGAAATTCGTACAAACTGTGAATTACATGAACTGAAAGAATATAGCACAATGACCATGATGTATGTGACAGTGGCCGTTATGTAAGACAACTAGTTTAGCTTAATGACAAGGATTGCTTTCAAAACATTACAGTTATCTAAGGAACATATCTTTCAACAGTATAGCACCAAAGTTACTGTCCACCCATCTAAGTCATTTCTGGCTGTAAATGCAAGCAAACATTGTTTATCCATCATTTATATTTTGCATGACATTTTACCAACCTTTAGCTGAATAAAACCTGTGAAAGTATAGGGAGTTTTGCATTTTGCATTTTTTTCACAACTGGTAATCAGAGTTTATGCACTTATTTACTTTTACAATTTCACCACTGGCATGCCATGCCACCAACCTTTCCCCAAAGCCAAGTGCTTCAGATAAGAAATAGGTCTGAATAATGAAACTGATGTACAGTATAATTGTAACTGTGTGTTACCTAAACCACAGTAAGGCTGTACTGTCATGACTGCTGGGGTAATCCTTTGACAAATCTGCTGCATATGTTGCATTTCGTCTAGGATTTGTGAACTATAGCCAACAAAGAACAGATAAAAGTGTTTGAAACAAATTATTATGTTATCAGTACAGGGAGTGTCCCCAGAAACAATCTAACTATATATTGGTTTATTTTTTGACTGTAGCAATTCTGTCATTGTGTCATTCACTTAATGAACAGCTTTGGCATTTGTTACTTTTTCATCAGCTGAAAGGATTATTTTAGGTTAATTCATCAGCTGAGAATCCGTTTTAAATGTCAGATGAGCAGTCTCCTTGACTATTCTTTCTCATCACAGATGTGAAGGACTGATAACAAGGGAGCTGTTAACAATTTACAGTATGAATCCTCTTTACACTCAGAACATCAGAACACAGAGTTGAGCAGAAAAAACGCAATGGAATTTTGTTTTAACCTACACAGCTTGCCATAACTGCCATACATTATCTGTCTCTTACTATATACATAGGGAGGAATAAGAAAGATCTGTATTCTGCTGGTAGAATTTGGTGGCAATTGGGTTATTTTCATGACTGATCAGTTCACCTGGCTCAGTCAGAAGTGGAATGGTGACATACTAAATTTAAATAATAACCATGTGGAAAGACCCTGCCTGGGTTTTGGTGAAAAGGAGGAGGGTCCAGCCTTCCAATAAGATTAGAATCTTTAACCATACAGGTGTGATGAAAGATGAAAAGACCTATCTGAGACCCTCAGAAGAAAGGCTATTGATGAGCATGAGCCTGGGCGGGGTTACAAAGCCATTTTCATGTGATTCAAAGTACATCATTCAGAAACAGAGAAAAGTCTAGATTGCTGGAAATCTACATAGGACAGGTCGTCCCACCAAATTCAACCCAAGAGCTGACCAAAAGATGCCATAAATGGCCTCTTCTGTCACAACCAAGCTCGAGGTGCATGAGGCATTGGTCAAAAAGAGACAGCACAAACTTGGCCAGGAAAGATGAAGCTTCTGCTCTCAAAAGAGAATATCAGCACTGATGTTTGCCAGATAACACCTGGGTAAAGACCAAACTCCTGGAACAATGTCCTCCGGACAGATGAGTCAAAGGTGGAGTTGTTTGGAAAACAAAACACCACCTTTGAACAGGATAGTCTCATACCAACCATAAAACATAGAAGCAATGGCTCTTTATGGAATGGCTGAGTGAAAGGGGGCAACACCCGATATAAAAGGCAACTTTGTCCGCACTATGAAAGTGCATTTCTGTTGATTTTAGATGAATCAATCATTGCAAATTATAACACTTCAGTGTCATTTGTTAAATAAGGGTTAACTTATTTTCTTAGGTTAAATTTGGTTATCCGTCAATAGTGTAGTGGTGATTACATAGCCACATGTCCACATTTTTATTAAAAAATGACTTTCTGGTGGGGTGTGACTGTATGAAGAAACGTATTACGTACCATTCCACAGGTTCGGTCATCTGTCCAGATTATGCTGTGCAGAACAGAGATGAGCTAACTGTTCTCTCTCTCACCATTTGTAGAAGTCTGTGAAAGATGATACATGCAGTGAGGGAGATGTTATAGGGGATCTTTGTTCTTTGTTTTTATTTAGTCCACAGGAATAAACTGTTTTAAAAAAATACACACAAGTATATCTTTTGTTGATATAAAAAAAAAAAGATCTCAATCAGGAAGGTTTTGCCTTTTCGTCAAGGACATTAAGCGGGGGCATCTAGTTTTAAATGTTTCTTTCAATGCCTGATGTGGTAGATTTGGTTTTGGGTGGAATGAAGTGTGACACTGAAAATTAGGGGTTGGGTGGAGTGAAGTGTGAGATTGTAGAATAGGGGTCGGGTGGAGTCAGGTGTGACATTGTAAATTATTAGTTGGGTGGAGTGACGTTTGAGACATGACTAGTCACCGGCAGGCAATACTCAGTCAGGCTCAGTTGGGACAGTTTTATCTCAATTTATTATTATTATTATTAATTTTTTTTATGAAGGACTGTATGTACTTAGATTTTGTATAACAAGAGTGCAGCAATGGTAGCTTTTTTTGTGTCACTCTTTCAACATAGTATCCCATACATATTCCCCATTGGGATTTTACCCTGCGACAAACAAATAATTTGTCTAATCTATAAGTAGTATGTCTAATTAAATAATTTTGATAAGCTCAGTAAATATGGTCAGGATCTGTTTGATCCAGCATAGACGACAGCCTCTAGCAAGCACTTTCCCAAGTTTACAGGTTCTAGTTAAATGTTGATCTTCACCAGTTGATGCTATTTAATTATAAACAGATCATTTTCAGAAATGTAAAGAATGAGTCAATAGTTTTGCCTGGCAGTGTCAGCAAACATGTCAGCATTGTCACAAGAATCCCCCTTCCCCGCTTGTGTCTTCGGATCTGGAAACTTGTTGCTGTGTAACTGTTAACTGTCAAGAGTCACATTACCCACTGTGGGTGCCCTTTCCTCCACAGGTCATGGCGGACTCTGGCTGGTGGAACCCGATCTTCTCGCGCAGTAAGTGTAAGGTCAAGGTTCAGCATGAGCCCCCTCCTGAGTCTTGCAATAACTCCTGGAATAAGGGGCATCCCAACCTCCCTCAGATACCCACAGACCCTTTGGACAACCAATGCAGTGCTAGACTGGAGAAGGAAGTGGACAAGACTAAAGGTTGGCACGTTAAGGTGTCCCGTTCTGGTCGCTTGAAGGAGAAGAAGAAGGTCTGTGGAACACTGGCCGAGAACCCCATGTTGATCACAGAATGTGGTCCCAATCAGGAGAAACACAGAGGAGATAAATAACACACACAGTGTACATGAATAGCTATGTGCAGCAGACAAAAACACAGCCTTGCTCTTGTTGGCCGGAAACATACACTACCCTGGTGGACACAACACTACACCTATACACTACACCTAGTGTAAATGCAAGCAATACTGTAACCAGCTGAACAGTCACTCATACTGACATAAACACGTAAACAGTATTGCTCACCATTCAGTCATGCCCCAAACATGTATTTTGTGTGGATTGTAAAATATCTTTACCGAGACCCATTCTGTGAGAATTTCACATTTTTAAACGGACAATGCTGAAGATTTTCCAAGACCATGGTGTTGCCTGTGTCATGGCCAGTAATCTGGTGTTAAAGAGCTGGTTTTGCAGACACAGACTAAGCTTAATCATGGACAAAAGAAATGAAGCTCAATAAAGAATCTCCACTGAGCTTCATTTTTAGTCCAAGACAACGGTTAATCTGTGTCTGGGAAACTGGCCCCAAATGTTTATGTTTGTTGTGAATTAAACATTATGGGAACATTTAAATCACACTTTGGGTTTTGATTATTTGGTTTTTGAGATACATTAAAGATCAAAACCTTTACTATACATGGTGTAATTCGTTGAGAACAGAATGACATAAAGGTCAATGGAAACTCACCAACCGACTGAGGGCTGGATCCAAACTCACACCAAAAACCAAAGTGAACAACTGAAATCATAGGCTGTTCCAGCCGGCGTGCATTTCTTCACGGAAACTCATAATGTGAATCAGTAGTGTATAAGACCCCCCCAGGTGTCCTGGGGGATCTCCTCCCAGACCTGGATCAGGACATCAGTGAGCTCCTAGACAGTCGTGGCGCTACTTGGTGGCGTTGGATGCACTGATATACAACGTCCCGGAGGTTCTCAATTGCAGTCATGTCTGGGGAACGTGAGGGCCAGTCAATGGCATCAATCCCTTCGTCACCCAGGAACTACCTACACCAGAGGTGTCAAACCGGTTCCACGGAGGGCCGAGTGTCTGCAGGTTTTTGGTTTTTCCTTTAAATTGGTTCCCAGTTCAGACCTGAACAACCAGGTGAGGGTGGAAACTAACCAATTAGTGACCTAATCAATCAATCAAGTACAAGGTCAAAATGAAAACCTGCAGACACTCGGCCTTCCGTGGAACCGGTTTGTCACTGGTTCTTCACACTCTGGCCACATGAGGCCGGGCATTGTCCTGCACCAGAAAGAACCCAGGGCCCACTTCACCAGCGTGAGGATTTCATCCCAGTACCTAAGAGCAGTCCGGGTATCGTTGGCTAGCACGTGGAGGTCTATGCAACCCTCCAAGGATATGCCTCCCCAGACCATCACTGACCTACCGCCAAACCGGTCATGCTGGATGAGGTTGCAGGCAGCATAACCTTCACCACGGCTTCTCCAGACTCTTTCACGTCTGTCACGTGCTCAGTTTGAACTTGCTCTCATCTGTGAAGAGAACAGGCACCAATGGTGGACCTGCCAATTCTGCTGTTCTCTGGCGAATCCATATCAAGCTGCACGGTGCTGGGCTTTGAGCACAGGTCCCACTAGAGGCCATCGGGCCTTCATGCCACTCGCATGGAGTCTGATTATTTGTCAGAGACATGCACACCAGTAGCCCAATGGAGGTCGTTTTGTAAGGCTCTGGCAGTGCTCCTCCTGTTTCTCCTCAAACAAAAGAGCAGAGACCGGTCCTTCTGCTGTGTTGGTGCCCTTCTATGGCCCTGTCCAGCTCTCCTCATGTAACGGCCCGTCTCCTGGTCTCTCCTGCATGCTCTTGAGACTCTACTGGGAGACAAAGTAAACCTTCTTGCCACAGCACGTATTGCTGCTATGTCAGCACATGCTACCTTATTCTTTCAATTTGCATTGATTACACATTTAGAATGTCATTTGTACCCACACAGCTATTTATCCCACTTGTAACATACACTATACTTAATACTTGTACCTTTTCTGCCCTCCTCTATTTGCCTTAATTGCACATTTAGTATTGCCATTTGTACTGCATTTGCCTTCATTGCACATCTATACATTCCACTTGTAATATACTTAATACTTGTACATTTTCTGTCCTCTACTATTTGCACTTCTGGTTAGATGCTAACTGCATTTCGTTGTACTTGTACTAGTTCATTGACAATAAAGTTGAATTTAATCTAATCTTTAGTGCCATCCTGGAGGAGCTGGATTGCCTGTTATATCTGAATGGGGTGCAGGTTCCGTCTCATGCTACCAGTAGTGACAAGGACATTACCAAAACAAAAAACTAGAGAAGAATCAGTCAGGAAGGATAAGGAGAGAGCAATTGTCTGCCACCACCAGCAAAAACCATTCCCCTTTTGGGGGTTATCTTGCTGTTGCCTCTCCAGTGCACCTGTTGTCACTTTCATAGGTGACATTGAGTCACTTATGCTTTTATAACTGGAGAGATTGATATCCCTGAAGTTTCATTGACTTGGTAGACATGGATGCGTGTAGGTAGGATAGATATATCACTAAAGCAATTACAGGGAATTATGGGCAATGCCCTCAGGTAGGTACGTGTGACATTTTGACACAACACTGACACCTTATGGCCAGAAAAAGCATAAGATTCAGTTACACATTTTATTTTAAAATAAATTAGTCATGGGTGAGAAACAGATTTTGCCCCACTAAAAGCAGTTGGTCTTCACATGCGTCTGGGGGGGCTGCACTTAATGATATTTCCTCTCCATCACAATTTGACGAAAAAAGATTTTCCCTTAATCTTGATAATAGATAAGAAGTTTAAGATTTCCCTTAATCTTGATAATAGATCAGAAGTTTAAGATTTCCCTTAATCTTTGATAATTGTTGGCAGTGCAGAGAACATAAAGAACCTTAGATATTATTGCTGTGGCAGATTTGAACTCACATCTGGTCTTTTAATAACTATATTAAAAGTCAGTTAAGCCCAAAGACAATGATTGAAGTCTGACAATTAATACAAACATTTAACACAGTGAATTTATAATTACACGTTGACAGAGAAACTCCTGTTGAGTTAGGTCTTTAGAAAAGACACCTGAACGGAAGATAAACCCCTGTTCTAAATGAATGGAAATGTATAAATGTTAGATAACATTCAGATAGTACAGGACATTGTGATTTCACAAGTACAGACTTTCTGGAGGTTCTGAGGCCCACACTTGGTCCACTGTTGTTGGATAAAACAGAATCAGTTCTCTTACTGAATAACATAAAATGGGTACAGAACTTTTTCACGTAACCTAAAAACCGAGGTCATTATTAAAATGCACTTTCATGTCACTATTGTGTTGAAACAGCATGCATGACTTTGAATATAGTAGGGAGTGGGGTCCCGAGTATTTTCATTAGGCAGTTCCTGGTTGTGATGGTCTTGGTTGGACCTGCGGTCTAACCCACTGCCTCTGGTTCCCAAGTACTGTCGCAACAGGGTTTTAAATCCAGCTCTCCCGCTCTTTCAGGAACAACTCGCTCCGCTATCTTTCACAACATAAAACAACACAAAAAAATGATGTGTTGTGTGCAGTTTGTGAACCACTGGCGTAAAGTGTAAACATGCTCAGCCAACATGATCTCATGCTAAAAATGCACAGATTGATCTGAAACTCGAAATTCGCATGAAAAGCTATCATTTAGAGGATGCACAGCTATGAGTTAAAGTGCATGCTAAAACATATGATTTAGTAACATTAACCCAAATCATAACTATTATCAAAACCCTAGCTGTAACCTTAACCATTTGTAACAGCAACAATCTGCTTTACGTGTATTTTGTCACAAAATGTAATGTCATGACCAACGCAAAAAACTTTGAGGGTTGTAGATTTTATCAAATTTAGATGACCTCTGCATTTTTCATTTCAGACACTGTTGGCCAGTCTGTTCAGTTGCATTATATTAACTTCTCCCTTTGTTGCCCTGAAGACAAAAGGCATTGAGAGGACTTAGCCAACCAGAAACACTGTCCTTGATTTGGCATAAAAGACCACTTGAACAAAACAGAAAATGATGGCTTGTTAAGAAACAGATCATATAGTACCTAGTTATTCAACATCAACGTTTTCCAATCAACATCCTTGAGTCTACCCAATTCCCTGCTCTTTTGTCCCATTTCTCTAATATATCCCCTAATCGCCCGTCTCAAGGGGATAGTCTCTGGTACACCCAGCCTGCCTCAGCAGGATGTTGATAGTCTTCTAAAACACTCTCTCCGGTTTTCGGCCTTGTGAAGACAATACGATCATGGAGCCTGTTGGTCTGACCCTGCCAGAACTCTATCAGGTCAGGCATGACGATGTAGCCTCCCCTGATAAAAGACGAAGACCAGACAGGTGAAAAAAAACGAACATCATCACCAGAGACAACTTGCCGCACATGTCCGGCATGTCAAAGTCATGTAAAATGTTGCACAAAAAAAATACTAACCAGTAGTCAGGCATGGGTACGTCTGTGTCCTTGTACTTTTCCTCCAGCTCTGCATTTTTCTGTCTCAGGTGCTGCAGTGTGGAACAACATAGTCAGACTTTGCATAGTAACATCTCCAATTTAGTCACTGTGTTCAATGGCAGATCTCTGTAGTGCATTAGTGCAGGATGGGCTGGTCCTCACATTTCTGTCAGGGACGGGAGTGCTCTGTCGGCTCACAACAGCTCCAATCTGGCTACTCTTTGGCCGGGAGTGGAAGTAGTCACAGGAACTCTGGTAGGGGATTCTTTTGACTTTGCCCTCGATACGGATCTGTGCGCACGCACACGCACACTCTTAAGGCAGCGCCAACTACTGCATAGCAAATTAACTGACGTCCCTGCATTAGATAATTCATTCAAAGCCATCATCGCAGCAGCACGCACGCACGCACCCATACACACGCGCACGCACGCACACGGGCGCACACAATAAAACAACAAGTTGACAGGTGGGCCACGATTGAAGTACATACCTGCCGGTTGATGGGCTCCCAGTAAAAGCACAGACACGCCTGAGGGTTGCTTTCCTACAGAAAAGATCAGATGTACAGTCTCCAAATAGGAGTAAGACTTTGGGGCATTTGAGAGGACAAGGGAGGATAAAGCCTGCCCAGGGATTTTGCATTCTGTTGTGGTCCTCAACACCAGGAATCAGACTGAAGTCAGGATTTTCACGACTGGTGGTGACTTTTGCCATCAAAAAGTCTTCCTTCCTTGCATATTCTTAACATGCTAGCAACAAAAGCAAATGTTAAACAGCTTCTGCATTTGTAATCTAGCCATATTTAGCTTTATACATTTTGGAATATTGGTTGAAAGACTGTAGGACGGCAGCTTCTGGTAGTACACTGGGACTCAGGCATAAAGGACTCAACTTGGGACGTGACATTTAGTGACTGGAGTACATCTAGGTTTTCCACATAGATACTAACCAGCTCTCCACCTTTCCGGCTCTCGTAGTTTGTGAAGAAGCGGAAGCCTTCATCGCTGTAGCCTTTTAACAAGACCATACGGGCAGATGGACGCCCGTCTCTTCATGGAGAAAAACAGACAGATTTACAGAAAACGTGTTACGCACGAGAGGCATTTTGTCTGTGGGACTACTTATGGGGGTACTCACTTAGTGGATGTGGCGAGGCACATTGCATTTGGCTCTCCAATTTCAGGACACTTTGTGGCTTGATCAAACCAATCTCCGAACTGCTTGATGGGGTCCAGAGAAACAAGCTGATTTTCTTCAAAGCACTACAGCAGGGGTAAAGAGGCTTCACGTAAATCATGATACTCATTGCACGGAAGACCCGACACATTTGCATCAAGCGAGTACATCTCGACCGAGGTCTATCGTGTCATCTTTAATATATGTCCGATATCAGTCCAGATACTGGCAGGTGTAGTCAGACTGGCCAAACTTCAGAACGCTGCCAATTATAAATATGTTATGACTAGAGGTAGCAGGAATCTCTATTCTACTTGACCACGGTATTCGCTACAACATTCCGTTTCATGCTGAAGTGAGGTGGGAATCAGTTTGGAAAAGACAAGATGGCTACATAAACATTGTTGTATTGCTTCAAAGAACAAATCATTGACACAGAGCATCTGGGAAGAAACCCCTGGTAAAAAAAAACACTAAAAAGATTCATCTTTGGTCTAATTGAGAACTTGGTGTCGTCAAATGCATGTAAGAAAAACAATTGGTGGTAGGTTTTCCATAACCTACAACTGTATGAAGTCCTATGAGCATATTCAGTCAGCAGACATAAGAAACTGAACTGCTGAGCTACATTACCTAACAACACAGACTGTAAATATTGTCAATACACTGAACTGACATATCATACTTGACAGAATGGTAATGTTGGGATCATCAAGGAAACTTGAATCTAAATCCCAAATTAGACATTTGTTCTATAACTACACAGTAGGCCTCAAGAGGGTCTGGTAGATGTCCAATATATCATGTTTAAGGGCTATTCTTAGGCAAAAGCAATGCCGAGTGCTTGGATACAGCCCTTAGTCGTGATGTATTGGGAATATATCACAAACTCCCTACGTGGTTTACAACCATTATAAACAGATTAACACAAGTCATTAAAACTGTATATGTTTTGTCATACTGAAGGTCATGGCTTGAACCAACCAGCATGAATTCCCTGTTACTTAACAAGAAAAAGTACATTGAATTGACATATCTGATTCACTTGAATGGAAATGTTTGGGTCTTCAAGGTAATGTAAAACCTACACTCGAATAGTGCTATGAGGTTGGCAGATTGTGCCTGAAATAAAAATATTAATGATTATTCAACGCCAAGTGTAGTTTGTGTCTTAACGTATGCTTGCCTAAAGCTGCCAAAGGCAATCGAAACCCTTCGCTATTCTCACCTCCTTGTCACCTTTGTATTTTTTCCGCATGTCACTGAGATCCATGGCTGTAGAGTGACTCGTAGATTTCGTGCAGAAGTACTGAGAAGATATGGCTCGACCGCTAGCAGTCAAAATGTCATGGCAATCAAAGTATTTACCTATTTCACGGACAGTCTTAAACGTATCGTGACTGAGAATGCGCCTCATGCTTGCATAACAACCACGCAAAACGTGACTCTGTCGTAATCACGCTCTTGTCTAACGTAAAACTAAAACGCAAACGTTCGTTCGGTTTTGTAACGTTTCTAATTTAATCTGTAGGTTTAAATAAATGATTATACCTTTAATTATGTAACATTGTCTTCAGCATTTATTCATATTATACTTTTTTTGTGCAAATTGTAGATTTATTAAACAAATAATATGTTAGTCGGTAAGTGACATTAACTCAGATGAACTGTATGGTTCACCACGCCCCTCATTCTAAAAGCTGAGGTAAAGACGCGTTGATAACCTTGTTGGAAATAAGAAACTCGAAAATTTAGGACTTGGTGGTGGAGTAAAGTTCTTTTGAATGCATGGAAGACAATTGTAACTTATCTTCAGATAACCGTTGTTTTGAGAGGAAATAAAAATGCAAATTAGACATGTTAACAGTTTTATCACCGCTGTGAATCCGTTAATGACATTTGCAGATGGTTCACGAACAACACATCAATCACAAGTCATTTTCGAATTTTCTAGTTCCGACCAGTACGTGAACGTGGTGTGACGCTCATTGAAAAAGATGGCGACGACCTTGTGTGGCAGGCTTTTACCAAAACAGGGTAACGTACCACATTTATATAAAACCGTTAATAATACAACTAAGAGTAGAATCAAGTCATGTTGTCGGAGTCCGAGCCCAGGTTTTCGGTTTTACACCATGTACTGTACAGCTTTCTAAAATGAATTGAACAAGCCAAGCTCAGAGACTTCCTAGCTAACACTGTTTATTAGCAATCATTTATTTGCAACAGTAGGCTACACTGGGCTCCGTTAGCTATTCTGAACATTATTTTGTCCGAAGTAGCTAGTTACATTGTTGCTAGCATGTACAATACTAATTTGTAACAAGCAGGGCATTGAAACCCCGACATCCGTAGGAGTTTCATCTTGGGTTTATTTGTTCATTTGGGTCCAACTACTGCACCAGCTACTCTAATAGTACCAGAGGACACATAAAACACTAATACACTGATTGACTCGAACAGCCAAACGCATAAAAAAAACCAATAGTCCCACAAATGTGAAGTACATCTAATAACAGCTTAGCGTCTTTACGTGGGTGTTTCTCTTATCACAGGTCTTGTTGTCCCGCGGAAATGTTTGTTGTTTAAAGGGTAGGTTCGCTTGAGCCTTGGGGATTGAAGATATATGTGGTCGTTATTCTTCACAATATTATCCCCTACCTACGGTGAGTTTGTGGACTTGGGGACTGTGCCACCAGCGGTCATTCAATGTGCTGCCTTTTATTTTTACTACTTATTTCTGGACAGTAGTCAAGATGGGAAAAGACCAGAACCTTAGTAACTAGTACAACTGTGTCCCTACTGGCACGTAAACATTCTGGTCTGGAGTTCCTGGTTGAAAAGCAGTGTAATATCAACCGCATTGGATATGCTTTAGAAAATATATCTTAACATCAACTGTTCCATGTCCGCCTGGACTTGCTCCCAAATTAGATCACACACACACACACACACACACACACACACACACACACACACATACATATGAACACTTGGGTTTTAGGCTGCATGGAAATGTCTTCAATGCAAGCCACTTTATCAAGCCACAAACCCCTTGTCAATGTAATGTGTGTGTCTACAGGATGGCAGCCCCTGATGCAGAGTGTCCGGCATGGCTCTAAGGCAGTCACACGTCATCGGAAGCCCATGCACATCCTCAAACAGAAGCTGATGGCCATCACCGAATACATTCCCCCCAAACCTAGCACCCCCCCTGGGGCATTGATTCCCCGCGCCAGGCCAGTTCAAGAGGTCAGTGAGGTCCAGCGCAGTGACTGTGTGTGCATGCTGTAGTTGTCTTTTCAACAAACCTAGATGTACAAACATTTGTGTAGCTCTAAAAGGCGAGGGTTTCCACTTGCCCAGTTAGGAATGGAAGTGAAGTGAGATGGTATCAAAGTGATGGCTGATTGGGCTTTCAAAACAACAGAGAAGAGTGGGGGATCATTGTGACATCAGAAATCGTCCAATTTTAATGTTTATTTCCCCCCCCAGTCTGTGATTTATTCATTTTTTCTTAGGAGTTTGCTGTTGGCTTGAATGCACTATATTAGGCATTCAGAGATTTCCAGGTTCCCAGGTGTCCGGAACATAAAATCACGTGAGTCCCGCTTCTGTTCACAGGAAAATGGCCTGGTGCTGCTCTTGAAAAAGGAGTTGCAGACCATTTTCCAGGAGTGTAAGATGATCGCTGTGATCCAAAACAATTCCATCAATTCAGAGGACATGCTGCATCTCAAGCACAGGCTTCGCAAGCACAGTATCACAATCAAGTTCATCCCAAACCAGGTAATGTAGTGCCTAATGAAGCATGCACATTTTTCTATTTATTCCGTTTGCAAATATTGTGACATTGTTTTTGTGTTTAACCGCAGGTTATAAGGTCCTTCCTGGCGGACAGTCCTTACATTAACATGGGGCCTCTCTTCATTGGCCCCACTGTTTTATTTGTTAGTAAAGAGCCAAAGGTGAAGGAGATGCTTCTGAGTTTGAGGACAAGCCCCCAGATGATATTACTGGGTGAGTGAGACGTGACCTTTTCGTTTAACCAGACGGTCCCCTTGTAAGTACAGTGAAACTGTATTCCCCCGACTTCAGCAAAGCAGCCATCATGGCGGCAGGCGCGTAATGTCCAACCTGTTCTCCCGTCGAACCAGGAGCCTGTGTAGAGAAGACGCTGTTGAGTCGACAGGGGGTGCTGAACTATGCCAAGCTGCCTTCCGTCACCATGGTCCAGGGGGAGCTGGTGAGCGGCCTCACCATGCTGACCTCGCGAACGGCCTCCCTGATTCGGCGCCCCCCCGCCCACCTCTCCCTTCTACTCCAGCAGTACCTCAAACAGCAGGCCGGTGATGCCAGTGCTGAGACGACCCCGGGAGATAGCCCCGCCGACGCGTAGCGGACTGTCTCCGTCTTGGAGATTCACCTCTGTGGGGGAGGATGTTGGAGTAACCATGGCTACTGGGAGTGATGAAGTGGTCGCATGTCTACAGATTTAAAGGCCCAGACTTCATTAAAAGCCTGACGTCGAAGGTCATACATTGTACAGTCAAACATGAACTGCTACGAAAAATGTTATTCCTTTTGTGCTTTATTTGGATTACTACTCATGTTTTGTCATATTTAAGGGCCTTGATGGCCATATTAAAAACGTTATGGTTTAAAATGTGTATTAGCTGATGGCAAGTGTTTTATCATTGATTTGAAATTATTGATACAAAACTGTTAATGGTTGAAGTAAATGGTTGAAGGGATATTTGGGGATTTCTTAAATAAAAGTTAGACATCTGTTGTCTTCTATGGAAAAAAGGAGAGTAGACATTTGCAAAAGTTAAAACCAAGAGTCAAGCTAAGACAGTTATGAAAATCAGTCTTTTCAGTAAACAGGAGTTGTCTCAGCGATCCAGGTAAAGGCTAATCTGGGGATTGCAGCATGTTAATCTAGGTCAGTTAGTGTATTACAACAGCTATTTTGGGTTTGTAGGAGAGGAAGGACAATAGTAATCTAAATGTTATTATCAGTCGTTCAAATGGGCAAATTCTACCAACCCATAAGGTGTATGACTTGATGGTGTGCGTGGGAGGGGGGGGTCACACAACGAACTCGACCTATTTTGTCTAATAGATCTGAGATATTCACCTAATAATGTCACAACATTATCCCACGTGCGTTGCATTTGTCAGAACTTTTAAAATACCTGATATAAATATATGATACACTTGCAACAACGGTGATGACGATGGAGATGTGGAATGCAGCACCAGCTGTCAGGTCGACCTGTCAATCAACACTCAATGACCACGTAATTCCTTAGGCTAATGCGGATAATGCCCTGGACACATTGCGCAGTTGCACAGGTCTCTATGGATTTTGGGTTTTCGCATTTACTGCGCAAAGACAGGGAGGCTGACTTGAGAAGTTCCTTCAACACTTTTTGTCAGGTTTAGTTTTTCCCCCATTTGTTGAGAAAATGGTTCACTGATATGATTGAAGTTGTGTGGTTTAACATACAAATGGGTAACGACAAATTTGCTGGACATTCGAAGAAAATAGATTTACCGCGGACGATGAGAGTGTGCACACACGAACTTCAGGTAAGCACGGAGTCTGTGACTATTTGCATTTGATTAAGTTACTTTTTCTACTGTAATGTAGGCAGTTTCGTGGATGTCCACTTAAGATTACGCCAAACAAACGAACAACTATATAACCAAAACTGCTTCAAAATGTTGGATGTGATGTGGAGGTGAATGTGTGGGTGAGGAGCGACTATATAATTTTACTTTACGATGATTTTAAATACCTGTAAACACGCTTTAACCGCATATTGGAGTTGGCCCTTAGATTAAAATTTATGAGTGGTTAGAAGTAAATCGAGTACTAAAATCCTGTCCTGCTCATAATGACTTCTAGCAAGTTTAGACTCTGGATTTAAGGAGTGATTAATAATGGGCTTTAGATTAGAGCATTTCTTGCCCCTGTTTAACCTGATGTTATGTCTTTTGCTTTGGGCTTTCTTCAGAATACTGTAAAACACAGCTTTTATTGTTTAATCACATTAACTCATTGTTTTGACTTGCTGGAACTTGTCAGTGTTACTCATGCGATTGTCAGACATTAACATCGTATGCTTCACAGGACCTTAGTCAGTGTAGGTTCCCTGGGTTTCATGTTCCCAGGCTATGTATTCCCTCTGTTCCATGTTTCCTTAGCACCTACGTTCCCTCTGTTCCAAGTGCCAAGGGCTATTTGTTCGCGCTCTTATGTTTCCAGGCCCTGTGTTTCTTCTAGGTATGCACTGATATATTGGCCAGCAATTGGTTTAAAATGGTTGATTATTTCTGACCGATTGTGCTTTTGTCCGTTTTTGTATGAAATAATAACAATAATAGGCATTTGTGCATGTAAATTGTTTCAGTGGGTACTAACAGAACATGGAGCTCAGGGAACATAAGGTTAACAACTTAAAAGTGCATTGTATGATTGAGGGTACATGTAGGGTTGACTGAACATGGGGTTGAGCTAATGTAAGATACAGTATGTGTTGGGTTAGGGGAACAGAGGGCTAAGGGAACATAAAGAACATGTACGTTTGAGGGAAGGTGGGGTTAAAGGAACATAAAGAACATCAACAGAGTTGAAGGAACAGGAATAGGAAAGACCAAAAACTGTAAGACACTGCCTAAACCATGTCTAAAACATCTGCACAAATTGTACATTTTGAATTCATTAAATTATTTTGATGTGAAATGAAAGTGGAGCTGCTTCTCAAAACATCTATATTTGGCTTTTTTGGCTGTCAGGGCCAGTTTACTTGGCAATAATGTAGAAGGTAGCTCTCACTTTTAGCCTACGTCTTGGACTAATGCTTCACCTCATATTACTGTTGTGCTAGAAAACTGTTTTGATTGAGGCCCTGAAATATGCACCACTGACCTAACGGAAGATGGCTTGTGTGACCAAATATAATGTTGCCCAAATTGACCTCTGTGGACTGCTACAGCAACATTATAGAACTACAACCTTACTGTGATGGCCATCAATCATCACCTAGCATTCGCCTTGAATTCACATCTTTACCTAGTATTTATAATTAATCGGACAGTCAAAAACATGCCATCCAGGCATGACATGGAAGGTTTACTCTGTAATTGACGACAATGGAGCAGTCTGTCTTTTTTCTGTGTCCATTAAGGAAGTTCGAATTGGGGCTATCGGCAAATCTCATTATCCTGCTTCTGCCTCATGATTCCTTGACTGAGGTCAGACAGAACTCTCTCTAATTCTGTCTTTAACCATCACCACTCATGGAACACGAAGTCAAACATGCATGGAGGCACACTGCCTAATGAGCCAAGTGTGTTTCTGATGGCCGTAGTTGTACCCCTTGTGCCAAACTTTGGGACCAACCGTTTGTTGTCAACCACAGTCCTTCTGTGTACACTGCCTTGTGATCTTGTTACTTCATGTTCAGGAGAGGCGTTGCTAAAAAAGAATTGGTTAAGCCAATTACATAGGGGGTTACTAATCCCCTCAGACAACCTGCCTGAAGAGGTAGTGAAGAGTCTTTCAGCATATCTACATGTTCACAGCTTTCAGGCCTGTAACTGGTCAGTGTTGGAGTGACACATTTGGGGGATGAATGTGTTGGAGATGGACATACGTGAACATGAAAGAGGAAGAAGTCCAAGTATTAAAATTGTCTTGAGATTGTTTGTGTTGTCACTTTTTTGAAAAATATTTATTTATTGTATGATTAGTACTCACATGTCATATTATATTTTTTCTCAGACCCATACTCTCCTCAGATGACAGGGAGTCTGTCTCACTAAAACATCAACCAACATCACTAGGGAGGGCCTGACAGTCGTTTCAAAATGGAATCATTTCAAAATCCTTATGGATCCCCGCTCAACCGCAGCCAATCGCTGATGAGTGGTCTGGAAAAGACCCCTCCCACATGCAACAAGCCCACCCATTCTCGGAGCAGTAGCACCGCCTCTTCACGTCACTCCCGGGTAAGTATTACTTTTTCATGAGCATTACCTTTTCATGAACATCAACACATTCAGTCACCAGGAAGGCAACAATGAACACGTCGTTCCACACAAATTATGCAGTGCCCATTCTCGTTTAAATGACAACTTCCCAAACAAAACATCAAACTGCTTGTTAACATCTCTCAAATTGATATGAAGCTGTCTAAATTACTGCTGAAGTGTTTGCTGAGGGGTTTTTCTCGCCTTCAGAACATTAAAGACTGGGAGGTGATGGACGACCTTCAGGTGGACATGACTTCAGGTGACAATCCCCAGGACATGCCCGTCCCAGGGATCTGTGAGGGCTACCTCCTCAAGAGGAGAAAATGGCCCCTGAAAGGCTGGCACAAGGTCAGTAAACTGCCCATTCATCCACTTGGCTACTGCATTGTTCACGGTTGGTTTTAATTAGTTCACCATCTGTCTACATCTGTATTTGATTCAACTTGCAGAGGTACTTTGTGTTGGAAACTGGGATCTTACGATACTCCAAAACCCAACAAGATGTGAGTGCATATTCTGTGTTATGCATTTTAGTTAAATTGACGAGAAGCTCACTACTGATGATAGCTATCACTTTCACTTTGAAGATTACCAGGGGAAAGCTCCATGGTTCATTAGATGTCAGCCTTGCAGTCATGTCGATCAACAAGAAATCCAATCGTATAGATTTGGATGCAGGAGACATCCTGTATCACATTAAGGTATGCCATCTGTTTAACTTGATTTTAGCTAATTTACGTTATACACTATATATTGTACAGTGCTAATCAAACCCAGGAACAATTCTCTAATGTCTTTATTAAAAATTGTGCATACATTTTGTTTGATATATTATTTTAAACACTGACACAATAATTTATTGTTTGTGACATACGTATATTTACAGTACCAGTTAAAAGTTTGGATGCACTTACTCATTAAATGGCATGGGCCACAAATATTTAAAAAAACTGTCAGGGGTTTAAAGACTTTTCCAAGGCACTGTGCAGTTTCATTAAATAACTTAGTAAACCACTTTGCGGGTTGTCCAAAGTTGAATTTAGTTGGATTGTCTTTTCTGGACCAGTTTCTCAGTTTAAGCCCTCGGTAATGTGAATTCATTCGGCCCCTCTCTCACTGTTCTATCCTCTCCCAGGCCAAGAGTCACGACCTGTTCTACATATGGGTAACCAAGCTGAGTGCCCACCGAATGTTCAAGAAGAACGAGGCTGCCCATGTGCACAATGGCTTCCTGCAGGCCTTGACCCAGGGCACCGGTGGAACTGGTCAGTCCCAGACGAATGACATGCAGGACGTGGTTAGTATTCCCTCTTTGTCGATGGTAAGCCTGTTGATGGATGACGGTGGGTCCCAGTCTTGTGTTGAGTTTGTCTAGCTCATGGTCTCTCTTTCTCTCTCGTCTTTATGCCAGTCTTCCTACCAACTCTACCACGGCGCCACTGGCTCTTACACGGGAGAGATGGCCACGCCAACGCCGTCCGAGTTTCCCCCTGGGGTCAATCGGAAGGTTTCAGCCTGGTTACAACAGACTCGTGATCCAGATAGCTGTGCTCAAGGTGCTGTACTCAAATCTCCTATTCAAATTAGCAAGAGCTGATATCATGTAGTTTTAAGGCTGTCAAACAAAACCAAAAAACATCCAAATGTAGAATAGTTTTTTATCAGTTCGGGGCATGCAAAATCTGTAGCTCATGAATGGTAATTATACATTTAGCAGGCTCTCTTATCCAAAGTGATTTACTGAAGCCTGTGTCTACCTTTCTTTCTACTACCCTGTGGGAATCAAACCTGCAACCCTGTTACTGTAAGTGCCGTGTTCAACCGACTCAGAATCTCAGGGCCATCTGTTTTTTGGTCAAAGTCCCCATTGACACTTTACATTTGAATCATTTAGCAGATGCTCTATCCAGGTCCACTTACAAGAACAATTATGGGTTAAGTGCCTTGGTCAAGGTCATGATATCAGATTTAATTTACATGTCAGCCCAGGGATTAGAACCAGCAACCCTTTGTTTTGCTGGCCAAACGCTCTTGGCCACTAGGCAGTCGTTTGATGCCGCATAAAGCCGTTCTGAGACCTGCACAAATTGTTGGTCATTCTTGCAGAGCTGAACCGCTGCCAGTTGGACCTGTCTGAGCTGAACAGGCTAGTCCAGAAGCTGCAGATGTTGGAAGGGGGTCAACAAGCCTTCTCCAATGGGGAGCTGCAGCGCATCATCAGCATGCAGGTGTGTGGGAGTGAAGCCCAAAAGCCCAACCCTCTTTGGCCCCCGGACACTGACAATTTATGTCCACCTGAAAACATCTCCCATTCTAAGTTAGGACAGAGTATTGACACATGGTGCGGTTTTTGTGGATGCAGATTAAGCCTAGTCCAGGACTTAAAACCTAGAAAATTAGATTCTTCACTGAGCTGGATATGTTTTAGTGCCAGACAAGGTTTAACCTGTGTCTACGAAACCAGCCCCCTTGGTTGAACCTCTGGAACAAGGCTTGCGAGTGAGTTGCAGGACAAGGGTGTGAGACGTGTTTAGTGTTTTATGACATCTGTTTTTAATTCTACAAAGAATCTTTCACTTGAGAAACCCAAGAAGTCGAGGTCTGGCAAGATATGGGGTCATTCTCGCACCCTGTCCAGGGTGGAAGCTCTCGGAATGGTAAGACAGGTTTGTAATACATTCATATCATTTTCATTTAGCTGTGGTTTTTAGATTGAATGTGGAGGTGATGTAAAGATCCTTTAGACAAACCTTTCTATTTTTTTGTCCTGGAAATTTGTTTCTGTGTAGTTGAATTGTCAATCTGTGAATCCTAAAAACCCTGAACTTCCATAAGTTGTGTCCCAACAACCCATACAAAGTATGTTGGTTTTGAGTATTTGCTGGCCCAACCCCCTGATAACTTTTAGGCTTCTCTTTAATCCAAAGCCTTTTCGTGGGATTACTAAATCGGTGAGTCAACACCAGCCTGACTGCCAGAGCATGGAACAACTAGTCCTAATCTAGCTCACCTGTGTTGTAACAGTGTCTTATGGACAAAGGGGAACATTTAATACAGCTGTTGTTTTAAAATGAAAGGTACAATCAAATCAGAAATGGCTACAGGGACCAAGAAAAATAGCTTTTCACAGCTCAGATTGCCAAGAGATGGAGATGGGTGTTATGGCTGGGAATAAAGAAATAAGACTTGTGTTGGACTGAAATGATAAGCACCCTGGATAAAGATGAGCCAAAAATGTTGAACACTGGTGGGGCTTGTTAGAGGCTTTTTTTCTGGCCAACCATCCAAACCTTCTTTGCCTCTTGAACCATTTTACTCTGTGTGGAGGCAAGATTCCCCTGTATGCTCCACCAGGCAGGTTTTCCACGGTTCTGCTCTTTTCTAACTTGTTAATTATTGCCCTAATAGTTGCACGCTGTATTTTTTTATTATTTATAAGAATACGTAGAGGTGTGAATGAGTTTGGGTTTATAACCAATGTTTTTTATGAGGGATTGCATTAGTATACAATAATAGGTCAAAAAGGAAGGTTTTGAGTGAGGGACAGAAGTGTTAAAATTAAGAAACCGCCGCAAATTGAACGCTTCTGTTCCTCACTCAAAACTTTCCTTTTCAGCTTTTTTGGAAAGGAAAGAAAATGGTGCAGTGGTCTCTTCACTTTTTCCGGAGCTGTATTTCTTTGCATAAAATACAGAACACTACATATGGGTTTTTATACAACCTTTTTTGCTCATCCTTATGCCAATCATTTTGGATGTGACAGTACCTGCTCTTAGAACCACTAAGTTCAATGAGCTTTTAGTCTTTGTTTAGTTCATGTATCTATATTGCATGGAAGTTCGCAGTTCTTGTTTACTTTTCTCCTACATGGAAAAAACAACATCTCACTAAAGTGGGAATCAGCGACTCACAAGCCGTTCTCTAACAAATAGACAGCCATTAATCCTTTTGTTTTACTTGTCAATTTCACATCATTCCCTCCTTATTGTAGCTGTCCTCCAGCCATCTGAACAGCTCGTCCCAACTGGGTGCGTCTGTCCCCTCCATCTCAGACTACACTCCCTCCATCCCCGACTATGTCTACTCCCAGCTCTCCCCTTCGACCAACACCTCCCTTGAAGGGAAGAAGATCCAGCAAGAATTCTGTGCTGTGTCTCAAAGAGGTCAGAGAAAAAAAACACACACACACACACACACACACACACACACACACACACACACACACACACACACACACACACAATTTCCTGTTTTGTATCGTGTGCATTCATAATACTGAGGTTAGATGTGCATGCCTTGAATCTCCTGTCAGTGCATGCGTCCCTCAAGTCTGTGCATGAGGCCTTGGCCCAGGAGCGCCTGAGACTGCAGGACACATACCACCAATCAACCGCGCTGGCTGAGGTGAGGGTACACACCTTTGTGAAGTCACGCTTGGTTTACATTGTTTGTGTGGAGTCGGCCTTGGGGCGTGTGCCTTTAAATGCTTTTCTGCAACCATGCTATTCTGCAACCATGCTATTCTGCAACCAGGCTATTCTGCAACCAGGCTATTGGTTTAGCTGTTTTTCCCCTGGTATCGATCGTTTTGCACTCAT
Organism: Esox lucius; assembly: GCF_011004845.1. Classification (NCBI taxonomy): domain Eukaryota; kingdom Metazoa; phylum Chordata; class Actinopteri; order Esociformes; family Esocidae; genus Esox; species Esox lucius. Next base: position 8,961,067 of record NC_047573.1, read on the forward strand.
CCTTTCTATCTCTATCGCTCTCACTCTCACTCTATCACTCTCACTCTATCACTCTCACTCTATCACTCTCACTCTATCACTCTCACTCTAGACCTCGTCTGGGGACCAGTCCCGTCGCACACCCTCAGTGACAGACTCTGCGGCGGAATATTTTGATGCGAGCGACGACGTCCTGAACGGGAGTTCCTCTGAGTCTGGTGAGTCTGGTCTGAGTGACGGGACCACCACCAACTCTGAACCTGAGGAAGGCCATGGTGAGCGCACGCGCGCACACACACACCCATGCGCACGCGTGCACACTGTATCCAGCTAGCAATAAGATTTTTCTTTTTTCTCAGAAGACCTTAGACCTTTCATTTGTCCGCCCCCCAGCTTCGGCGACTCGCGAGTACCGCGCCAGCATCTCCAAGGCGCCCAGCAGCGCGGTGCCCAAGAACACGGGCCGCCGCTGCACCCTGCCGGCCCGTTGCCCAGACAATGCCCACGTGGGCCTGATGCAGATCCTCTACAACAACATCGGCAAGGACCTGTCCCGCGTCTCCATGCCTGCGGCGCTCAACGAGCCCGTCAACCTGATTCAGCGGCTGTGTGAGGAGCTGGAGTACTCGGAGCTGCTGGACACGGCCAACAACACACAGGACCCCTACCAGAGGATGGTAAGGAGGCTAAAGATGTGTGTGTGTTTTCAGAGAGACACACCGCAGTGTTGAAGGTGACATTTTATGGTACAATATACATTGGATTTGAATGGAACCACGTGCTAACAGCCGTGTTAGTGATGTAATTTTCTTTTGGAATATATATATTATGTTTTTAATAAATACGTTTAAAAAAAAAAAAATTACGAAAGGTGTTCTTGTGCAGGTCTACATTGGTGCCTTTGCCATCTCTGGCTATGCTACAGCTCACTACCGCAACCGCTACAAGCCCTTCAACCCTCTCTTGGGGGAGACCTATGAATGTCACAGGGAGGACAAGGGCTTCCGCTTCATCAGTGAACAGGTAGGAGGTCTTTCCCTGACATCCCTCAGCAGAGCTGAAGATTGACCTGGTCGGGCTGTCATGATCAGGCTAAACCATACTTATCGTTAATATTCACACTAAACCTTTCTTGTCATTGACAAGCTGTTCTTGTCTTTCATATGTCATTGTTTTTCATCAGGTTTGCCACCATCCCCCAATCTCTGCATGTCATGCTGACTCTGATAACTTCTCACTGTGGCAGGGTGAGCTTATTTGATTATAAATAAGTGTGACTGATTTAAGAACATGTAGTGGATATAAAGTCTGTGATGTAAAAGTATGAGACAAAGATAAATCATGTCAGAACTTTTTCCACCTTTAATGTGACCTATAACATGAACAATTAAATTGAAAAACAAACTGAAATCTTTGAGGGGGAAAAATAAAAAACTCACAATAACCTGGTTGCATAAGTGTGCACACCCTTAAGGCTGAAAGGTGAATTTCCTCTTGACCTTGAGCTTTCTAATGGAAACCTGAAGGTTTTGTGCCAAAATTGCCTGGTATTTGGAACTGTTCATAATTCACGGTTCATAAGGCCCCGGTTCCAGCTGAAGAAAAACAGTCCCAAAGCATGATGCTGCCACCACCATGCTTCACTGTGGGTATGGTGTTCTTTGGGTGATTATGGTCAAAAAGTTAAATCTTGCTTTCATCAGACCATAACACATTTTCCCACATGCTTTTGGGGGACTTGATGTTTGTTTTTGCAAACTTCAGCCAGGCTTGGATGTTTTTCTTTGTAAGAAAAGGCTTCCGTCTTGCCACCCTACCCCATAGCCCATTCATATGAAGAATACAGGAGATTGTCATATGTAGCACCCAGCCAGTACTTGCCAGAAATTCCTGCAGTTCCTTTAATGTTGCTGTAGGCCTCTTGGAAGCCTCCCTGACCAGTTTTCTTCTCGTCTTTTCATACATTTTGGAGGGACGTCCTGTTTTTGGTAATGTCTCTGTTGTGCCATATTTTCTCCACATGATGATGACTGTCTTCTCTGTGTTCCATGGTATATCTAATACTTTGGAAATTATTTTGTACCCTTCTCCTGACTGATATCTTTCAACAATGAGATCCCTCTGATGCCTTGGAAGCTCTCTGTGGACAATGGCTTTTGCTCTGAGATGCAACTAAGAAAATGTCATGAAAATCCTACTAGAACAGCTGAACTTTATTTGTGATTAATCAGTCACTTTAAATGATGGCATGTGTGTAATGACTTCTATTTAACATGAGTTTGAATGTGATTGGTTAATTCTGAACACAGCCACATCCCCAGTTATAAGGTGTGCACACTTATGCAACCAGGTTATTGTAAGATTATTTTTCATTTTTCCTCCTCGAAGATTTCAGTTTGTTTTTCAATTGAATTGTTCACATTATAGTGGAAAAAGTTTTTACATGATTTATCTTTCTCATTCTTTTACACAAAAAAAACCTGGCATTTTAACAGGGGTGTGTAGTCTTTTTATATCCATTGTATCTTGAGCTCCCACGCAGTTAGCTTGAAATGTCGCTGGGTGAGCCATGCGATTTGCTACCCTTTTGTATCGCTCATACGGTTGGACGGTTGTCCAGGAGAGCGCTCATGTGTGTTGCAAAGCAGAAGATTGTGGCTTTGCTCCCAGTGAGGTACCATGCAAACCTAAAGCCGAGGCACTGCTAGCAACAGCACATTGGTGTTGGTTTCAAAAGGAAAATCTTGATTCCACCATGGTGATAAGCCGGTGTCTTGACGTATATTTTGAGCACTTTTCAACATTCAACAACAAAATACTGAAGTCCGTCATCATTCTCACAAAACATGCCATATTTCTGTCAACCGAACAGATCAGCGGTGGAAGAATAAGTTCTGGGGGAAGTCTTTGGAGATCATGCCAACGGGGATGGTGAACGTCACTCTACCAAGGTGAGAGTCCCTGTCCCTGGTGGCCAGTCCTCTATCTGCTCCCTCTCCTGCTGTTTAGCAATGAAAGTGTGAAATGCTCCGCTTTCAATCACTCCTCCAGGTTTGGGGACCACTACGAGTGGAACAAAGTGGTCACCTGCGTCCACAATGTGTTGAGCCAGCAGCGCTACCTCGAGCACTACGGGGAAGTCGTCATACGTAACCTCAACAGCAACGCGTGCACCTGCAAGATCACCTTCGTCAAGTCCCGCTACTGGGGTTCGGACACCAACAAGAACGAGGTGCAGGGCACCGTACTGGACCAGACCGGGAGCGTCATTCACCGGTTCGGGGGACTTTGGCACGAGGGCATCTTCTGCGACACCTTTCCTACTCCGCAGTGCGTCTGGAAGCCAAGTGAGTATCCCGCCTGCTGAAGAAAAAACTACCAGGGAGGACTGCAGGTTCGTTTAAGGAAACATTTAATTGAAAACGACGATCAAGACAGACCCAAAACTGTGAGGCAGTTTATGAGATACATTTTGGCAGTTGGTCATGGCAATGATTATGTCAGAGTCCCACAGTTACCAAATCAATGGAATATACCAGCGCAAAGTCTTGCAGTCCAGGACACTGGTACAGAACTGGTACTGGTGTGTCTGGGGTTTTAATGGTGTGCTAGTTAAAGAAAAACATTTAAATAGTTTATTTTATTTAATATAATGATATTTACTCTAGTCAACATTTAAACTACTAATGTCAGGTGTGTAGAAATTATAATAACATTAATAACAATGCAGTACTTCATTTCATTTGAAGGTGATTTTATGGTCTCAGAAAAGTGGAATTTCCAACATTCTTCATAAATAATAGGAGAAATATGGAATTATGTACCTAGAGAAAGTATTCCTGCATGTGTAATATAACATCATATTACACATTCCTATTACATATTCCTGCATGTGTAATAGAATCGCTAAATTCTGGCACACCCACAGCTCAAATATGCTACGACTTTTGGTTGCATTTGCTTTGTTAAAAGCCCTGAAGGTTTTTGTAGTTCCTCATGGTTCTCGGTATGTTAATGAAAGACATTGTGGTTTGAGGCTGTGGTTACATCAGCTCATTGCTGTAGCCCAACTCAGAGGCTTCTTTTTACTGCGCAGATCCCCAGCCCAAGGACTACTACTTGTACTACGGCTTCTCCAACTTCGCACTGGAGCTGAACGAGCTCACCCCAGACCTGAAGCCTCTTCTGCCCCCCACCGACTCACGCCTCAGGCCTGACCAGAGGTGAGGTTGTGCCACCATGAGGTGTTAAGGGCTGGCCAAAAATACGTTTTTTTTTTTTCTTCCCCTGACTAGAAGAAGACTTTCTTTTCCCTGACTAGGTCACATGACCAGGAACAACTACAGGCCTTTTCCTTGCAAATGTTTTTTTTATTTTTTTATCTCCTTTATTTCCTCAGGATGCTGGAGGAGGGTCGGGTGGATGACTGTGACAAGTTTAAAGAAGAGGTGGAGGAGAGGCAGAGGGAGCGGAGGAAACAACTGGCTAAGAGAGGCGAGGAACACATTCCACGCTTCTTTAAGTAAGCCCCTTGCTTTTATCTTCAGTGATGCACTCTTGAATTGAGTACAATATTTATTTTCTTTTATCTAGGATAACACAATGTGATATGAATATATCTCAGACTTCAGTTGTTGTATACAGCATTGTGTCTAATGATTCCGTGCCACTTTAAAAAGGTGTTAATCCTGGTGACCTGGCTACACCTTTCTTCCAAATTGACCACTCTTGTTCCCTTTTTTTCCACTGTGTAACTAAAATAATTGAAGTTCTCTAGGTACCCATGTATGTGATTATTAATATATGCAAGTCGCTCCAGATGCCGGCCAAATGCCTCAAAAGGAAATGTAGACTCTGACACTCAGCTGGTTAAAGGGTAGAGTTTGCTTTCTGTGATTTAGTAGTTCCCTCTGTTTTCCCAATTTCAGGAAAGCTGTGGATTCCTGTGGGAGAGATGTGTGGTTGACCAATGGAACCTACTGGAAAATCAGAGAGAACCCGGGCTTTGCGAACTCAAAGAACCTGGAACTGTGGTGAATTGCCCAAATTGCTGGTGCGCTGAGGGAGTCCAGTGACCGTAATGTCTCACACGGTGAGAATTGAAGGCCTATATGGACTGTCTTCAGGAACCCACCCACCATCATCACCCTGTGATTTGCAATCCCCAGACATGGGAAGTCTTTGGAAAAAGTCCGGAAACTACTTAGAACCTTTTGAATTCAACAGTGATTAGTCAGGAAGATAATTGGTTCCTGGCATTCCCAGAAAAAGGTTGCTTAACCTGTTCTGTCAGATGAGAAGGATCAGGGGTTTTCATTATGCCCGGTACTTGAATTTAGCCCGATTTATGCTAATTGCCCATTGTGTACATTTGTTCTCTTGTAAAGATTTGTGTTGTCTAAGATTTTCAGGTTTTTCTGGTCAAGACAACAATTGTTGTGCATCACGACTTGTGCATCTTCTCCCAAATACGTCTCTGCATGATTGGTGCAAATTACGCACATTTTATTTGTAGCAGTGGTACTAGAATTAAAGACTTCTGTCCTACACGAGTACATCTTAGTAAGTTAAACAGTCCGACATGGAAACGTCATATACATCTGTGTCATGTAGTGTGCACATTCGTTACTTTTTATAATGGGAGTAACTCTTCTATATTTGATTTATTTTACTTTAAACTCATAATGCTGTTACTAGTAATGACTTAAAGATAATGCTAACGAAGGGGGTTTAGGAAAACTGTTTGAGTGGGAATTAAATGTACTATACCCTTTAATTGGCTTAATGAATCAAATCTAAGGTCTGTTTTGTGACTATTCTTAATGAGTTGAATTCAGTTAGTCAGGCGACTTAATGCTCAATTTGGCGAAACCTGCTTCATAAAAACTATTTGTCCAATAGTAAAGACACCTGAACATTTCTTCTTGGTATGGTAAATAAAAAATAAAGACACCCCCCCGCTATTACTGGTATAATCCCACAAGTCACATTTAGAGGTGCTGGGCGGCAGGAGGAATGTTGTAAGTGAAGAATGTAAAGATTATTACTATGGCGGATTTGAAAGATTCCCAGCCTGAACATAAACATGTCTAATAATTGACTGTATGTTGCACTTAATGGCAAAGGTCAATAGTTTTCACATTAAATTAAATACCAAACTTGTGATTTCAGATAATTAGACTTTTAATTCATTAATAAAAAAAACATTACAATACACCGTAAGACACCTTTAATAAATATTTCCCCTTCAATGTTTTCTTCTATTCAAGTCTTTATTTCATTAGAATAAATCAAATACAATATTTAAAATTCTTCTTAGTACAATATTTTGCATCTCTCTACTACATCTTGCCTCCTCAGACTGACTAAATTAATGATTCATACAACTTTATAAAAACATGGATAATTTATTTTACAGAATGGGAGGCAGGTTGCCTTACTGTGGAGCCAACGGTACATTAAGCACTAATGAAACTGCCTCTGACCTGTCAAGTTTACCACAGCTTTCTCCTTCTTGCAAAAATGGCAGTGAATCATGGGTAAGGTATTTATGGAAGTATGACTGTATATATGCTGTGAGTTCTTTTCTTAGTTCATTGTGAGGGAGATATTAACTAGCAGGCAGTCCTGACTCAGTCCTCATGGAGTTCTGTTTCAAGTCAAACTGTCACTTAGCAATCAGATTACTGCGGGTTCTGTGCCATTGTAACAAAACATCGTGAATGTTTTCGTCTAATCTTTGACAACACTTTGTCAACCACTTATTAAAATATGAAACTTCTTACATAGTTAAAAACAATGAAAATATGTTAATTGCACTTAACATAAAAAAAGAAAAAGTCACCTCTTAACATACTGTCATTATTTGGAGACAATGTATCGAAAAGCCATGTCGCTTTCTAACTTACGGGTAACAATTAAACATCATGAAAAGTCTAATGATCGCAATGTCATGTATGTTTTTGACAGTGTCCAGCAGAAACTCTACCTAAGAAAACATCTAGCTAGAATTCCAGTAAATTCCCACTATTGAAATATATGTCACGTGACGTGTCAGTGTGCTGCTGTGTTATTGCATCAGGAAGGTGTCGCAGCAAGGTTATGCTGAATTCTGTTTTCATGAGCACTATCCTATAACTTTTGGCCATAGAATGACTGATTTCTTCCTTCGATCTACTGCACCGTCATCTGTTCGTAGAAAGGCCATTTAGCCTGACACAAAAGGGCAGTTTCCTGTTGAATAAATCACACAAAACACGAAACTCTGACTGAGTCAACAGAATTAACATCTAGCGTACGTTGGGTACTTAAAAACGTTGTCCAAAAAAACGAATGATCTTACAAGTGATCATATTCAATCTCGGAAAGCAGTGTTGACTAGACACATGCACCTGTTGTCTTAAAGGTAAAAGGTGTGTGTGTGTTTTGCTCAACTTCCCGTGACGTGTTTGTAAATTAGGTTCTCATGGCTGCACTGTCACTCACCAAGCACTAATTGTGTCCGTCCTCTGACTTCACCATCCCCCAAGATATACGTGTATACGTACCACAGCAACAGAAGTGAGAGAAACAATGAGGTCTTAGTTATGTTCCTGTCTCATTTCCGATGGTTTTGGAATTGGCTCTAACAAACCAGCGTCATGTGACTTCAGACCCCCAGTATCCCAGACTCCTCTGACTGGGGGGCTGTCTTACACCCTTTAGCATGCAACAAGTTCTGTTTGCATGTGGGAACACCGGGGCACATGACCGTGGGCACATACCGAAAGCAGAGAGGGGAACAGAGAAGTGTGTGTGTGTGTGTGTGATGTGGGAGGAGTGGACAGCCCCTGCAGGGTCCTGTCAGCAGGTGTGCAGACGTCTTATTTTTTAATCTCCAGACGTTAGAAAGACTGAAGTCAAAGGTTTGCGTGTCTATGTGCCTCTAGGGCAGTGTCCGTGGACCCAGTCAAAAACACACTGTGACAGTAACCTCCACTGTGTTCCTGTTTGAACCGAGAAAGTCTGCATTCTCAAAAAAGCAACGAACGCCCAAAAGAGAGGGCCTCGTGCGCGGAGCAGCCTCCCCACTGCGCTGCACAGAGGACCCATCTATCTGCACGTGTGAAAATGACAGAGGTGCCGGGCATCGGCCTCGGCCCCTTCTGTTACGCTGGACCTCCGTGGCCAATGGAGTTTCGGTCCATCGCCATAACACGACTTCACTGGACAGGAAGTGACACACTTGGGAGATACCACGGCACACTAAGGACGGGGGGGGGAGGACACCGGCGGAGGGTTTGTCACGCAATCAGGGAGGCTTCAGTGGGTGTAAAAGCCGTAGTAGCCAGCGTCACCGCCACCGTCTTTCTCGCACACCTCTGTGCCGCGCGTGGGCGGCGAGTTCTCCGTGCTGGAGGCGTACGGCGACACCCGTCGCTTCTTGCTCTCCGCCACGCCCTCATACAGGCCAGAGTCGGCCGAGTCCACCGATTTAACCGAGGGGGGTTCCAGCCAGGGGTCCTCCGCCCCCACGTCCTTGGGCTTGTCGGGTGGTGGGGGCGCGGGGCGCAGCGGCTCCAGGAGGGACGGGGCGTGGAGTCTGGGGTGACCCGGGGAGGTGGAGCAGGACGAGGCGGAGGACACCGGCCTGAACCAGCCCAGGCCGTGACCGGCTTTACCGGGGTGGGGGTGGTTGAGGTACTGGGGGGTGGGCCGGGCGGTGTTCCAGCCTGTCGACGGGGGCCCGGCGCTGGCTGAGGCAAAGGGGCTGTCCCCGTAGTAGCCCAGCGCGTGGTGGGCTGACGACTGCAGCGGGAAGGGCTTGTAGAAGCCGGGACTGGAGAAGTCGCCGTCGTAAGAGCTGAACTCCAGTCGGTTGGAGGCGACACCCTGCTGGGGGGGGAGGTACCAGCGGCCGTGGGGGGTGGCTGAGGGGTCTTTGGGCGGCTGACTCATGGCGGCCATGTGCTCTCGGCTGTAGAAGCGGCCCTGGGGCAGGGAGTTCATGTACTGATCCGTCAGGTACCCCTGGGTGTAGCAGGGCCCCGCCAGGAGCTGCTGGCCATCGGAAGGCGAGGGGGTGAGGCGGTCTGAGTCAGTCTGTGCGTACAGCCTAGGTGGGGTGATTGGGGGGAGGAGCGATGGAGGGGGCGAATCAGAAGAAGAGGTGTTACATCCTGGCAAAACCTCAACCACAAAAATATCTCTTAGTTATCTACTCGGCCTCTCACACTCCCTCATATAAAACGCAACTTGGTGAGCTAGGACTACGTAGGTTTTCTGGCGCTAGCAATTTCATATTTCTTAGTTATCAAGGTGTTTATATGAGGGGGCGGGAGATGTGTTCATTCAGTAGAAATGTATACGTGTGAGAACGGCATGTACTCACAGCGACTTTAAAGGGTCAGATGGTTCCTATTCTAAACTAGTGCTCCCCTTCAAAGAACAAAGGCTTGTTATGGCTTTATTATTTCATTCCATACTCACGTGTCATAATTGTCCCGGAAACCTTTTGCAAAAGGGTTGTGGTCTATTTTCAGCTGAGTGATCTGGGTAAGAAATAGCAGGAGGAAAGATGGTGCAAGGATAGGACCAACAGATCGTTGGGGAGAAAGAGTGAGAGAGTGAAGATGCATAAATGAGAGGAAGAGATCACTGACTGCATGAAATAATTACAGAGGGTTAACCACAGTTTATTCTCTTACTGTGGGAAAGTCTAGTTTTTTGCGACGTTAGCGTACACTTGTACTCATAACTACAGACATCCGTGGTTGTGCCGTTTTGAGGGGCACACTCAATGGGCCGTTTAGGTAAGTCGCGCCACTCACGTCTGCGTTCTGATAGGCTGTGACAGCGATGAACTGGGTCTCTGGGAAGACAAAGGTCTGGGCCTTGGCAGTGAGGAACGGGTCTTCAGAACCATCCTCCTTCACCTCCACAATGTGGAGACGTGGCTGGTACTTATGAAGCGACTGCAGCACTATCATCTAGGTGGAAACAATGGTGGAGAGTTGCCACCATGAAATAAAATCAAAGTACCATACGTCTCATTCAGATAAAAAGAATCCATGTACACATTCTAATGATGGAATGTGAAAAAGTATGTATATCTCTGGAAATAATTAAGAGACCACTGCACCTTTCCAAAAAAGTTTTGAGTGAGGAACAGAAGTGTTCAATTTGCAGTGGTCTCTTAAATGTAACCCATCTGTTCCTGTTCTGTATATATATCACAAAGACTGCGGGGTACGTTTAAATAGCTTTCTCCCGTAAATAAAATATTTGTTATCTGGTACCTGTGCCACGTTGTTGGAGCTGCCCTTGTTGTTGGTGAGCTTCAGCTTGCCGAACGAAACCTCCTGCCTCATCCAATGGGCCCCTGTGTTGGGGGAGTCAGGGTGCATGTACGTCCTGTTCCCTGTGGGACCGAGTCAGTAGCATGTCAACTGACCCTCCGTGAGCCCTTTGTCCACGTGAGCCAACATAAATGCTTAATGTGTCAATTTAGACGATGACAGCTCCAGTCAAATGCCCGCGCAGTCAAAAAAATTCGATTTTATTATTTTGGGGCTAATATTTCCACACAATAAGGTGCCTTGTTCTGTCTGTTTGGTTAGAATGTCACTTTAACCAACCGATATGACCGATTGCTTTGACCTCCAGTTAACCTGTCAGCTCTATCTGCTTCAAAAACCTTTTCAAACACCCACACGGTAATGACCTTCTACCTTACCAACACAGCGACCACTACTCACCATAATGCCAGGAGCAGCGTTTTGAATGTACACGCGGCAAATGTCGATGTACACGCCAGCGGCCTACACGTCTACATGTCATTGTCATAACGCACGATCGGACTAGATCAGGCGCTATAGCCCCAGACGCCAAGACCTAACGACGCCACTGGTGGATCTCACGGCTAGTCCGGAGGTGTTTGACTCGGCCCCTACCGGGATTCACTGCTGGCACACTTGCAGGTCATTGATCGGCGGTGTATGGATGTGAGACAGTGAGGCTTGTGGCGATAGTATGTTCCTACCTGGCATGTTGCCTTCCGCTTTACCACACTGGACCCACTTCCCTCCCTGGTACCTCCAGTGGTGCTGGTCGGCCAGGACCACATCCACATATACATTGTAGTGTACCGACGGGTCTAGAACACTGATGTTGAAACTCAGAAAGGGGAACATCCTCCTGGAGTAGAAGAGAGGAGACAAACGTCAGTCGTGCAGAGGAGAATGCCTGTTTGTTTTCAAAGTACCCTTAAATAGTGTCCTTAGAGAAACACAGAAGAAGCATAGCGCTCTGTGGTCACTCCTTTCGTGTGTTTCTGCCTCACTACCTTTCAGCCCAACGCCTATACACACACATGATATAAATAAAACAAACGCACCAATGCAATTGACATCTCTTCACCAAATCCACTTGCAGTCATAAACTGTGCCGCCAGTTCGCGCGTGTTTTTTCGGAAAACAACAGCGTGCAAAGATAGAGAGGGGATTTCTGTGGGGGCACACGTCTTAAGATGTGCCTGTTTCTTGGGTGTGGGTTGGAGGGCTGAGTGGCAGAGCAGGGGATTGGAGGAGGGGAGGGGTGTGGGGGGAGGGGAGGGAGGGGGGGGGGGGGCGCCTGGTGTTGTAGCGGAGGTGAATATTTAATATGTCTTTTAATAAAAGATGGGGTTGAAGCTGCTTCTGATCGCCGGGGCTTCACTCGGTGAACTGATTGTGTTCACCGGGGGGCGTCACTGAGAGGAGGTAACCGGGAGGTCAGCCCATCCCAAGGCAATACATCAGTGGATTGCAGGGTGAGGAGGTGGTGCTACACAACACCACCACGGAATGACTTTCTGCTGGAGTGGACCTGCCGCCTGTAACCCCGTGCTGCCGACATCATATAAAGCCTTGCACTTAGTTGCCCCTGCATCACGCTGCACACACACTGTGCATATCAGTTTACACTAGTGCCTGCGTTAGGATATTTCACATCGCCTCTCTTCAGAATAATCACAGGGAAATGGATGGTGCTAAATATGCACAGCAACTTTGAAATGTGGTCCATTTTTGTTGGTTTTTGCACCACATAGCACCTGAGGCAACTGCACATCCAATGTACACCAAAAATAGTTAGCTTCAGTGGTCGTTGATGCCGAATCAGATAGGGCTGTGCCTAGTAATCCGTGCAGCTTTTGACTTGAAGTGCTGCTAAAGACACTTCCTGTCTAGATATTGTCACCACAACCAACCACCCAAAACAGGAAATTAATGCAACATCTGATCAAATGTAACTAATTAATATATGTGTGTGTATTTAATCCACACACACATGAATACATTTTATTTTGGACCTGTTGTATATTTCAGTATCACAATGTCTTTACTGATTTAACTGGATATTAAAAACACATTCATAAAACAAACCACTTTATGATGTATAACTTGTTCAATCCACTGGTTTTATTATTTTCAGTATTTTATATTGAAAAAAGTAGCTTTGGTTGTCCTGATATACCCAACAGTGTGTTTGATTCAATTACAATAGATTCCAAGATGTCCTATCCTGTAAGTTGAGTGGGCGATTTCACAGTTCAGAGATATCACTTCTAGCTGATTGGCAACGATAAAAGGGCAATACCAACATTAAAATAATGTTTACTTTAATGATTGAGGGAGAGAGTTATATATTACACTGTAGCAGCTGACGGTAGGGCCCTTGGAATGCATATCCATTAACTGGTGAAAGGACAGGACGAGTAGACTCATTCACCACAATGTAAAGTTGACCCATTAACCACAATGTAAAGTTGACCCATTCAGCACAATGTAAAGTTGACCCATTCAGCCAAACGTAAAGCTGACTCATTCACCACAATGTAAAGTTGAATCATTCACCACAACATAGAGTTGACCCATTCACCACAATGTAAAGCTGATCTATTCACCACAACATAGAGTTGACCCATTCACCACAACATAGAGTTGACCCATTCACCACAACATAGAGTTGACCCATTCACCACAATGTAAAGTTGACCCATTCACCACAACATCCTGTAGAGTTGACCCATTCACCACAACATCCTGTAGAGTAGACCCATTCACCACAACCTCCTGTAGAGTTGACCCATTCACCACAACATAGGTTTGACCCATTCACCACAACGTAAAGTTGACCCATTAAGCACAATGTAAAGTTGACCCATTCACCACAATGTAGTTGACCCATTCACCACAACAGAGTTGACCCATTCACCACAACATAGAGTTGACCCATTCACCACAATGTAAAGTTGACCCATTCACCACAATGTAAAGTTGACCCATTCACCACAACATAGAGTTGACCCATTCACCACAATGTAAAGTTGACCCATTCACCACAACGTGGCATTGACCCGACACACATGCCGGGAACACCACACCAGACACACCTCCCCTTGCTCTCCCTAAAGAGCCTGAAGGGATTCAGTGATCGTCAATGCCGGATCTGATGAGGCTGTGCCCATTCATTTGCCTTAGACCATGGCAGCTGAAAATGGTTAGGACCATACCAAATTAAGTTTTCATGAAATACCTGCACCATTATGGGTAGGAATTTATTGCACATCCTGGTGTCAGCATACAGTTGCTGGAGAGTCTTACATAGGGCAATGAAAATTACTGTAATTTGTTTAGATTCTTTTGGTTGCCTTGTAGCGTCACATTCTCATGAGTCATGTGGTTATTGGGTTGCAACCTCCTCACAGCCCTTGTCTGATGACTTGTACTTTGAGGTAGGCAGTGTGACAGGCAGCATGATAAGAAAAACTGACGTTGTGCTTCCGAAGACATCCACATCTTTGACTCTCCCGAATCTGCTGGGGAGATGCTGCAATATGGGGCGGAACAGGGTCTGGAATAATTTTTTCCATGTAAATATCACTATAGAGGTTTGGAAATCGACGCCATTGCCGGAGTGAAAAACAATCATGAAATAAAGTTGGAGTCAACTAGCACGTTGGTTTATGAACATGACTAGCACAGGACTTCGGGGTAAAAAAAAAAGTCTCCTCAGTTGACGCAACTGGATGCGGCTGTCTAACCTTTTCACCAGTAGGGCATTTAGATGCTACGATGTGACATTTCTTCATTATATTTTGAGACCGTAAGCAGGACGGGTTGCAGAGGAATACACAAACATTGATGTTGGGTAAAAATCCCCGTCCAGTTGTGAATTGTTATAAAATCTGTGGTAGTTTGTGTTAATTCTGCATGCCTTTGATATGAAAGCATCTAAGGAGCTGTAATATCTGTAGGAGGAAATGTGCCAATTTCTGATGTCTGTTAAAACGCAACTGAGACCTTACACACACGTCAATTGCTTGGTTAGACAGAATGGAAGTGGGTGATTATATTAACATGTTCCTTCCAAACCCCCACATTATTGGTGAGTGGTATGTCTGACTACTTGCATGAGGTGCAGACCAGAGTGACAATCAATTAAAGTTATTGGTGAAACCTTAGTATCGCGGCAGCTCCTTAGCTGCTACCATAGAACAGGTGATACGTTCCTCCTTCCAATTGTTGAATATAAGTGAAAACAGAAACTGGTGGTAGGCAGAAAACCAAAGATAGGAAGACTGAAAGTTTACATTTTCCTTCACTGATATTGTCTGACTTATTTAAACTGAGGCCTTTTATAGGAAATCAGAACTTGTAGAGGGGGGAAACTGATGAAAGAGCCACAGAGAAGTGGGGGAGGTTCAGGGGTTTTCGTAATTGAGAGTGCACGCTTATGTATGGAAACTTCTCTGGGCTGGGGCTGAAAGCCAGACAGACTGACTAAGACGGTGAAGCTTGGGTCTAGCTGTGCCATCTTCGTCCAGTGACTCCTACGCTGTAGTCCAGAACTGTAGCCAAAACGTCTTTTGCATGATAAAGACTGTGGCGGGGTGAAATTGACATATTTACGTACCAATGTGTAGTCATAGTGGCACCTGTGGTACTTGACAGACTGCCGCTCATTTAAATTGTGGGTGTAAACAAAACTCAGAGACAAACACCGGTCTGTCTGTGAAATGCAAGCAGAGAGAAAGAGTGATCACAAAAGACAGGAGAAAGGGATGAAGAAAGAGATAGAAGAGGGAGAAACAAGAGGGGGTTGTCCTAAGGGTGTGAAGCAGAATCTGGAGAGTGACTGGATATTCACTGGGGAGAAGACTTTTCTGCTTGACTGCACTCACTGATTCAACAGGACATGAGTTCAGGTCCAGTTTATGTCACCATACACGTACACTTGATCATCTGTGATGAAAACATGCCAGTCCACAGCTGCTGCTGGACATAAAGGACAGTTTCACACTATTTATAGGCACCTATTATTTACCCCCGAACTGAGGTTTTCAACTGGTTTTGCCAAAATGAGGTAGACTCAATTGCGAAAATATTCACATCACAATTTTCTTTGGCCAACACGCTCCCTGGAAAATATATTTTATAGAACTTTTATTAGACAAGGGAACAGCATTGCTGTTCAACTCCATATTGCTCGTTTTCTTGAAGAAGAACAAGCTCATTTAGCATGAGACCACAAAATCGGTTAAATTGCACTACTAGAACAGAGGAATTGATCTGACATTTGTTATTTAGCTGGTATTTTATATGTGAAATCTATTAGATCTATAAAAAAATTATTTAACAAAACTGAAAGCCAGAAGGTTCTATCTGCTCCAAAACCTTTGAACTTGATGCTAGAATGTTCTGCAGTCCAGTCACACAATGCTGGTTTATCAGAAAATAATTGTATTCAGGCTACATATAGAGTAATAAAATAAGACTTCACCAAACAATTCTGAAATCACAGACTTCCAAATAAGTAATTACTTTAAGACATATTGTCCCAAAGACCTTGATTATTATTAATTTATATACCTTTATTTTACCACTTTTCAGATGAATGTCCATCCCTTAAAAAATAAATGTTTGTATCTATGGGCCAAGATACATGGGTGCCCTCTGTGAGTACTGGGACAGAGACGCATTTTTTATCATTTTTGTCTCTTTACTCATTGAGTTTGAAATTGATATCAAACAATTGCTATAAGGTTAAAGTAAAAGTTCTCCAATTTTATCTGAGATACATAGGTCCCCGAAAATGTCACGCGAGTGCCAAACGTTCCTAATGTCATTAAAACCACTGGCTTTCAAAATGCATGGCCTAGTTATGACAGTGTCTTTACTTATGGAGTACGCACATTAACCCCATCCTCAGACTTTCGAGCATAGTGCATATGCGCCCGTAACACTTTCCATTTAAAGTTTGCCTTGTGATAGGGACTTCACTAATGAAGTTTTTTGTCATCATTTAATTTTAGATAATATCAATACTGCTAAGCAGGGCTCCAAATTCAAGCAGGACAGGAACTGACGCTGTGTCCTAGCAAACACTTTCCCGTTGTCTTATGACATTGAAAGAAAAATGCCCTGCTTTCCATGTGTTGGAAGTGTCTGGGAACTAGATGATGCACATTTACACAGCAAGTAGTACACATCCAGACCAAAAACGGGAGTTTTAATAAAACACAATTGTAATTCACTAATGTCCAAGACTCTTTAAGCTTGTTTCATAGCTTTTAAAGGATTGTAGGTAATTCAACCCTTGTAGGTGCTGTAATAATTGTTCTATTAAAAGAAACTGGATTGAGGACCGTATTCTATAAAACTTACCAAAGTGAGTTAAGCCAGCCAAATGATTCCACACATTCAGATGTCATCTAAATCTGCACTAAAACTTGAAACACCAAAATAGTGCCTTCAAATTCCCAGTCTCTGAAAGCTTCAACACAAACCATAGAAGGTTTCTTAACATTTCAGAATTGTGTTTTAATACTCCAGCAAAGGTAAGATTCTGTCTTGCAGCACAGTTAGAACGCATTTCGACGTTTAAAAAACACAATTTCACACCTGCAGGAATTAAAATACACTGTTTATATTAAAACACTATTGCAAAAGTATTAACCACAAGTTTTAGTAAATGATATGAGAGGATGCCACGGCATGAAACATGCTCTATTTTCTCCACATCTGTCATTAGGTGATGAAAACCTAAACATAAGAGCATTTGTAGGAAGTACTTGGGTAAGTTTATTCTGAGGAGCCGACATTAGAGGTTTCTGCAAGAATCTGCATACTCTATGTATGCACACACTGGCAGGATATGACAAATCATTAAAAAGCCTAAGAAACCAAAACATTGAAATGGTCCTGGCTCTGGTTCACTACTGTGTGTGTGTGTGTGTGTGTGGGTGTGTGTGGTGGTGGGGGGCAGAGGGAGGGGGGGGGTTAGGGTCCCTGAAAAAAAAAAAAGGAACATAGATGCATTACTCAGACACAGACCAAGCTGCACTTCACATCAACAAGCACTGATTGTGATCTCTACAAACGCTTACGCGCGTTTTTATCAAGCGCCTGTTTTCAAAAACATCTTTGGACGGCTAGAGTAAATTAAAAATCAGGCTAAAACATCAGGCATTTTTTGTTATAAAAAGGGACACTAACTAGAAGCAGTAACAGGAACTAGAAAACCTAGTACCACATTTATATAAGACTACGTTAAAAACCAAAAAGCTTAAAACCAACTTTTAAAAAAACACTAAATAGTTTTTACGAAACATTTCATCCATGTGTAAAAACTGTTGTAACAGAGTGACTGAATTGTAATTTGATTGCACCTAGATACCACTTTCATGTTGCATGCTTTTTGTTTAAAAATTAAGTGAAATACTTGGTGTTCCCCTCAACATTAACATGGTTCAATGAACCAGAGAAACGGAAGGATTTCTCACTGAGCAGGTTACCGTGATTCCTGTGAATCTTAAGTTAGCTCAGAACTCTTCCTCTGAAGCAGTCTATCTACAATGTAACTTACTCAATCATATCTCCTTCCAAGAACAAATCCTGCCACAGATAGAAATAGTTGAAATAGAGACAGAATCAAATTAGACCATTCAAGATAAGAATACTACCAAGATGACACACAAAAATACAATGCTTATGTTGTCTTTTACAATATATCTTCTTTCATCAGAGATCAGTTTAAAAGTAACAAGGCCAAAATGCAGCTTTTGTAAAATATGCTGGTGTTGGTCAAACTCTAATCCTATAACACTACCACAATTTCCTCAGTTATGTTGTTATCACCAATATGAGTGCACAGCTGATCACTATCCCAATCAGTACAAACCCAATCAGATGTTTTATTGAGGTTACCATTGCTACTGCCTTGAGTCAAACAGACACTGCGTGGTGGAGAAGGCTGGGGCCTAGCCAAATTTAAATGAATTGGTCTTGTCTTAAAGGAAAACTTGAAAAGAACAGGAGAATCCTGCCCTGGCCACAGACCTAGGGATTGCTGCACATTTCAAAGGCCAGACTTGTTCTTCTGAGGGAATGGGATCCTCATTTGCAATAATCTTACAAGAGAAGAAGTGAGGGTGAAGAAAGAGGAAAAAAAAAACACCTTGCCTTCCTTCCTGTACTTCAAAGGTAGCTAGCAGCCCTGCGCTGTGTATGGCCATCTGAAGCATCTCTGGTGTTCACTCTGCCCTTCACCACTCACCTCGCTCTTTCCCCTATCTCTTTTCCTCTCTCCATGTCTCGGTCTCTCTAGGTCTCTCTTTTCACAAATGATTTTGGCTCAGTGGATTTTACATTGGAACTAATAAGCATTTCTGATCCCAGTGGCTTAAACAGACCTTTTCTTTTGTGTTATGTGGAAAATTCCGTAATGGTAGCTAATTGTCATGGCGATTAGACCAGTAACAGTATTTTAATTCAATGTTCATCTTATCATTACTATCCTAATCGTATAGGTCTGTCGGTTTGTGCCTCTGGGTTGTTTCTGTATAGGAGTATTTGTGTGAAGGGCGGGGTGTATTTTAAGAGATGTATTAATTACTTTAATTACATGAGCTGAGATGACCATGACCAGACTGTCATTATCCACAGGGTTATCTGCCAGCCGAGGTTATGTCAAAAACTGACACACACTTACACACACACACACACACACACACACAATTACAGCAACACATTTACTGTAAAAGGCACCTGTTTTCAGGATTGATGACCAAAAACTTGAACGTCAGGTCTACATACCGAATTTGCTTATTCTCTTTCTACTCAGTGAGAAGAGCGGAATAGAATACAAGGTGGTGGATGAGCTGGAAAGCAGTGCGTTTCTGACTACTGTTTTCAAAACAAGAGATATCATGAATAGCTATTTGTCAATAGGTAGACTGGAGTAAATGAACAGATTCATGCACTTCACTGGCATAAAAAAATTGTAGCCTTAAAATTTTTTTAAAAGATTTTAGAAAATTCATTCCATTGTGTTATGTTGACACTGTTCTGCACGAAACATACATTTTAGAATAATATAAAAGTTAGGACATTTTCAAGTACAAAGCATGACAATTTTTGCATCATAAAAAAAGTGTGCGACAAATTATGCATTTACGTCATTTTAAAAGCTCCTATTTTGGATCAAACAACGTCTTCACTGAAATTGCAACAATGTAATGAATTATCAGTGCATGATATGACAGCTCACTTGGCCCATTCAGTGATCAGAATCATGAGAAACCGATGGCCTCAAACCTTATGTCAGATGGACCTGTCGCATAACGGTAAATTAATCATCCCTGACATGACTGGGTTGTAGCGCTCAGTGACCTATCAGACAGCCCCCCCAAGCAATCTTTCGCTGTTTTCAGTGGCACGGTTTGCTAGGGGGGCCAGTGGCTTACCCCTGCATACACTTCAGGGGGTCAGGTTGAGGTGTCACAGCCTAATGTTTTCCAGCAACAATATTTCCATGATATTGTGTCTGCCATTTATGCTGGTCTACCTACAGGAAGGTGGATTGCTTAGCATGTCCTGTTCATGATTATTTTCCAAGCTGAACCATTTAGGCAAAGGTAAACAAGTGATAAACGGTGTGTGAAGCTCTATGTGGGACTTTGAGTGCTGGCATAAAAGCTAGCTGTTTTCATGGAGGACAACATGGTCAGATTTGCCAGCCAGTTCAACGCTCAAATGCTTATGTTTTGTGCACTAATGCCCAGTCTAATGTTATCATTCTTCTGAATTTATTTTGGTATGACAAACATGTCTTCGGCTGTATGGCATGGAGTAATACTTCAAAATAACATTAAGAAGCCCACACATTGTTTAGGAAAGACATCAAAGGAAACAAGATCATTGCACTCAAGAACTTTTCCTGAACTTCTCATAGACCAAAGACCATACCTTGGCACCTTACTACCTTGGGATTTGAGAATGCTCTATCTTTGCAAAACACAGTTCAGAGATATTGAGCATTAACTATTTAACTGAACTATTTGTAGTGAATTCTTCTTTCACGTCTCAATATGGTCCTACAATGCAAAGTAGCGAAAATATTGAGACATTTGTAAATCCGTTTTTTTAAGGGGTTGCAATCACAGAGAGAGCCTTATAGTTATGAAATCTTAATCAGTGTCTAGAAATGGTTCAACATGCAAATAATGTTAAAATTACTTCAAAATGTATAGAATGGTAGATGTTTTACCTACTTTAAAAAAAAGAAAATGTATCTAAATGACGTGTTTTTCTTTTGATGCAGTACAAAACAAAAACGGCTTTTCAATCGGGCAAAATTTGCTACTAAGCACTTGTATTTGTTTTTACAATTAAGATATGGACTTGTGTAAAATGTACAGTTCTGAGGTAATGTTTTTAATCACATCTTTCTCTTTCATGACTCTAATATACTGAACCTTAGCAGTATTTGCTATTAACCACATGTGACTGGATCTCAGTAAAGCGTCAAATAAAATAGGGCTGTCCAATAAATTAATTTTTCATCGTAAAAGTATAGTTTTGCATTTCACATGTGAAGGAACACCTTACCAGCAATCATTTCTGAAGTATATAGCTCTAAAGTTTTCATTGCGCGCGGACCTATGATTTGCGTCGTGCTCTTGTCATTTGGTGGCTATAATGAAGAGGAAAATACATTCCCCTCTGACTGAATTAGCAGTTTTACTTACCGCCCCTGTTTCGTTATGATCATTTCGGTTTGGTATTTGTGGAACTTTGCCCACAGAGGATAGTTGTTGAGGATTGCCTGCGTTTTACCGCACACCTGTAGGCCAGGTAAAGGGTAGAGTTGCGCGCGAGGGTACCCGTGTTGAAAGGGCGTGGAATAACTCTCCGGAGAGCCACAGTAAGCTTCTTTGCTAGTTGTTGAGAAACCTTCTTCTCCAGGTGTTAAATAATTCTGTCCCGTCCCAGTTCGAGTCGGCGACCTGACACTGCTGAAATGGCAGCTATTTAGGGGAGTTGAGTAAAACCTCCCGGGTTGCGCTCCGAATCCGGCCACAGTTTGATCTGCGTGGTACGGCAGTGCCAACGCGTCTTGTCCATTTTGAATTGAGTCTTGGTAATAGAACCTGGTGTCCTGAATTCCCATTTTAAACTCCGCTAAATCCTTGCTGCGTTGAATGGGATTGTGGATATCGATGTCTTTTCCGAAAGTTTGCGTATCATTCCCATTCAACATACTGAGGTAAAGATTGCCACCTATGCCGCCCATGTGCAACCCGTCTCAGTGTGTCATAGGTTCACCGTGCCCTTCTTTCAGGTCCTGTAGAACGAACACGCGCTTAAGGATTTTGAGGTAAATGCAAAAAATGCTACATTTCGTCCTTCTGCCGATTTTACTTTAGCTAAAAATCATTGTCTGAAGTTCTTTAACCAATAAGTCTATGGACTTCTGGGAAACGCAAACTCAATTTAAATATAGGCATACCACCAAATAAGTCATTTAGTAACAAAAACACAGGCTAATTACTAAATCTTCGGCATCAGAAAACAATAATTTTTTGACAAGAACCCCTACCAGCGTCTCAAACACTTGCCCAGCTTTCTAACCTATGATATATACATTTTGCAATTGGTAATTGGTTGGAGGTGTGTCTGATGCAAAAGCTGGATGTGATTGGCGTGCATTTCACAAGGACCCACCCTATTTCCTGGTGACTTCATCGTGCGCTCATGTTCAAACAAGCAGAATAATAAACCATACCACGCTGAATTAACATGTTTCTCGTTACTTGAGGAAAATATTAATATAATAGATACAATAAAACCGTGCATCAATCGATGATGCGCTTGCATGCAATCAAAATACCCTTATTTTATTAATGTGGCAGGAATGTGCACATCAACGTTTTTATCAGGCTTAGTCTATAATATAACCTAAGGCCTAACATGCCAATGATGAAAGAGTTTCTTTGAATAAAGAAATACTGATAACTGAGAGAAATTAGACACATTTTTGTTCATCAGATCATTACTAGAACTTGATAAAATAATCCATACCTTTTAGTCCCCGGTCAAAAAGTTACCTTCTGGGATTCCATGTGAATAATCATATAGGATTTTCTAATATGTTGGGAACCATCCTGAACGAATGTTTAACTGATATCATTGCTCTCTGAATTTAATGAAAAACAAGTCAACAATATAAAAGTAAGTTAATATCCCCAATTCGGTTACCAAATGTATTACCTTCCATTACATAGCTACAACAGTTTTTTTTAGCTATTATAAGGTTCAGACAACTAACGTCCCAAATCCACAAGGTTTTGATTTGTTGACGGGAATGACATAGAAAGATAAAAATAAAAAAAAACGAGTGGAAACGATTAAATTTTTTACAAAAGTTCCCGTTTTAAATGTTTGCTAAAATGTTGCCATTTCCTTAATGTTTTTTGTCTTAAATATTGCATAATGTCGGAATTTAGGTTATTTACTCAATCAGGTTTTTAATTAAGCAAATACGATCTTATATTCTCAATATGTTATAACCTTCGCTGCTGTCACCAACTTGTATGCATTTTAATTAGCCTGCACATAATCGGTTCATGATTTTTTTAAAGGTTGTTTTCATCCTCATGAAGTCCACAGTTCCTTCAACTTTAAAACGTTTATAGTTTCGATTTTGGAACATAACTGGTAAAATATGTGATATCTCATATTTTCACATATGCGCGTTTCACAAGCAGTCAGGTAAATATAATACATGATGAAGACATGTTATTTCTAATACTTCAATGAAAACAACGTTACAGTGCATGTTAGTTTAGTAGTTTTGCATCCGAATCGGCTAACAGAGAATATTGTGCAACCTGAAATAAAGACTGAGGTGACTGTAATATTGTCTATGGCTGACTCCTCCAGCAACAATCTCAGCACTTAAGAACTGTCTCTATGTGTTCCGGGAACACGGACAAGACTTTTGTCAAATTTATTCTGAGAGGAGATCTCTATGATAAACACAGATGAAACAGATAACTCCAGGGTTATTAACGCACACACACGCAGACACGCGCAGACACACGCGGGAGCAGACTCGCGAGGGGCGCGTGCAAACACGCTAAAGCACAGAAATCCCCCCAGTGCAGGTATGACATAGTTCTCCCCCTCCACACTGTCATTGCACTAATCCCAGCTTCCTGCGTCTCTCCTAGCAAGGTGAGCTCACAAGGGCACACCGCTGAAGTCATCGGTGTTGACACAAATGGCGAGAGGGCCACAGTCTGAGCGACACAGTGTCCGGGCCGGCCAGGCGTGCCCACCAGCCTCGGAGGCACAGCCGCCATTTCTTCCGCACTATTCCCGTGCCCTAGCGCTGCAAGTTGGCGCCCCAAGGCATTACCTTGGTTTACAAAATCAGCTTTAATTTTCTCCTCCAATAATTACAAAACAGCCACGTGCTAGTTCTCAACATATCCATGGGTGTTGATTACAAAGCAAACTTATAAGGAATTAACCTCACATTCCAACTAATTTCAGGTTTTCACCCTCACCACCCTATTTTTACTTTCTATATTTCCATCAGTATATGACCTTTACCTTTTTTTAAGACGTGGCTGACAGACTTCAATGTGCTAGTCCTTTTTGAGTTGTCAGCTGGTTAACACAGGTCTTTTTTAACACAGGATTTAACACAGGATTTATTCTAGAGCCTTGCCAAAACTGTCAAAATTTTTGTGAAAAGTGTCATGTATCTCAGGCCGGAAATTGTCAGGCTCTGAAAGTATGTACCCAGACACTAAAAAGTATTATGCTACACTCGGTTGTTAGTCACCACAAATGTATATGAACATCAGCAAACATTATTGGCACTGAATTAGAACTTAACAATGTGGTTTAGTCTCAAATAGTCAAATAGTCTTGTCTTGCTCTTTTTACCAGGAATTAGCACACATTTCAGAAAACTGACATCGGTTTTAAAGAAATGCCCGGTTTACGAGACAACTTCAGTAAGTATTATAGGCGTTCCAAGTCTGATCTGTTATGGAGTTGTTATCGTAAGGTTCATACTGGTCATAATAAACAGTGCGGTGGTCTTTTCAACATCCATTGAACAAAAGCTTTGTGCACTGAGGCGATTTATGCTCGGCTCAAAAAGAATCCTGTCTCTGATAAGGGCCGTTGTGTTTAGTGATTCAAGAACACAAGCCATTAACTGACGTTTTCCAGGAGATTAAAAGACCCAACAATGACAACTTGTTGACAACAGTATGGGACTTATGCCTTCAGGTGGATACCATTAATTCGGTGGGAAGCATGACCCCGTTGGCTCAGTGTGACGAGGAAGGGATCAAGTGCACCCAGCCCCCCACTGAAACCTGATGCAGCGGTACGGTGCAGAGACGAAGGGACGACATCAGGGCACGCGGTGACCAACTGTACCCCATCGATCACGTTTGTCAGTCGATTACATAAAAATGTATTCATGTATGATTCAACTGAAACTAAAACCTTCCACTGCTTCTTTCCAATACTATATAAAACTTTTGAATGTATTTATTGTCCATGTGTCTTGTGTCAACTATCTCTGCTGAGTGCTTAACACCTAGTCATTGAGTGGCTGTCAAAAGTATTAACCCCCCTTTCCACATTTTATAGTGTTATAGCATAAAGTAAAATTGGGCATAATCAGGATTTTGCTACTGATCAACAAAGAAAGTCCATAATGTAAAAGTGAAAAATAAAATCAGAAGATTGTTCTCAGTTATTTAAAAACACAAAACAGAAACTATCAATCACTTAAGCCAATCAAATGTATTTTATAAAGCCCTTTTTACATCAGCAGTTGTCACAAATTGCTTTTACAGGTATTCAGCCTGAGACCCCAAAGGGCAAGCAACAATTGAGTTGATGCACAATGACTAGGAAAAAGTCCCTAGTACTTGATTGCACAAGTATTCACCCCATTTGCTATGACACCTGAATATAATCTGGCCAAGGCATTGAATCTCCCCTGGAACACAGTAAAATCTGTCATTGAAAAGTGGATTGAATATGTCACAACTGCCACAACATCTGTCTAAAACAGGCAATGCTCAAAAACTGAGTTTCCTGAAGGACACAAGTCAGGGAGGCCAAAAATGAGGTCTATAGGAACTTTAAATGAGTTACAGTCTTTCACAGGTGAGCTGGGAGACTGTGCATACTTCAGAAATAGCCTGGGTGCTTCACAAAAGTTACTTTCATGGGCGAGTGGCAAAAATAAAACCTTTGTTTGCCAGAAGGCATGTGGAAGACTGAATCCAAGTGGAAGAATCAATGGTGCAAAGTAGAGTTTTTTGGCCTAAATGCTAAGTGCTATGTTTGGCAACAAGCTTGACATGGCTCATCATCCCGAGAAGTCCATCCTTACCGTCAAGCAAGGTATCGACAGCATCACGCTATGGCGCTGCTTCTCTGTGTCAAAACAAAATGGTCAACTTCCTGGTGTAGCGCAGTCAAAGACTAGACCTCGATTAAATTGTGAATATATCAAAACAATTAAAAACCTGTGTTCACCGAAGGTCTCCTTTTGGCTTGATGGAGCATGAGCAGTTTTGCAAAGAAGGATGTGTCCAGAAGTTTAACGCTGGTAGAGACTTACCCAAATAGCTGTTCCTCCACAATTGTTCATGAGAATTGAGGAACTATCAACTATGCAGTTATCACACTTGAAACACCTCATCACTACAAACCATGAAAAGTCTTAATCTTTCGCTAAACGTTAACGATGCATTATTATGGGTTTGTTTACTTTCAGCCGATAGTTTTGGCTAAATCGTGGGTCGCTGAAAATTGTGCCCATCTATTTTCTATGACATAGTACATCCTGGGAAAACAGAACAATATTAGTTGTTATTTTTTATGCATAATCTTTAAAATTCCAACCTCTACAATGTGTTAAACATATTTCTGTCTCTTAAAATAATTGCTAATTTAAGGGTAAAGAAAATTGACCGAAGTCTCACAAAAGCTGTTGTAGTCTGTCATCACGCGTTACGACCGCTGTCGCATGTCTGCATGACGACATTGTAACCAATGCATGGGGCCGGGTTTCATGGCAGCTGTGAGAACGTGATGAAATCTGGGTTTGTCTTCGTGTGTCATTGCAGCGGAGGTGGTGCGGTACAGGTGTTTTTAGGGAGCTGTGAAAGAAGAAGCAGGGTGTTCCTCACAACTGCTGTGCAAATGGTTCTGATTAGAAGACTGTGGCAGCAACCCACGGCTCCCAACCGACGGCTCCTAACCCACAACTCCTAACCCACGACTCCTAACTCATGGCTCCTAACCAATGGCTCCCAACCCACGGCTCCCAACCCACGGCTCCCAACCCACGGCTCCCAACCCACGGCTCCCAACCCACGGCTCCTAACCCACGACTCCTAACCCATGGCTCCCAATCCATGGCTCCCAATCCATGGCTCTCAACCCACGGCTTCCAAACAACTCCTGGAGAACAACCCACGGCTCCCAAACAACTCCTGGAGAACAACCAACATCTTGGAGATCAATCCTAGTACAGGCTGGGCTCACCATGGCAACGGAGCTCTAATTAACGCATCATATGCTGATTTAAATATCCATGCAGAGTGTGAAAGGAGGCTTCAGGAGGCACTATCTTCAGAGGTTGTGAAAACAGAGGGAGGCCAATTTAAGCGGGGAAGGGGGAAGAAGGAGAGGGAGAAGGAGCGAGAGACTGTGGGAAGTGAGAGAGGAGAAGATAGCACTTAGTACCCTGTGGAATTCTCACCCGATATCACATGAACTCTTGGAGAAGTGCAAATGTATTCCTCTGCAACCTTGGAAACAAACGAGCTGGCATTTCCTTCGTTTATAATTAGATGGTGATCAATGCTGGGTGGGTTTGTCCCTCAGCAATTGAGTCCCAGCCATGGCGGTGCAATGCTGGCCCTACTGCTGTAAGCAGAAAACTGTGACTAGAGTTCCAGATCAAATAAGATGTGTATCAAATAAGGTATAAAATAAGACGTGTTTTCCATGTATTCTTGGCACAGTATTTTAAATTAAGGTTGTCTCTATTTTGTGAAAAACAGATTTATAGAGTGCAAATATGTCGTATGGATTGGTCTTTTGAAAAAAACAAATTCAAGAATTCAGGCCTGGATGGGAAAGAAGTCCAACAAAGTCCAAAGCTGTGCATTCTCTTCACCAGTGACTTCAGAGACAGAAAGTGGCCGTTGGTATGATGTCCGATGGCGTTGCTACGTGGCGGCATGACGTTCGCCGTCAGAGAGAGAGCGAGAGATGGTGGGTGAGGTGCCGGCGATGTTGTGATTGCCGGCAGGGACAGTGCACGGTCTCTGGTCTGCCGGTGAATTTCGGCTCACCCCCAATAAACACCCAGAGTGTAGGTAATCCCCAGGCATCGGCATGCAGCTCTTCACCCACGGTGGACCTCCAACAGCCAGCCAGCCTCCAGACTTGACCTTTCAGCAGGGAAACGTCAGCTGTCTGGAGATCAGCCACAGAGTAGGAACATTTGAAGCTGAATCAGTAAAATGAAACACCCCGTTTTGCAGTGCTCTGCAAACCAAAGTGGGGCCGCGCTTAATGGGGTGGCGGGTGCAGGTTCTGGGGCCCTGGTGTCTGTAGACAGTGCACCTCTCTCCTGCGTCATACAACCCCGCTCGTTTTGACCTCACCTGAATTACTGCAGTGGTAGGAGTCTCTGCCTGATAATATGCAGCGAATGACAGTGCAACAGATTATTTCTCTTTGAGTCATCAGGCAAATGTTACACAGCCACCGTAATGCTCTTCAGACAACACAGGGCCTGTGGTTTGATGGGACAGGGCAGCTGTGCTCTCCCCTACATTCCTCTTGCTCTCTCCCCTGGCCACGGAGCAACTACCCTTCCAAAACTGCCAGCGAGGCTCTGTGTTTTCTTAAAGGGACCATGTGTCTAACTCTGCCTGCACCCCCAAATGCATAGAGAGACGGAGACCACCCACTCTATAGCCATAGTCCAGCCAGCAGGGCCCACTGACTATAGTAAGGAATCATTACCACTGTCATGTAGAATCTGACCTTTACTGCACTTCACAACACTATAGGCCGACCGCTCCTACAATCTGACCCCTTTAACAATCAGGTCCCTTGTACATTTTTCTGTGAGGTGAACACTTACAACATCAAGCCAGCAACTGCTTAGGGACTGATCGAAGGGATACTGGATAATACTCAATCTAGAATGATAACACGTTATTTAAAAGATGCATTCTGGGTATTTTCGTATTGATTAAAACAAACTTGGGATTCCATGTCAAACGGGGGTTTGACAGTGATTCCGCTTACAGATTATGCACATATAAACAACATATAGGTACTGGCCAATGTACACACAGAATGAGAGTGAGTGAGAGTGAGAGAGGAGCTAGTTCACCTAGTTATGTTGGAGCCATAAAACCAGACACACAACAAACACACCTTCTCTCAGCATGACTTCAAATTCACCAGAGGGTCAGAGACTTCAGTGAGGCCTTCAAACACAATGAGTCACTTCAACATTGTCTATATCATTAAAATGAACAGTGTATGTCTTATAATACATATCCAGAGTCATATAAGGACTGATGAGACTAGTGGACAGTAGCGTTCCATATCACTCAGGGAGGAGGTAAAGACAGTGAAGGGTCAAAGGCATAGCATTGGAGCCTTTTGCGGGTAGCGCCTTAAGAGTGTCTCAGTTTGGGTCAGGTAGATTTTAAGACGCCTAGAACCAAAAGGACAGGGTTTTTAAAAATAGATTGTTAGCGGTTACTCACAGGTCCTCAACTGGCAGCTTCATTAAATAGTACCAGGAAAACACCAGTCTCAAAGTCAACAGTGAAGTGGTGACTCCAGGATGCTGGGCTTCTAGGCAGATTTGCAAAGAAAAAGCCTTATGCCTTATTCCAATAAAAAGAAAAGACTAAGATGGGTAAAAGAACACAGACACTAGATAAAGAAATATTGAGAAAAAAGGCCAGCATCCCGGAGTTGCCTCTTCACTGTTTACCTTCAAACTAGACTCTCTAATGTATTTGTCCTCTTGCTCAGTTGTGCACTGGGGCCTCCCACTCCTCATTCTAGTCTGTTTAGAGCCAGTTTGCGCTGCCTTTCCTTATGTTGATAGATGACTAAGGGAGTTGGGCATTTGTGTCACCTCATATCTATACCCCAGTGAAACAGCTCGTGGATGACCTGTTAAAAGTTCCTAATGACTCAGAAGAATTTGAAAAACATTTTTGTAATAATATACTGTGTATTCAATCTACTTAACCATTAAATGGTAAAGGCTTTCATTTCTCAATAAAACTGTATATGTCCAGGACACTGTGGTGTCCTCGCCTTATAGCCTTAGTGCTTAGTACAGCCCCCCTATTTGGAGAATAAAACACTGAATGAACCACACAGCTTCTGTGCTCCCTTATGCTTGATTCTCCCGGAGTCCTCCAGTAGCCCTCAGTTTAAAGTCAGCTCTGCCCTCTTTACTCACGGCAACAAGTCTCCACAGAAAAGCCAAGTATCACCTACAGTACCTCGATTCAACATATTTTCATAAGTTCACGGCGAGTTCAAGACGGTTTTGATTTGAGAGCAAAGGAAACGAAGTAAAAAAAAAAAAAAGATTAAAAAGATTAGCCACTTACTCCACTACTTCAGCAGACTTGACAAAAGCAAACTTGACGAAAGGAAATTCTCACAGAGTGATAACAAATGTTCGCCCGGCATTGATGGGCAGGCCAAGGGTCAAAGCCAAGCTGTGAGTCTAACTTTATTTGTGTTGCCATAGAATATGCAATGCACTTGGCATTTTGACCAGATCTAAAGCCTAATTACAGTGTCATAAATCCCAGTGGACAAGGTGTCAGATGCTGTCAGTTCAGATGGAGAATTCGGCGGGCCCTATGTTGTGCCCCCCCCCCCCCCCTTGCAGACAGAGGCGCTGTCTGTCTGTTCTCTCAATAATTCATCTGCTTTCTTCCAGCCCTCATGTTCATCTCTTTCTGACACTTTGCATGCTTCTTTCCATCTAGTTCAGACCCTACAGCACATTTGGTCTTCCCGTTCATGTATCTGTATTGACACTTATAAATTGGTTGGTGATTATTTGACTTTGAACTGATTTTCATGTTGATCCTGTACAGCAGAATTGCATTGGTGTGTCATGTTTAATACAGTGGATGTAATTTTAATAAGCTACAGATGTATTTTGAAAGGGACTGGTTTTGAGCAAAGAAAATAGTTCAGCCTGAGGGAGAATCGAAATTTACTCTATTTTATGAAATCTTATAACATAACATTTGACAATGATTAAGCATGATACACTAAGCTGGGTGAAAGTTGGTTGAAATATTTTTTTACTGACTAATCTGAAATCATTTCAACACCCAGATGTGTCATTAAACAAATATCATTGCTTTCCTGTCACCTGCTTTAAAGGGTCAATCTAAATCCAGTTGTAGCCTTTTAGCTCCATTTCTCCATACAAAACAAATATTAAAAATATTCCATCTGGGGGTGTGTAAAATCGAAGGAATTGCTTGTGGTTCGCTGCAGGCAAAGGTACATTTAATGTTTCCAATTAACAAAATGTAGTATTTAGGTCTATGTTTTAAAAGAAAACCTTTCATAAGACAATCTGTCAGCAATATTTTCAAGGGGAACACTGAATGGGAAAGGCAAAGAAAGGCAACACCCCATTTCCCAAGTAATTTCCCAAGTGTTACGTTTTAAGACTTCTCCTGCATATTTACACATACAAATCAATGTCCAACGTCTGTTTTTTAAAGAAACCTGTACAAAGGAATTGTTAGATGACTATGCAGAGAAACAAAAGGTTTACAATTAATTAGGCCAGATCATGTGATTGTTATGGCTTCTTATTGCCGATTTCTAAATTCACAGCCTGGACCACTCTCATTAATGTTCACATTGAGTGTACCCCCTCAGAGTTTTGGGGTACATGACGCCTCTAATAAGCACTATGTATCTTTTACTAAAGATCCGGAAGCTTCAGTAGCAACCTGCACAGGTAATTCCTCTCTCATTTTGCCTTCAGCTTTAGTCTTCTCTTTTTAACTGCTTCTGAAAACCTCCTACCACGTTTCTAACATGCTGCTCTGATTTCATTGACCAGATAATTTCGTCCAAACCGTGCATAAATGTTTTGAGCACCTACACCTAATGAGATTAAACAGCATTTTGGGTGATTATTATTATTATAATTTTTAAATACAGACTGCTCAAAAAAGGCCATCACTTTCAATGATTGATCCATATGAAATATCGATTCCAGTCCATTCTCTCTTCCTGGTCTCCTGACGCATTTTGCACAAGGTGTTGGCCCTGCCAGCCTTTCTGTCCCATTCGGCTGCGTTCAGATTGCACAGCCACAAGTCTGCCAGTGCCTGGTATATTTAGTCTTAGGCCAGGAAGGATCACTCTGGGACAACTGCCTGGGAGAGCAATGCTCTGAGGGGCCTAGGAAGGGGGATCAGAGATTAGATCCGTAAAATAGACTGCCTCTTGATACGCTCTCCCGCGCTGCTCTTTTTCCAGTTGTTGCACTGTTAGGTGGAGAGGCTGAGAGGCCTGGGTGGGCCACACAGAGCTGACCTGGGAGGCTGCAGACCAAGTGGCCTTGTCTGGCAGACCGGGAACTGATGAGTGACTGATGGCACGAATAAGCAGAGAGAAGACGATCACAGGGTACTCCTCAAATCCGTATTGGGGATCAGGGTGTGCAATGACACCCCAAAAAAATATCTACAACTTCAGATGGTATTTCATTCATTTTTGATGCATCACTTCTCAGGGGCAGCTCGAAGTTGCCGTGAGACAGTCGACGTCGAGATATGTCTTCTCGAGGATCCGGTGCCGTTCTGGTTCGTGACACTCACTCAACCAGGAAGTTCTTAGAGAAGGAACTCACTCTCTGGATTTCTAAATTGATTGTGCTCACAGTCGCCCAAGCCAACATGGCCTTTCCTAGTCATGGTAGCGTGACTAGGAAAGTCAAACAAATTTGATAACTAAAGTAATCTCTAAAGGACACCAATCATGTGTCCACTGAAGGTAAACATCCCACGCCAATGTAAAACAAAAACTGAACAAAACACCAGGGAACAATTTTTTTTTTGTTTTCTTGCAACTTTGTCATGCTGAAAGGCCCCGAACAGTTCTTGAAATTAGAAATACATCCTATACATGTTAACTGAAACCTTGGCTAGCAAACTAGTAAAAAACATATCATGCCTAAACTGTAACTTAAGTTACCGCAGCTAGCGACAAATACCATGCATTTGATTTGTTTTCATTATGGTTGAAACCTTTGAATTGAAGATATTACATTGGCCAATGCAATTGTTCTAGGTGTTAACTGTGATTGTCATGATGGTTTCATTATGAACACTCCCAAAACGTATTAAACAATTAGCTACTTTTGAAGGAAATAACTTCTGAACATAGCATTATAATAAGCTACCCCCTTTTCTATTTCTTGCCACTAGCCTGTCCTGGGGGGGTGCTGATTTTATAATCACTATAATAATGTTATGATTGATTGAATGATTGACAGTTGCAGACACGCATAATGAATGACTGGAGCTGGGGATTGAGTGTGTGTGGTGTGTGTGTGTGTGTGTGTGCCTGAGGTGTGGTAGGCCCTGCTCATTACACTTGCTCTTGGACTGCTGCTGGGGCAGGCATGGGGGTGTGTGTGTTTGTGTGTATGTGTGTTTCGGGGGGGGGGGTTGTTTGTGTGGTTTGTGAGGGGAAAGGAGGTGAGGGGGGCAATGCTCGCGGGCGGTCAAACACCACCAAGGAAGAGGGGGGAGAGAGGTGACGTTGGGACGTTGATATCGACGTGGCGGTGGCTTAAAGCGGCGTTCCATCTGACAACAGCCTGCCAACCAGGGGTCTCGCCCGGACCACCTTCTGATCCTTCTGATTCATCCGGCGCTTTATCAGTCTGCCGCTATCTGTATCAATCATTCGCCTGGTTGTATTAATAGCGGGACGTGGCCCTTTCACCCCCCCCCCACACTCTCCTCACCCCCCCCCCGCCGACCCCTGACTTAGAGGCCCTCACTAATGAGTGTCAATCTGCGGGCTGTGTGGCACTTGGGTTACAGAGCAGACACCTCTTCTGACAGACGCAGGGCTGCAGTCAACACGCATCACATGCCGCCGAAACTGACGTTGGGCCACCAAGTTCGCCGGGGGAACACCTATCGTTCTTTGGTTTTCGATTATGATTACGCGAGGGAATGGTTCTGGGGGGGGGGGCCCTCGATCGGCAGGTGGCACCTGAGATGGGCCAGTGTTTATAGTGTACTGTCTGAGACGGGCCATTATAGACATTGCTTGGGACGGGGCCGTATGACCATCCAGTGCAAAAGCTCCAAAGGGCCAGTCCAATCAGGACAACGTCTCTTGTCCCACAGAATCTTTAGGAGCACGGGGATTTACGTGTTTGTTTGGCAGTGCGTTAGCTGCTGCTGTTCATCGGATCACATTAACAACATAGTTAGAGATAGAAAGTGTACATACTAATGTCTTTGTTTTTTACCTGGTTATGTTTTGTGCCTGTGCATTATCACTGAGTGCTGCTGTAACCCTCAACGTCAAATGGGAATACATCTGAGCCAGGGATGTCTTGTGTATCCTTGTTCTCAGGAGAGGGTGGTTTTCTAGTAACCGGGGCAGACGTCACAGGGCTATTCTGGCCGACCCGAGTGACAGCCGCTCAGCAACAGCACGCTGGTGGAAGGAATGCCGTCCCGTCCGGAGGCCGAGCCGAGCACTGATCCTGACAGAGGAAGTGGAGAGTGGCACTCTCCCGTTTCAAGGCCTATGGAAATGGAGGAGGGGCAATGAGGGGAGATGGGTCCATTCCACACCCCCCAGGACAGATGAGCATGAAATAAGAGGGTGGGGGCAGGAAGCGGGATAGGCAAAGGTATTTGGGTTCAGTGCCAGTTGACCCAGGATCCTGGCGTGCCGCATTCCCGGAGATCAACACCACAGTGTTTCCTTTCACCCACAACATGAGCTGAGGTAGAGGTCCACTGGGTCTAGTGGTAATAACCCGGTGGTTCTAGTGGTAGTAACCCGGTGGTTCTAGTGGTAGTAACCCGGTGGTTCTAGGGGTAGTAACCACTGTGGTTCTAGTGGTGGTAACCACCGTGATTCTAGTGGTAGTAACCCAGTGGTTCTAGTGGTAGTAACCCGGTGGTTCTAGTGGCAGTAACCACAGCGTTTCTAGTGGTAGTAACCCGGTGGTAATAGTGGTAGTAACCTGCTGGTTCTAGTGGTAGTAACCCTGTGGTTCTAATGGTAGTAACCACAGTGGTTCTAATTATAGTAACCTGCTGGTTCTAGTGGTAGTAACCTATTGGTTCTAGTGTTAGTAACCCGGTGGTTCTAGGGGTAGTAACTCATTGGTTCTAGTGGTAGTCACCCATTTGTTCTAGTGGTAGTAACCCTGTGTTTCTAGTGGTAGTAACCCTGTGGTTTGAGTGGTAGTAACTCTGTGGTTCTATTAGTAGTAACCCTGTGGTTCTAGTGGTAGTAACCCTGTGGTTCGAGTGATAGTAACCCTGTGGTTCTAGTGGTAGTAACCCACTGGTTCTAAGCGGGTTTTGTCATATCAGGAAAAGTTGTCAGTATTGTCTTTACCCAGTGTTTTCATTGCGCAACATTATATTTTTATTGCATTATGGAATATTGACAGTAAATATAGCAGTAACAATATATGTTATTGTATATTAAAAAAATATTCCCACTATTCATTGACAGTTATTCAGTATTGCTCATATGCTTAAAAAAGAATGTTGAAGAATACTTTTTTTTATGTCTGCACCCAAACCCATTAACTTTCTGGCCAGATCTCAAAATGCCTTGTTTGTATGGAGGTGGGATCTAATTGTGGTTTTGGAAACTCTTGGTGACAACAAGATTCTACAAACGTATGCAATCCCTTACATTTTACCTCTCAAACCATCCAAAATACATGGGTCCAAAATACACCTGGCCCTCTTCCCAGCAGATTCATCACAGCTCTAGATGCTCTGAAATGTTTTATAATTCCCCTAATAATAAAGTTTTTTTTTATACACGGGTAGCTATGTGTTTTATAGTGAATGCATTTTTGTTTGTGTTCTCTGACCTTCCCTGTGTTGATTCCCTGTGTTTGTCAGAAATACAGTTTAGACATTGTTACTGTTGTAAATGACTTATGTAGCTGGAAACGTCTGATTTGTAATGGAATACAGAAGCCCATTATCAGCAACTATCAGTTCTGTGTTCCAATGGCATGTTGTGATTTCCAATCCAAATTTATAATTTAAAAAATGCAGCGTTGTGTGTTGGTTGGATCACTCTTTATACGAGACAGCAAGATGGAGATGGATAACTTAACTTTTCTCCACACTGAATCAGCTTCACCATCACCACACAACACTTCCTTGTTTTACCTCTCACCTGACTGAACTTACCAATCAGAAGCTAGGAGGAGTTAGGCTAAGGCAAATGTGAGGAAACCAAAAAGGTAGATTCATCATAATACTGTAGCTGTTTTAAAGATGGGTTAGGGTTAGATATAAACATGTCAATATATAAATAGCAACTGTGTAACATAAAGAATGTAAATAGTTAGCAGTGTAAACATTGTCAATATATTTTTCGGAAATTACCTCACATATGAATAAACTTAAATTGTAAACCTTACAAAATGCTAATTGTTCGTCAGAAACTATTTTTCAATTATGTTAGCACAGCTGAAAACTGTTGTGCTGATTAAAGAAGCAATACAAAAGGCCATCTTTAGACTAGTTGAGTATCTGGAGCATCAGCAATTGTGGGTTTGATTACAGGCTCAAAATGTCCAGAAACAAATAACTTTCATCTGAAATTCTTAAGTCTATTCTTGTTCTGAGAAATTCAGACTTGTGACTACAGGATATTGGTCTTCTTGGCAGAGTAAAAAAAAAAAGCCATATCTCAGACTGGCCAATAAAAAGGAAAGATTAAGATGGTCAAAAACACTGGACAGAGGAATATTTGAAAAAAGTGTTATGGACAGTTTAATCTAAGAAGAACATTTGTGAGACAGACCAAATGAAAAGATGCTGGAGGAGCATCTGTCAAGCATGGTAGAGGCAATGTGATGATCTGGGGGTGCTTTGGTGATGGTAAAGTGGGAGATTTGTACAGGGCAAAAGGGATCTTGAAGAAGGAAGG
Source organism: Esox lucius (assembly GCF_011004845.1). NCBI lineage: Eukaryota > Metazoa > Chordata > Actinopteri > Esociformes > Esocidae > Esox > Esox lucius. Next base: position 8,997,651 of record NC_047573.1, read on the forward strand.
CTATCACTCCGTTTTGCATTGCCATTCCATACCCTATGGGCGGTGCTTGATTGGAGCCAATTTCCTCCTACAACAGGACAATGACCCAAAGCACAGCTCCAAACTATGCAAGAACTACTTAGGGAAAAAGCACACAGCTGGTATTCTGTCTATAATACAGTGGCCAGCACAGTCACCAGATCTTAACCCTGTTGAGCTGTTGTGGGAGCAGCTTGACCATATGGTATGTAAGAGCAAATCAAGCCAATCTAACTTGTGGGAGGTGCTTCAGGAAGCATGGGGTAAAATCTCTTCAGATTACCTCAACAAATTGACAACTAGAATGCCAAAGTTCTGCAAGGCTGTCACTGCTGCAAATACAGCATTATTTGACGAAAAGTTTGAAAGACACAATTATTATTTCCATTACAAATCCTTATCACACGAACTCCACATCCAAATGAGCACCTCCATCTGACCTCATGCACGGAAACATTGTCTGGTGCATTTGGTACCCCAAATCAACACACTATTAGCACGTTATACCGTCATGATCACGCCCACTGATCTCCAGCAACATCTACTGTGACATTTTGCTTGACATTTTCAACTTCAGGGAGCAGTCGCCATCCTCAGTGAAAAATTTTTTTTTTTTGAGGAACAAGAGGAATTCTCATCGATCTATCAAACAGTTTGTAGAAAATCCCTGTTCATAAATAGATGTTGACAGGTGACCATCATTGGCAAGTCATCCACCGACATGCAGCCTTCATGCCTTTCTAACAGAATGGGCATAATTGACCTTTAAGAACCCACCTTTTAGCCCCGGTGTGCGTCTTCCACCATTTGACACTAACATGCATCAAATAGCCAAAGTGGCGGCGACCATGTTTTTTTCTCTACTGTTATTTTCAGACCGTGAACATAGGACGGTGCAATGCACCAAATGAACATGTTATGTGTTAAGGAGTATTACATTCACAGCCTGCTGACTATGTGGACCTTTATTCTTTTAGTGTGTGCTCACTCAAGGCGTTCCCAAAATGACTGCTGTGGCTGATTGACAGAAAACAGATGGAGCAGATCATTTATTTGTCAGTAGCAGTTGTGTGCATGCATGAGTTGGCAATACAGGAAGTGTGTGACACTGTATGACATGAGTCTACAATTCAGGAGACATATGTGACTCTGTATGACATGAGTCTACAATTCAGGACACATATGTGCCTTTGTATAACATGAGTCTACAATTCAGGACACATATGTGACTCTGTATGACATGAGTCTACAATTCAGGACACATATCTGACACTGTATGACATGAGTCTACAATTCAGGACACATGTGACTCTGTATGACATGAGTCTACAATTCAGGACACATATGTGACACTTTATGAATATGTGTTTTTAAGAGTCCCTGTCATTTTATTATGTTAGAATGTTTATTTATTGTTACAAAATGTTGGTTATACCACTATATATGTAATTGCATTAATGTGTGTTTTTATGATTGTGTGTGTGTGTGTTTGTCCGCTCAGGTTATCCTGACGCCGACTAGCCACGCGTTGCGACTGCACAGACCTCCGGGCCGGACTCCCGCTCATCAGCAGCATTAGGCCCGAGTGCATGATGGGTGTTGACCCCTGGCAGAGCGTGGCCGGAGTGGCGGCCGTTTTGGCCGATGAGGGCGACAACGTGTGCTAGGCCCAGGCTCACTTCCTGCCAGGAGCACTGACACCCTGGAACGCCCCAGCACCAGTCACTCTGCTGTCGAGCCGCACAGACAGGGGCAGAGTCAACACATCGGCAAATTCTTCGCCCGGCCTCATCAGACAGAGGACCTCCCATTATTAAACCGGCCCGTCTCTCTGAGTTACTGGCCGGGGCGCAGACGGAGGACAGCTGATGCGTCGGGAGAAACTACAGTCGAAGGAATCAAAACTTTTTCCGCTTTGTTGGACGCTCTGAACATCCTGAAAAACAAAAACACAAATGTCTTTTTGTTCACAGTCAACGGTCCACGAATGACCGGAATACTCAGTGTCCAGCCTGTTCCTGGTTTGTGTCTGAAGACGTATGGATCCCTGCCGAGTGCACTTGTGCCTGTCATCAGCGGCAATAGCAGCAGCAGGATCACCTGGGGATGGAGGGGGGGGGGGGGGGGGGGGGGGGGGGGGGGGGGGGGGGGGGGGGGGGGGGGGGGGCAAATGACCCCTGCATGTAAAAACAACAGTGAAGAGCCGCCGCTTTTGGAGGCTAGAAAATATGAAGTGACAAAGGCTGCCCTTTGTGTGGGAAGTGACGTGGCGAGAGGCTGACACCGTGCACCCTCTAGGGGTTAACCTTCCAGTCAGGATCAAATACTAAAACTAGGTCAGGGGGAAGGAACGAAGGGAGGGAGGGAGGGAGGGATGGATCGAGAGAGGGATGATGGAGAGAAGGATGGAGTGAGGGAACGGGCGCAGAACAGGGGGAGGGGGGCTGCGGTGAAGGTTGGAGGAGGGGGTGAGGAGCTGTGACACACCACGCAGCGTCCATGCAGCGAGCGAGATGGAGAAGGAAGGAAGCGGAGGGAGGGACGGGCCCGAGGAGGGCAGCTTCAGAGGAGACGTGGACGATACGGACTGGCAGATGGACGGAACCCCAAACCCTCCAGCATTTCCTACCTGACTCGTAGATCAGGAGGAGGTGGACGGAGTCACACCGCTGTCATTTGCATGGACATCTCGTCCAGTCGTACCTGGCCAGGCACCAGAGGATGCCACAGTCGGTGAACCCGGCGCGCGTGACGAAGGTCAACTGGACCCGACAACCACACAATAAGGACTCTGCCCGTTGTGCTTCTTATTACCCGCCCTCGCAGACCTGCTGCGCCCCCCTCCAATGCCACACATCCAACGGGCGCCAGGGAACTTTCGGAGGGGACGAGGGAACGTGAGGTCTCCCGCACCAGTCGGGCTCTGACCACCACCAACCCCCGTCACCTCCTCCGCCTTCCTCCTCCTGGCCTTTGTTTGTCGCCGGAGCTGACCCTTCCTTTCCATTTAATTAATTACAATTAGCATCCGTCCCCATAGCATTGACTTGTTACGTCAGATCAGAATCAACTTTTGTATCAGCGGCCCTGGGGTTCCCGGCCCTAACGAGGCCCAAGATTCTAATTAGGCGGCGCGGGGGGAAATGGGAGGGGCAAGGGGTCTGAGTCTGTAGGGGGCAGAGGGGGCCCTGCTGGACCAAACCGGCCCCTGAGGGGACTGGAGATATTTTTATTTATACGTCCATCTTCAATCCTGCACCTTCAAATGGAGGGAGACAAGAGAGGGGCCCCTGGACTCAGCAATGCTCTCTACCACACTCTACCACTCTCTGTTTCTCTCGCTCTTATTCAACATCACCACTCCTGTCATCTGGTCAAGGATCAGATAAGGATACACAACAAAGGACGCAGCACAGAATTTTGCAGATGGTTAACATTTTGCTCAGCAACAACAAAATGTGGTTTCATGTGAATCAATCAAATGAACGATTGAAATGCATTTTTTTTATGCAGACTAAACGATTAAAATGTGTTCATTGAATTCCTGTCTGTGCAGTTCCTCGTCCTTTCTCTAGTCATTTAGTAAACTTCCCATTTTAGTCGCGCAGGCATTTGTCACTACTAGTGATGTCCGACCAGCCACTCGGCAGTCTCGTGGCAAAACAACGGCAGTGTCATATCCAGAGCTGTTTGTCCCCTCCAACAGGTCGTGTGACAACCACTGAAGTCTGTAATGTGTCCGTGTCATCTCGTCTTTGGCTTACCGCGGCGATGGTGCAGGAAATCTTCCGGTGACAATAATTCTCTGTTGCCGGGGCCGGCGCGGAGAGACAGCGACAGCCTGGGGAACGGACACCGGGTTGGCGGGTGGCGCCAACACAAGCCGACAGGACGTAGGCAGGGGTGCAGGGCGGGGGGAGGGGGGTGGGGGTGGGGAGGGGGGTGGGGGGGGGGGTTGTGTACAGGGCGATGGCAGCGGCTCCCGGGATAGACTGGTGTCACTAATGTACCGGGTGACACGGGAGGACACCCATGTGGAGGGAGACGCTGAGAATTTCTGAAGGTGCCGGGGACGGACGAATAGAGGGGAGGAGGCGTGGAGGCGGGCTCCTTGGCCTCAGCCTGATACCGGTGGCCTGGCCATCGAGGCTGCCGCCGGAGCAGCGGGGGCTGTGAAGCAGCACCGGATTTCCAAGCGCACTCAAGACAGTCGCACACATCGTCGCCACCAGCAGCCAGAACTGGAGCCTGACCTTCTAAGCAAACCGCTTCCGTTTTCCCTCCCCTCCCTCTCATCTTCTCTAAATAGGTAACAGTCAGTGGTTAATGCCTTACTGTAGAACTATAGATGAGTTAGCTGTTATTTTTCACTCACTTCACTTTGGCACGTTGCTGTTTAGATGAGTGTAGTGTAGATAGGACAGGGGGTGTCTATGGTGGTGAGAGGGCGCAGGGCCGGGAGCCAGAGTCATGTCACAAAAGGGGGGCAGGCATCACCCGTGGTGTGAGAAACAGGACTGGGACCACATGGTTGTTTTAAGTTGTGTCAAAATGACATGCAAGCCCCAAATCAGATCCGTCTGCCTCACAAAAGTCATTACATGCAGTGTGATTTTTTGACTGAAATTAATACACATTTAAAATAAAAATATGCAAGTGTTTAATCATGAATAAAATGTGCGAACGTTCTGCAGACTATGACATTATTACAATGAGAAGTGACGACTTGTCAAACCAAACATGTGGAAAATCATGGGAGATAGCAAAGAGCAGAAAACTGGACTGAAAATAAGAAAAGAGAGGCCTCTGCGGCAGTGGCATGAATTGAAAAAATCTGCCTAAGCACCTGCTGCAATTGTTGCTGGCAGTGTTTTTTGTGGACATTGTGGGTGCCTGTAGGCATGCAGGCATGTTTGTGTGCCTTTACACGGTGGCGAGGAATTAGTGAAATACACCGCAGAAAAATGAAAAACTGGAACGGAAAACCTGCAGCAGAAACCTGGAATGAAAGGTGAAAAAGAAGAATATCAACCTAAGCAAGTGCTACTACTGTGACTGACAGGGGTAAGTGTGAAGGTCGTTCGTGCGGGTGTGAGGCCAGCTGCTGTAGCCAGCCAGCTAGCCATCCTGTTGGCCCGGGCCAGCGTTCTCAACATAAAGCGCTCTAATTGCTCAGAAAATTACAGCCAACGATGATTACACTTGACATGGACTGACATTCGGGCGACACTGCAACGCCTCACGTTCCCCCGTGGCCCCACCTCATCCGAATCCTCCCCCTCCCTGTGCTGTAACCACCCCCAAACCCTACTCTCCAGCCCCCCCCCCCACCCCCCCCCCCTTGACCGAAGCCATGCCCCTGGTGACCGCTGGGTGCCCTCTTCCCGCTGAAGCTGTCGAAAGCAGAGATGTCCCAAAGTTCAATCTTGTCATGCTCTGGCATCGTTTTCTGCCACCCCCCATCAGTCAGCCGAGCCGTGTGTGAACCATGATGTGTGTGTCCGTGTGGTCTGTGTGTGTGTGTGCGCGCCCCCCCCCCCCCCCCCCCCACCCCCTTGCCGCAATCCCAGTCCCCCCAGTGCCACAGTTCTCTCTCCCCTGACGTGTTTTTAGCAGGAGATTTTCCGTACTGTGTGTGAATGCGTGTACATGTGTTTGTGTGTCGGTTATATTATTGCATGTAGATTGTTTTATGAGTGTGTTGCTGTGTGAGTGTATGGACTGCTGAGTGTGGGGACCCAATGTCCCCATGAGTATTGTAAAACCAGAACGAATTGGACTCATGGGGGACCTTTTGCCGGTACCCATGAGGAAAAAGTAAATTTCCAGCTCAGGGTTTAGGTTAAGGGTCAAACTTAAAATTCATTTTAGAGTTAGAATTGGGGTTTCTTTAAGGTCTAGGTGTTGTTGGTTAAGTTTAGGGTTAAGGTTAGGCATTACATCTAGGTAAGGTTTAGACATAAATGTTACTTTATTGAGGTTAAGGTTAGAGTTAGGGCTAGGTTTAGATTAGGGTTAAGTTAAGGTTAGGGTTAGGATTAGGGCAAGGGAGCATGCAAATTCTATTTTCTGGTCCCCATGAGGATAGCCATACAAACTTGCATGTGTCTGTGTGTGTGTCTGTGTGTGTCTGTGTGCGTCTGTGTGTGTGTGTCTGTGTGCGTCTGTGTGTGTGTGTGTGTGTGTCTGTGTGTCTCTGTGTGTGTGTGTGTGTGTCTGTGTGTGTGTGTGTGTGTGTGTGCACCATCCGGTGTTGGTGTGTACCCCTGTGGGCAGTGTCAGCCCCTTTGTCTCGTCAGTGTTAATAGGAACACGGCCAGCGAGGCGTGGAGCCGTGACAGATCAGCAGCCCCTGCCACATCCTCCACCGCCCCCCCTCCCATCCCCACCTCCACCCCCCATCCTGCCAAACCGCCCACCCCCCACCCACACCCCTCCAACCACCATGGCGCATGTAAATTTTCATTTAATTTCAGGTCGGGAACCTGCCTGGCTGTGTCTCTGGCCCTGGGAAGCTGCACCATGCCAGGCCGTCTGTGCCCGGTGGGTACTGCTGGGGTGGCATGGAGGGGCGGCGGTGATGGCAGGGATAACGAGGGAACCTTTTGGGGGTAATACTCACCGCTGAGAGCCATAGTGTCACAAAAAGCCGCATCCGATGTGGGGGGTGTTAACCCCTCGTGTTCACAGGGGAGAAAGGGTGAGCTGGAACCAAATAGGGCGCCACGGAGCAATGCCATAGGGGGACCATTTTAGGATCTCTGAAGAACCATATATGTGTTGGTTCATTGAAGAGCAACACAAAAGAAAAAAATCCCAAAACCGGAAATGTTCAACCATCCAGGGCTGGAACTGACAAGCGCTGCTGTAGCATTTTGACACTTATTTGCATACTCCCCTGGGTGCCTTTGAAGTGATTTTTTGAGGTTCACAGATTACTGTGTTTCCTTGTACCACCATTTAGGCGACAGGATGGAGAACAGCTTTGACTGGGCAGAGCGGGAGCTGCTCTCCTCTAGGGTTGGCCGATGTAGGGTTTGATCATTGCTTGAATGAATGGTGGGACACAACAGTCTTGTAGGGGATGTGAGTTTGAAATGGAAAACCTTCTTTGAACAGGGCTTTAAAACTCATGGCTTTGGGATACTTGGTGGCCTTTAACAGCTGGTAAGACTGCATCAACTGATGCATAATGTTAAACGGTTCTCTAGTCAGTGGTTGCCAACCTTTTTCAGTTACTAACAGAAGTTTGCTCCCCTCACCCCACAGACCTGTCAGACCACGTAGAAACAGACACTTACTGAGTGTAAAGCTTATACACCACAATTAATAAAGCATTTTTTTTTATGCAATTGGTTTTGGTGTAAAAGAGAAACGTTTTATCACTAATCCTTTTTATTCTAAATGTTTCCTTCAAATTAGATATTATTAGGGTAATTTAAAAATATATATATTCACGCAGTATATTCCTCAATACACCATATCGTCATAACAGCTTCCGGTTAGAAATAACTGGCCATCAATAACAAGAGAACTCATTGACGTTGAAAGTAAATCGATGTTTTCAGCAAAATGCTTGTGCTGCGGTTTTCCCCACATGCGTACTTGGCGGTTGCACACCTGTTCTTACCCGCAACATACCCTACAGAGATGACTGAGGCAGTGGAAACGTTGTAGGTTGAGGTGTAGCTCTGGGTTTCCAGGATGAGTAGGAACCTCTTTCTGACGTGCACATTGCCTTTTGTACTACATTACGGACTTTCAGAGGCACCGTCCATCTCCCCTTTCGATGTTTTGTTTGGATGCAACCGCGTGCGTTCTCCACTGCGTCATTTATTATTTAAAGTCCATATCAATAAATCCCGTTGACGGTGTTCTCATCCATATTGTAGTTGTGCAGTCAGGACAAGAAGTGCTACCCACCTTGACAGGCGGCTGTGCGCCACAGTGTGCCCAGATGCTGCGTGTATACAGCGGGCCCACGGTGCTGAAGTGCACCGCCTGCGACGAGGCCTGAGCTGCAGCAGCAACGATGTCAGTGGGGGTGGGGGGTGGGGGTCGGAGGGGGCGATGCGTGATTTGTTTTGACAGCGGAAAGCCAGGCGGGGCTGGCTGGCGGTGACCGCACGGCACCATATTGCCAGGCTCCCCGGGGACGGGGGATCAGCGTGCCAGCCTTGCCAGGAAGTGCTAATAGGCGCAACACGTCTTGCTTTCGCACATTAGGGGGAGCGAAGGGTGACAGATCGGAGCTGTGATACAGCCGCGTGGAAATAAAGGGCTTACGCCACCAGTTTGCCAGGCGGCGCCCGTCTAATGATGGGGAGGATTGGCCGCGCCCGCTCGGCAATCACTGAGTTGATGAGTTCTCAGACAGACGTGTCCCTCTCTTCCCATCTCTCCACTGTCACTAGACGGCGGCGGACGTGGCCGTTCTATTTCTCAAGTGACTGTCGCTTGCATACTGTGTCTGACAAAGTCACGCGCGTGAGGATAGGCCAGCGCTCACGGAGAAAACAAGCTGTTTCGAATATCATTGCTGAAGCCAGTGAGGTCAGGTGGCAGCCTTGAGGGCACAACACCACTGTAATATCTGTTATTTTAAGTCAGATCTGTATTTTTTAACTGCTGAACTGTGTTTGTCCCAATGGAGGGAGAGAAAGGAACCCCTGTTTCGGTAGACCCCACCACTGTTCATTTAGCATTTGCATCCACTTAATTCAACAATACTTTCTGATTAAGAATCTCTCAGTCACTTAGGCCATTAGATATACAGTGGTATACCTCCACAAGGTATTTGCATGTTTGAGGTATTTCTGATTAACTGGAAGAAAAAAAAGCTTGGGGATCTATTATCCTTACATGTTCCAGTCTATCTTCATGAAGATCAAAGGCAGGTGTTCTGTGCTGTAGATGCTGGCATGTAAATGTGTCATCGTTATACTGTCATGAACATAAGGCATAGATTCACCAGCACATACCATCTTCCTGACTCTCTGTGTCTTTAACATCTGAGTCACAATTCTCAAAGTTGATGAAATCTGTGGTCAGGGACTAATGTAAAATTTGAAAACGTACATTAAAGTGAAATGAATGTTTCATAGAATGAGAAGCGGACCTCTCAACTGCACATGGGTAGAGGAGAATCCCTGGGAGTCCACGGCTCTAAGTGGTTCATACTGACTAACAGAAGTACAAACTGCAACACATGCACACACACACACACGCACACAACACATGCACACACAACACATGCACACACACACACTGACATATGCTCAACTTGTGATCAACCACACTTTTGTCTGATCATCCAAAGGCTATATTTGTCCTAATTAGTCGGAAGGTGTAGAAAGTTTATATCATAGAAAAATCTGACCAGTTGACTGACTACAATAATAAGAAAGGGTGTGAATATCTTTGATGTCAAGTGCCAAGGACTTTTGAGACACTGCGTGCTCTCAAACCTCATGCATCCATTGCGTCCTCACATAACACATGCCTACAGACACTGGCGTGGCGATGCCAGGACTGGCTGCAAGCTGTCCTTACCCCCCCCCCCCCCCCTCCCCCCGCAGAACGGAGAATTGCGATGCGGCTTGTACGCATGTGAAGTCGATCCTGGCGTAGATTAACCCCACAGCCCCCCCCCCAACCCCCCCCCCCCCCCCCCGGCCACACCCACTGCACACACGATAGCTACGCCCGTGCCTGCAGAAGTCAAGTACAACCCCATCTTCACTTCAGCGTGCCAAAACTTGGAACAAAGAGACAGGACGTGGGTTTATCCAGCTAACTGGTTCAGGCTCCCCACGCATCCCCCTGGTTGTCTCAGTAATTATTGCAGTGTAAAAACTCAACAAATCATCCCAACTCTCCTCCGCTGGCAGACTGGAGCTCTTTGTTGGTTTTTGACTCCCTCTCTCCCTCTCTCTCTCTCTCTCTCTCTCTTTGCATTTCCCCACCCACCCCCCACCACTGCGCTGCCCTACTACGCTAACGCTTAGTCTCCCTCGGGCCATGCTTTGCTTGCTGAAGCGCTATGCTCCGAGTGAGTGAGCGAGCGAGAGGGGCCTGCTGCCATCAATAGGGGTGAGTTACACAGGTCGGCGGTTCAAATGCAGGTCACGGCATCGCTGCAACGTTTGATGCCTCTACCCTAGTTTGCCTGGGTGTGTGTGTGACTGTGGGTGTATTTTTGTGTGTGTGTGAAGCTCATCGTTCACACCAACATGTGTTTAGTGTTTGTGCCTCAGCGTCCAGACTTTAATCCCTTCACAGGAGCCAGTTTTCTATGATCATGCTGATCAGGGCTCGTCAGAGCCAGTGATTCTCAGATACTATTTGTGCGCTGTGCTATTTACTTTCTGTAAACCAGCAAGTTTGGTAACACCTTGTTTCAAGTAGCCATATTATGCTCATTTGTGTAAACAGATTGCGAATTAGACCTAGTTTATTAGGCCCCCATGTTTTCACTGACGTTTATGCTGTTATTTGAGAGGGTTATACCATGGGTCATTCAGCTGTTAGATTTTAGGAGTTACCATCTCGAGATTCAAACCTGGGTCGCCCACGTGAAAGATTGTGTCGTTAACCACTACATCACAGAGCTGTACATTTGCAGTCTGTCAGTATAGCCTCTTGTCTATACTGACACCCGGCATCTGTATATCCTGAACAAATCCCCTTTTGCCACTGGCCGTTTTAATTGTTAATCAGCCATTCGTGAATGACATTTATACAGTTAAACTGACTAATGTTTCTTACTAAGTTTACCTCCACCAGAAATACCGTCTATGTATGCCATTTGCCACTGGCCGTTTTAACAGCCTATTAAGCCAGTAATATGCTTTACCGGTATCTACTAACATTCTGGAATAGTCATAAGAATTGAGCAATTGCTAGCGTGTCTGCCAAAGCTATTTTATGTAATGGCATAAGAACGTATTTTTTTCTTTCATGGCTAAACAGCATCGTTTTTTCTTTCATTCATGAATTTCATTTATACTGTAACTATCAATAAATCAAGTCAAAGTGAAAAGACGAGAGAATCGTGGAATCTACCAGAAATGATTATTACATTTTGTTGCCCTCAATAGACTTGAACTTAGGTCTTCCACATGAGAGGCACTGTCTTTAACCACTACGCCACAGCATTACACATTTCAGCCGTCACTAGACTCCATTGAGGATTGTGTTAAACTGACTAACATTTCTTATTAAGTTTACCTCCACCTTAGCGTCTATGAACTATATTGCTTTTGCCACTGGCCATTTTAACAGCTTATTAGCCAGTAATAGGCTTACTAGTATCTAATAACTTCCTAGGAATAATCATAAGAATTGAGCACTTTCTAGCGAGACTGAAGATGAACTATTCTGTGCCAGAAACAGTCGCAATATAACAGTATACAGTTTGAATTAAGGCTTACTATAACGTAACTACGTTTTTAAGCCAGCCAATGTGTTTGTCTATCCTGACCCAAAACGCATGCACGGACGCGTACTTCGAAAACCCACCAGAAACAGTCGGCGTAAACTGTCTTATTTCAGGCTTACTATAATGTAGATATAAAAAATGTTAGCCAGCTAAGTTTTCGTCTATACAGAATAATTCATAATGCGTACATCGCTTCGCCTTTGCGGAAATACAAACTCAGGACCTATAGTTCACAAGTCTGCTTCTCTAACCACTACGCTATTTAACAAGGGGAAGTCAGTCAGTCAGTCAGTCAGTAACTCAGTCAGTCAGTAAGCGACATTCGCTCTTCTTAGCCGGCCTGCTTACGTGGTCTGCAAAAAGGAAATATGTTTTACATTTAATCTGCAAGATTTAAGAAAACTGTGGAAAAGTAGTTTATTCTTCAAATCAGAATGAATACTAAGGACAGATGTTTTCTGCAAGAATATGCAGGTTTAACTGAGTGTTTCCCAAACTAGGGGTCAGAGACAAAAGAAGTCAAATCACATGATTATCTTTAATGACCGAAATATGACCAGAACATTCAAATTTTGTGGGGTACTCCTACAATCATTCCAACAGAGAAAATAAGCTTTTTAACTTGATGAGACGTATTTGTTTTCCCTCATGTTGTAAGTAAGCAATAATGCATGAGGGGGTGTGGAGGGCCCATTATACCAAGGTTCAGAGCTGTTCTTATCCACAACACAGTGCCTGGACACCAAGTTTAGGTGAGGAATATTGGCCAAATATCCCAAAACACTGAGATGCCTCATTGTGCTTATGAACAGGTCACCAACACAATTAGAGCAGTAGAAAGTGACGTGATGTCATAACCGTGATATATATCAGCATAAAGAATCCCAACCACCTGGTTTATAAGTAATTATATGTCACATAAATCTGAAAACACCAGACATTTACCTCAAAAATAGAGGCAGTAGTGAGAAGGGGAAATGTAGGGGAAATGCCATTTTCTGCCCTGTGGCTGTTATTGTCTTATTTTGTCAACAAGACAAAGGTAGGGAGTACTAGGGCAGTACATATGCTACTGTTTCATGAATTGTGAAGTGATATCAAAGGGTGACAAAAACAGTGTTTTTCATTTGAAGTAATCCAAACGGACATGGCAGTTTCACTATTAATGACCCCGGCTTTAAAAAGTAAATTGCCAGCATTGCATTGTTGGAACGAATCCCGGACTCGAAAGGATAAATAAGTAAATATTTTAAGGAAAACAATCATTTGATAAAGGGTATGTGCCCCTTTAAGATTCATATTATATTATACAGTGTTACAGGAACACAGCCAACATTTATATACAACATATGGAAGTATAATAATGTGTGAACTCAGATCCTTTTTTAGGTTACATTTTGACTTGAAATTTGACTGAATGGCATACTGCATATGCAATGAGGTGTGGCCCACTGCGTGAAATGAGGTCATTTCTGGGTTCACATTTTTAGATAATGATTCAAGTTACGTATGAGTCTTTATGACAAGTAATACAAGATCTCTATAATTTCTAAAAAGGTGCTTAAATATTGTCTTAATACATTATTATAAGTAATTATCAATTCACTTATAATTGCAGATTATAATCATAAAAAGTCTGGCCAATATGTGTACCTTAAAATAAAGAGACACTAAGTTTTACTGCATTTATATAGTAGCCTAAATAATTTATTTATAAGATACAGTAATTTAAGCAACTGTAATAATAATAATTGTAATAATAATAACAATTATTAAATACATTATTTGGTAAACATAACTGCAACACCTCTGGGATAGTTCCTCTGGGATAGTTTAATATATTCCGTTACATATATTTCCCTGTTTTACATACATTTCTGTGTTTTACATACATTTCCCCGTTTTATATTCTGCTAGATGAACATATAAATATTACATGAAATTGAAGTGTTATACTGGTGATGTTTGACATTGGTAGCGCTGTTTAACAGGTTCTAATGACAGTGGAGCTGGGGATATTTAGTGTTTCATTAGCATCGTCATTAGTGTTTGCCAAAGCAGCAGCCACTCTTCATGGGACTCACACACAGAAGTAAAGCACGCATTCAGAATGCAACACTGCGACAGACAAAACCATAAGCACATTAAACATGTACAAATACATCGCACTGCAGAGCAGCAATGGGTGTGTGTGTGTGTGTGTACTGTAGCCGAGTGTGTATGTGTCTATCTTTACAGTCCTGTCTGGATTATAATTTTCTTAATCAGATTTTGTCAATGGCTTAGATTGCTTGCGGTGGAAGAGAGTTAGATGAGGCCATAGCTCTGCATGGCTCTGTGCTTTTGCTAGCATCTCTTCTCCATATGAGGACGGCAAAGACACTGCCAGTGCCGGGCCTAGTGGGAGTATGAATGGGTGTTCCAGCTGTATGCCAACTAACTGAGTGGATGTTTCGGCCCCTTTCGACACGCCTGGCGATTGGTAATGCTGTCAAACTTCCCCTGCACTTTAAAGCGAAAAGGGATTGGCATCTGGCCACGATGGAGGGTCATGCATGCTTCTCTGTTCTGGGCCAGCTGCTGCTCGCCTCCGTCCTGCTGTGCTGGCAGCACTTACCCAGGTTGCCACAGCAGTCCAGAGGCGAGGAAGGTAGGGGTACCGTTGGACTTGAGGTGGTCTGGATGGCCACCTAGTGGGACTGTGTGGAATGCGTCATCCACAGATACAGGAAAAGACGGGGACTCACTGGAAAGTCTGGTTTAGACGTAAATGAAACAATCATCAGGAATCCTTTGATAATTGTCTATTCACGACACGGTGTAGATGCTTTTGGCTTACAGTGATCTCTGCTCCCAGTTTGACAGCAATGCGGTAGAGGAGTAACATAGTGAAAATAGATGTGTTTAAAACCTGAGACCTGGCAGCATTCGCTAGTATTGCTCAGTTGAAGTATCATGTTAAAGCCACCTCATTATCTGGAAATTGTTTTTGTTATTGTTTTTGCTTAAGTCATTACCAGAAAATACAAATTACTAAGTCGATAATTGGAAATTGAAAAAAATAGTCAAATGAAGGACTATAAAGTAATACACAAAATGTATAATATAATAAAAGCTAATACGTGCTCAGAGCCACAGCTGAAGAGAGGAGTTCCTCTTTTTGCATGTATATATAATTAATGGCTGATGTGAAATTATGTTAAAAATATGGTGAAGGCCAGAGCCTCTCTTTACTCAGTTCCTGTTTGCTTCTTCAGAGATACATAAAAACACTGTTCTATCTACTGAGCTACATCTAAATGTTAAAGGGGAAGTTCCATTCTTTTCAAAAATGGCCTTATTTCTACTTACTTTGTGCTTGTAGTTGCATTGTCTTCAGAGGTTTTAGAACACCTCAGTTTTTCCAGTTTTTATAAAAATTCACAGTTTAATATCTCAATGAACCCTGAAATTAATGCACAGAAAAAATAAACAACTGGTGGAATCATGGAATACCTTTGTTTAAACATTTTTATTCTTCTGACTCATACATTACTCACAGTAGCCACCTTTGCCAACACAACAGGCAACCACACTCATAGCATTCTTTATACAATGGAAATCAAATATTGTTTGGAAGATTATTCCGACAATGTTGCAGACATTCCCACAAATTAGTTGCACTTGTAGGTTGCTTTGCTTTCACCCTTCTGCTCTGTTCATCCAAAACTGCCTCGATGGGATTGAAGTCTGGAGACTGTGCAGGCCCTTTCATTATTTGAAGAATATTGTCTTGAACTTTCCTTCTAAGTTAGTTCTAAAATACCCTGGAGGTATATTTTGGGGGCAGTATTTTGGGGCCAAATAGGCGTACACCAGAGAGTGTTACATTGCACTGCAAAATGCCATTTTGGTAACAGAGGGCCACTCACTCTGTGCAAGTTGCTGACTCTGGATACAGAAAAAGAGCCCCAGACCATCACACTTCCTCCTCCATGTTTGACAGTTGGTGTCACACTGAAGAACCATCCTTTTGCTTACTCGACTGTGAACAAAAATCTGGTGTAATGATCCAGATTTCATGTTTTGATTAATTGGTCCATAAGATCTTCCAGACTTCAGTAGTCCACTGGCTGTGCGTCATGACCTAGGCAAGCCTTCTCCTCGCAGTTAAAACTGAGACTTGCTTACATTTTTACTTTTTGCTGTGTGTTTCGGGTCGTTGTCATGCTGGAAGACCCAGCCACGACCCATCTTTAATGCTCTTACTGAGGGATGGAGGTTGTTGGCCAAGATCATAGCCCCATTCATCCTCCCCTCAATACGGTGCAGTCGTCCTGTCCCCTTTGCAGAAAAGCATCCCCAAAGAATTATGTTTCCACCTCCATGCTTCACGGTTGGGATGGTGTTCTTGGGGTTGTACTCATCCTTCTTCTTCCTCCAAACACGGTGAGTGGAGTTTAGACCAAAAAGCTCTATTTTTGTCTCATCAGAACATATGACTTTCTCCCATTCCTCCTCTGGATCATCCAGATGGTCATTGGCAAACTTCAGACAGGCCTGGACATGCGCTGGCTTGAGCAGGGGGACCTTGCGTGCACTGCAGGATTTTAATCCATGACGGCGTAATGTGTTACTAATGGTTTTCTTTGAGACCTTGGTCCCAGCTCTCTTAAGGGCACTGACCAGGTCATTGATACCCCACGAGGTGAGATCTTGCATGGAGCCCCAGACCGAGGGAAATTGACCGTCATCTTGAACTACTTACATTTTCTAATAATTGCCCCAACAGTTTTTGCCTTCTCACCAAGCTGCTTGCCTATTGTCCTGTAGCCCATCCCAGCCTTGTGCAGGTCCACAGTTTTATCCCTGATGTCCTTACACAGCTCTCTGGTCTTGACCATTGTGGAGAGGTTGGAGTCTGTTTGATTGAGTGTGTGGACAGGTGTCTTTTATACAGGTAACGAGTTCAAACAGGTGCAGTTAATACAGGTAATGAGTGGAGAACAGGAGGGCTTCTTAAAGAAAAACTAACAGGTCTGTGAGAGCCGGAATTCTTACTGGTTGGTAGGTGATCAAATACTTATGTCATGCAATAAAATGCTAATTAATTATTTAAAAATCATACAATGTGATTTTCTGGATTTTTGTTTTAGATTCCGTCTCTCACAGTTGAAGAGTAACTATGATAACAATTACAGACCTCAACATTCTTTGTAAGTAGGAAAAACTTGTAAGTAGAAAAAATAGGGTCCCCAAATAGAAGCAATGCAGCGCAGCCACAGACCACGGCCAGCCTAAGGCACACCTGTGCAATAATCATGCTGCCTAATCAGAATCTTGATATGCCACACCTGTGAGGTGGATGGATTATCTCAGCAAAGGAGAAGTGCTCACTAACACAGATTTAGACAGATTTGTGAACAATATTTGAGAAAAATAGCCCTTTTGTGTGCATAGAGAAAGTCTTAGATCTTTGAGTTCAGATCATGATAAATGGGGGCAAAAACAAAATTGTTGCGTTTATAATTTTGTTCAGTGTACATTCATTATCAAATTCACAGCTTTTAAGCTTATTGTGAAAAGTCCAATAAATCAATATATTTTACACCCACATTGGACATTTCCACGCTTTGTTACAACATCATATTAAAAGATGAATTTCTCTGCCAGTGTTCCACAAAATCTTTTTCCCAATCTTTTTTGCAAATTTGCTTTAGCCCAGTGAAGATGGATGGGCTCCTTTTGTGGACAGCATATTTTATATATTATATATACACTCACCTAAAGGATTATTAGGAACACCTGTTCAATTTCTCATTAATGCAATTATCTAATCAACCGATCACATGGCAGTTGCTTCAATGCATTTAGGGGTGTGGTCCTGGTCAAGACAATCTCCTGAACTCCAAACTGAATGTCAGAATGGGAAAGAAAGGTGATTTAAGCAATTTTGAGTGTGGCATGGTTGTTGGTGCCAGACGGGCCGGTCTGAGTATTTCACAATCTGCTCAGTTACTGGGATTTTCACACACAACCATTTCTAGGGTTTACAAAGAATGGTGTGAAAAGGGAAAAACATCCAGTATGCGGCAGTCCTGTGGGCGAAAATGCCTTGTTGATGCTAGAGGTCAGAGGAGAATGGGCTGACTGATTCAAGCTGATAGAAGAGCCACTTTGACTGAAATAACCACTCGTTACAACCAAGGTATGCAGCAAAGCATTTGTGAAGCCACAACGCGCACAACCTTGAGGCGGATGGGCTACAACAGCAGAAGACCCCACCGGGTACCACTCATCTCCACTACAAATAGGAAAAAAAGAGGCTACAATTTGCACAAGCTCACCAAAATTGGACAGTTGAAGATTGGAAGAATGTTGCCTGGTCTAATGAGTCTCGATTTCTGTTGAGACATTCAGATGGTAGAGTCAGGATTTGGCGTAAACAGAATGAGAACATGGATCCATCATGCCTTGTTACCACTGTGCAGGCTGGTGGTGGTGGTGTAATGGTGTGGGGGATGTTTTCTTGGCACACTTTAGGCCCCTTAGTGCCAATTGGGCATCGTTTAAATGCCACGGCCTACCTGAGCATTGTTTCTGACCATGTCCATCCCTTTATGACCACCATGTACCCATCCTCTGATGGCTACTTCCAGCAGAATAATGCACCATGTCACAAAGCTTGAATCATTTCAAATTGGTTTCTTAACCATGACGATGAGTTCACTGTACTGAAATGGCCCCCACAGTCACCAGATCTCAACCCAATAGAGCATATTTGGGATGTGGTGGAGCTTCGTGCCCTGGATGTGCATCCCACAAATCTCCATCAACTGCAAGATGCTATCCTATCAATATGGGCCAACATTTCTAAAGAATGCTTTCAGCACCTTGTTGAATCAATGCCACGTAGAATTAAGGCAGTTCTGAAGGCGAAAGGGGGTCAAACACAGTATTAGTATGGTGTTCCTAATAATCCTTTAGGTGAGTGTGTTATTTCCACATATTTTCAATTGGATTAACATACAGGCTTTGACTGGGCCACTTTGACTGGGACATTTGCCTTTTGTTTTTAAATCAGTCCAGTGTGGCTTTTGCTGTATGTTTTGAATCCTCTTCTTAGTCCCAGGTCTCTTGCAGATTTCCGCAGATTTTTTCAAGAATCTATTTGCATTTTGCCACATCTATTTTGCGCTCTATCATCACAAGATTTCCAGGCTCTGATTTAGAAAAGCATTGATGCATTGATATGATGCTTCCACCACCCTTCTTCACCATGCTACCTTAATTGCGTACAGATGGACTCAACTAATAACTCATAACTTTTACAGACAATTGGTTGCACCAGAGCATAATTGGGGGGTCATAGCGAAAGGGGTGAATACACATGTAATCCAATTTTTTCTATTTTATGTCTATTTAGATTTCATTTTTGATTACTGGTAAAAACTCCAGATTAAATAATTTTTGATTTCCTGTTGTAATACAATAAAAAAAAAAATATATATATATATACATAACTATGCAAACTAGCAGCAATTCCATAGAGTGTAGAAAAGGGGTATATGAACAATATGAAAGAAATATTAAATACGGTAAATATTTATATAAGTGTGATAGTGCTTATGAATGGTACATTTAAATGCGCTAATGTACATTGAATGTGTATAGAAAGCCATCAGCGCAACCTTCTTTTAAACTTAGAACTACAGGACAGATTCTAGTCAAAGTGTTGGATCCTCCAGGAACAGGGATAAGAATCACTGCTCTGCAACAGGGTTTCACCCACCCCCTCACCACTAGGCCATTTGAGGCTGAATTTGTCAAATAGAAACTCCATAGAAACAAACATTTTGAAACTTCAGCCTTTTCTTTTTCAGAATAAGAACACCACAGCTGAAAACATTCAGCTGACACTGTATCCACATTCCTTTAGACTGGGGGTTTTCCAAATGTTATTGGGCCAACTAAAACTTAAAAAAAAAAAATGTTTTTACCCTAAAACAGTACATATTAGTTGAGTAATTGAATCAGGTGTGGCAGTTTAGGGTTACTGTGTAATGTCTTGTGGGGCCCACGAAGAGGATTGGGGAAACTGATTTACAGTAGACATATCTTATTATCATCTGGGTGGTTTAGGATCCTGAATACTTGATGGGCTTAAAGCCATGAAGTATCATACGGTATGATCTCACATCATATATTTTTCCGGTTGTAATCAAGTTGTTAATAATTTTCTATTTGTTTAAAGCTACCTCTGGGATTTGTGTTATAGCGCCAGTACAGGGCTACAGATTGAGTAAAAAAAACACTGTCCAATAAAATACAGCATTAATCAAACATGAATTTGCGGTTCTAGAGTGGATGAACTAATAAAACTTGCAGAAGCATTATAAGTGCAGAAGCATTATAAATACGTCATATATGATAAGATTCTGATGCAATATCAGTAGGTTTGGAAACGTTTTAGGAAACGTTTCCATTTGTGACAAGGCACTATAGGTACAATCCGTTACCAGGGCCATGTCAGTGTGACAACCAATTTGCTTTGTAACATAACAAAACAGTTTGGGGGATCCCCTACAAACTGCTATAATGGAAAATAAGGCTAGAGTATTTAAAATATAGCTAAACGTATTAAAAGTCTCTTTGATATGGTTGTATTTACTTAGATCTAGCTGTAGTGCATTCTTCCATTCATTAATGCAAAACACATTTCATGACATCTTTTATTTATTGTATTGGTAATATCAATTTTATATTTAGGAGCAGTGGTCTATTTGGGCCCACATAAATATCCCATAATTTAAATGTATGTCACAATGGGGAAAAAAGCCATTGTTTAATTGTTGAGGCAAACTCTGTATATTTGTACCGGATCACACTTTTAGACTTCGACACTCTTGGTGCCGCACTGACAGACCACAACACAGTAAAATGAATTTTACAGTGTTAACCTCACTACAAGCCCTTTTCTGATGGTTGTTGTTACTGTTTAAAGGAAATTATATAGTTTTCATACAGCACCACACCTCCCCAAAAAATTCAAAAAAAAATTACAGTTTTTGAGGGGGTTTTGTCAAACTTTAACAGTATGAAGTAGATAAGGCTAAACAAACCTAATTAATATTTTAACAGTATTTGTGAGGGCAAGGATTGTTTTCAGAAAATGTCAAGCTTCTGAAAAATATACAGTAGTAACCTCATCAAAACCTCCTTGTTCAGGCCCAGTTGGTGTCAGTTGTATGATAGCATTATAAACAATTGTTCTGGCATGTTCTGAGGTACCGAAAGGTTTCCATAAAGAAATAATCTACTGATGCTTCAAAACAAAATGTTCTTAATTTTTCTGATTTGTTTTATTTGCTAAATTTCATGAGAAATGTGAAGATGGACATCAAATAGTACATAAACCTTCTGAGACCTAACAATATTAATTCCGAAAATACTAAATTAGAACATTTCTAAAATTAAATTCCCAAAACGATGGGTCATACATTCTTGCTGGAAGTATCAGTCATTAAATAATTTGCCCATTGTTTATTTTTAGTTATAACCACTTTAACATTGCTTTTATTAAAACATTGCTTTATATACTAAACAACAACAATAACATCAACTGTCTCTATTGAGGAAATTTATTTTCATACAAATTCTTATGAAGAATTCTTATGGAAATTGCTGCAATGGCAGAATAATAATGCTGCCAGAGTGTAAAAGTTATCAGTTAAGATCTGTAAAGTGGGGGAAGTTCCGTGTTATAAATCAACTGTGCGTCTAAGACGATATGCCAATAAGCCTCATTTGCATTTTAGAAGTGGTATTAACTTGAAGCTGAAATGTCAGACCCTGTATATCCCTTCAAATATCTATCTACTTCAATATCTACCAAAACATTTGCCAATCTTATATATTTTTTTTACTGTTTTGGGGTATAAAAAAGTCAGAAAACCTCAAAACACAAAACCAGCAGGGTTCATTGGGTGAATACACCAACGCCTTCTCAGAATTGTGAACAAATCTGGTAATACAGTGCGTCTGAACCCTTTTTCTTATTGCGAACAACAACTAATATAATATGTAGAATCTGTGTGTGTGTGTACGTGTGTGTGTGTTTGTGTGTGCATGTGTGTGTTTGCAGAGATCAGGAGCTCTTTTTCATTAGAGAGCAAAAATTTGAAATACATCATTATTTAAAAGGGAAAATATATGCGTAGGTTTCCTCTGTATTGCTGTTCTTCAGTCCAGGGCATCTGGGTATCTATACACTTCAGCGCCCGTGCTCTGCTCTGCTAAGGGGTTTGTGGTTAGTCAGGACCGGATGGGCGGGTGCTTTGAGCATGCAAGTTCCTGAGGTATGGTTCAGGGTTAGCAGCAGAGAGCTGAAGTTAGGAAACGCGTATTGTGTGAGAAGGCAACCTTGACGCACTGAAACAGGGGATACAGAGAGGTGCATTGCTCATATGTGAGGTCTCCTAACTAAAATGTGGGCTGGCTTTTGTGTTATTTTGACATACACTGGCAGTGGTAGAGGAAATAGAGCATTGACTATTCTGTTACATGGAGGAGAGAAGCAAAACAAAAATAACATGTGCTGAGATATTTTTACTGTTTGTATAGAACAGTGAGGTATGTTGTGGTGTGATGGCCTATTTTGTCCTGCAATGCTTATTTTTTAGCTGTTTGTATATTTTAGCTGTTTGTATAGAACAGTGAGGTGTGTTGTGGTGTGACGTGAAGGCCTATGTGGTCCTGCAATGTGCGTACATTCATCAAAAACACTCACTCAGAGTAGTAAATAGCCAGGCAAATTAAAACATCACTGGCCCCTGAACCCTATCAATGCAAACAACTGATTGCGCATCTCACTTTAACTACAGTGGAATAAACCCAAGCTGTTAAGTGTGATACAACACTCCTCAAAGTTGATTACTTCTAAGTTAATGTTGCATATTGGCAGCAAATGTTTTTTGGTGGTGTGAGGAACATGTTTTCACTGCCAGCTCATCTCTCTCTGGTGTGTAGTCAGCACTGGGATTGGAACTAATGATTACCACTGAGAACCAACTACTACTTATTCACTGAGAGATACAGTACATCCACACAAACTGAAACCAACCAATTTGGAGAGTCCTTTCAGTGCAAGATCCAGTTTATTTTTCAGAATATCTACAAACAGAAAGAAAAAATAGTTTAAACTCCTTATGCATCTACTGTTTGAATACACATTGAATGTCCTTGAAACCGGCAGTACACTCACAAAATAACTCCATGGTTACTCATTAGAGGCCATTTACCTTGTTCAACTGGTATAGGACAATCTTCATGGGGGGGCCAGGGCCCCTGAAAAGGCCTCAGCAGGGGATTTATATTCACAATGTTTTTCTGAATATCTTTTCCTTACAAGGGTTTGTGGTCATTAGGTAAGTCACAAAGCTAGAAATCACAGGCTGAGGGAGTTAATGTTTTTGCAACTTTGTCAATACCAACCAAATCTGAGTACATTCTTAACAGAGTATTTGTAGAGCAGTGGAAGAGAAAGTGAGTTAATAGACGAGTTTAGTTTGCATTCATTTTGGTAATGGATGCTTTCCTTGAAGCGGTATCATCACCCCAATCATTTGTTTGTCATCATTCCATAATTTTCCATCTTTGTGAACATGGTTAGCCTAATCTTTATCTTGTCATCATCCCAAGATATTAGTGTGTATATCCTGTACATACAGTATAATCCAGCTGTCTTTGGTTATGAGAGTAGAGACTGCTCCCACAGTCAAAATGTTGAAACCTTCTACAATCTAGCATGAAATTCTATGCATAACCGATGATAGGCAATGTTGTCTGTGTCGGCATAAAAGTAATAAATATAGCAATTCAGCAAATTGGCCAGTGTTACATAATGTTCATTTTTCCATATAACATTTCAACTGTTAAATTATTTCCCAGTTCTGTAAACCCCAGCATTGGTGATAATAACCGGTGTTCAGTGTGAGATCCTGAAGTCCTATTCTTGTAAAATGTTCCCATCAAAACCATGGAGGTAATAATCATATTTTCCAGCATGCTCTACTGCAGGCACATTTTTAAAAGATCTTATCCCTGAGTAATTCTGAATGCAGGTTTCAAATTAATAGAATTGCAACATAATGTGACTTATAGGCAGGGGTGCAAATTCTGGCTTTGCCATAATTTCTAAATGTTCCAAAAATTTACAGTTGTGCTCATAAGTTTGCATACCCTGGCATAAATTGTGAAATTTTGGCTTTGATTTTGAAAATATGACTGATCATGCATAAAAAGTATTTTATTTAAGGATAGTGATCAAATGAAGCTATTGATTATCACATAGTTGTTTGCCTGCTTTTTACATTATAATGATAACAGAAATCCCCCAAATGGCCCTGATCAAAAGTTTGCATACCCTGGAATGTTTGGCCTTGTTACAGACACACAGGGTGACACTCAGGTGAAAATTACAATTAAATGTTTTCCCACACCTGTGGCTTTTTAAATTGCAATTAGTGTCTGTGTTTAGTCAATTAGTTTATTAGCTGATGTTTTGGGGGTGAGTGAGCTCTAAAGGCACGGGGAATCTTGTGAAAATTGATGGCAAGATGAATGTAGCATGTTATCAGAAAATACTGGCAGACAATTTGCATTCTTCTGCACAAAAGCTGCATATGGGACACTCTTGGACTTTCCAGCACGACAATGACCCTAAGGACAAGGAAAAATTGACCCTCCAGTCTTTACAGCAGAAAAAGCTGAAGGTTCTGGAGTGGCCATCACAGTCTCCTGACATTAATATCATCCAGCTACTCTGGGGAGATCTCAAATGTGCTGTTCATGCAATACGACCAAAGACTTTGCATGAAGAATGGGCGGCTATACCACCTACAAGAATTCGGGGCCTTACAAAAGACTGCACGCTGTCATTGATGCTAAAGGGGCCAATACACAGTATTAAGAACTAAGGGTATGCAGACTTTTGAACAGGGGTCAGTAAAAAAAAATCTTTGTTGCCATGTTTTGTTTTATAATTGTGCCATTCTGTTATGACCTATGTGAATGTGAATCCCATAAGAAATAAAAGCTGTGCTTTGCCTGCTCACTAATGTTTTTTTTTTTTTTATTGGTACATATATTACCAATTCTCCAAGGGTACGCAAACTTTTGAGCACAACTGTATGCTGTAAGGGAAGGGAAATAAACCTAAAATCCAGAATCTTTCAACCTATGAACATTTTAATTCAAATGTAAGTCATTTGAAACTTATTCAGAGTGACTTATAGTGATGATTGTATACATTTAGTACCAACTTAGAGTGCCTTACATATAGTTTTTTTTCTTTTCCTTTTGTGTGGGGTGGGAGTATGTAGCCTAGTGGTAGCTGGGCATACCAGGTTCCCAGGCTCTTCGCAAGCAAAACAGTCCCACAACATCACATATACACCTCCATACTTTATAGTGGGGAGCAGGGTTTTTTTCTGCATTACCATCCCTCTTCTAATGCCAAACACACCTCTGGTGTTTGTGGCCCAAAAAATATTTGTTGTATGTTATCTGATCATAGAACCCAGTTCCAATCAAAGTTCCAATTACTTTTAGCAAACTCCAGGCATTGAAGTTTATTTAGTGATAAGAGTAGAGGCTATTTCTGGCAAGTGTTCTAAATTCCATGGAGTTGCCAAATCTTGGTCTGTGAAATACTGAATTTCTAAAATGGAGTAATGCTAAGATTCCTAATGGATGTTACATTTCAAGAAGCT
Organism: Esox lucius; assembly: GCF_011004845.1. Lineage (NCBI taxonomy): Eukaryota > Metazoa > Chordata > Actinopteri > Esociformes > Esocidae > Esox > Esox lucius. The sequence continues at coordinate 9,022,860 of NC_047573.1, forward strand.
CCCCTGTGTTAAAGGCATGGTAAGGCTAAGTGTTGTGTCCAATTATGTTTAAGTAGAAGACTGCGACAGGAGCTACACAATGCTTTAGAAAACACATCAGTCAGTGCTACAGGCATGTATTTTTGCCACTGAGCAAATTTCGGGAGTTGTCAGCAGACACATTTTGAGGCTTTTATACAACGTCCATCACGAGTTTACAGAGTACAAACACTACAATTCCTTAGGCCATCATTTATTTCCCGAAACAAAAAACATTTTTCCATAATTTGTGTGGTTCTGGTTGTTTTCTGTCCTCTTGCAATTTAATTCCTTAAATCATTCGGTCATTAAATATATTAAGCATTGTTGATTCAAAACAAATGCAACCAAATAACTTCAGGATTTGTTTGTGCTAATTAGATTATTTAGCCCTATAATGAGCATTATTCCTGTGTTGTTTGAAATTTTGCCAACCGTTTGAACTTAAAGATGAGCGTAGAGCAGGGACAGCCCTACTTTGCTGTAGTGAGTAGTTGCTAAGAAAAGCAAATTTTGCAAAAGTAAAACCAGAGAAGGTCGCTGTCATTGCTTTCCTTGTTTTTGCTATTCATGGCCTGTAGAAACTAAAAAACAGAATTGATAGTGCTATGATGGTATGCTTTTGCATCAGCCCTACTTTGCCGTAAGAAGCTAGCATGGAGGTAATGACTAATTGTCCTTTTGGAGACTTGGTGGCCACAAGATTCAACCAACTACTAAAATTATCCAACTGTGACCGGTATATACTTTTTTTAATAAAGTTAAAAATACTCTTTAGGTCTTTCCAGGCAGGGTCATCACATCTTAAAAGTGGAGAAGTTTTGTTTCAGGTGGGTAGCTATGTTTTTACAGCCCTTGACTAATTTAATGTTTGTTCTGTTTGCTGTGTTTGCTGTGTTGATTGATGCATACAGCATTTCAACATAAGTGTCACAGATACTTCTTTTATATTTGGTTTTAAAGCATTTTTATAGGTACCATTAATCGTTTTACAGGTTTTTGAGAAAAATACTTATTTCTTGATTAAGAGCTTTGTTTTAAGATTTCTCTGATATTTTGAACAAGTTAATTCACTTTTCTTTCATAGCCCTTTTTGCTCATCTTTACAGTGGGGGCAATAATTCCTGAGGGCACTGTTGGCTATTACCAGGGGTTACATGTTTGAACAGAGTTCACAAAGTGATATCCTTTGGGAATTTACATTATTATTTATTTATTTATAAAATATGTATATTATATAGTAACCAGAGCCATACAGTATTACATCTGATCTTGCAAATCCTTCTTTCTTTTGAACATTATAACTTCAACTGAAGAATACTGCGTATCAAATGTTCATTAACCACATACTGGATTATTCATGTTGATTCTTAAATGAATTGAATATAAGCAGGCAAGAACATTGCTGCAGAAGGCTATGAAATAGATAAAATAGTAGGATAGTATTTTGACTTTGCATTATTGTAAATTGGCAGCCAGGATAATATAAATTATTATTAGAAGATGCCCCAATCTTGAACTGCTTTAAATGGTTGTACATTAATTTAGAAAATAATTTGAACCAAACTTGACAACCAGCTAAATGCATAGATGGGTATATTTTAACATGTTTGCATTGTGAACATTCTTATTAAAATGTCTGATTGAAAATTAGGAAGCAAATTTCTACCTCATTTTCTAAATGTTTTCTTCCCATTAAAAACACATCCATCTTATCCTGTGTGGGTCATGTTATGCCCATGATCAGTTATAAAAACTGCATTTGTTTAGAAAATTGTAATTCATATTTTGTTGTGGAACAAAAGTAATGAAATAACCTAATGTACATGCATAACACAGACATTAGAGCAAACAATTGTGAAAGTCACGCCGCAATAGAGCATGCTGGGAGATATATATGGGTTTAATCCTTTCATTCCAAAGGATCATCAAAGCACTCCTGTTCTTAGAATTTTAAAGGATTGAAGTTAAACCATTTGCCTTACAGATAAAGTTTTCAACACCTTAGCTTGCTAGCTACTGTAACGTCAGTTAAGCTAGCTAACAAGCTAGCTAACATAACATTTCAGTTGCTCTTTATTTGGGGCAGTATGTTTACAACTATAAGAAACAAGCAAAGCAAGCCATTTGTGACAGAAAAGGTAGAGTTAGTTAGCTAACCTTTAACTAACTTATGTCAATAATGTCATTAGCTTCTCTGGCGAACGTCTGTCAGCGTCTGTTCCACTGTCTTTGCATTTTTCATGTCTTCCCACCCCTTTCAGATTGAAAACAAAATTGGCAGGTTTGGTCAATTTGTGATCTGTTTATGGAAGGGGTATATTATTTGTCCAAACATTTTCAAATTTTCAATGAAAATATGATCACAGGAAAATTATTATACAGTATGTGTAGTCATATTTTATCTTGCTGTAAAAATGAACAGATTTTAAAACATTCAATGTTGCTAAGTTTCACTTTTATTTTCACTTGAAAGTGCTCTCATTCACTTTAAAGTTTCATATGGATTTCCGATCGCAAGCTTAATGTGTTAATGCTTTTCTGTCACTCAATGCCCACAACATGCCCCGCCCTGCAGGACAAATTCATAGATGCCCACAATCAATTAGTTACAGTCACAACACTGCCAAGCCCGAAGAACATACAGACAGGAACTATCCATTCATAAGCATTTCAACAATTCCATGCCCCACTGTCTTTTACTGTACGGTACATGGGTAGAGAGGCAGATGAAGCAGCCGGCTTTACAGTAAGTATTACGGGTAAAATGACAGATTAAAAAAAACACTGCATGTCTCCTGGAACCCCCATGATATTGTCTGTCTTGAACCTCAAAGCCATCGTAGTCATTCTTTGAACTTAATTTATTTTCCCAAACGTGAGCTGGAAGGAACTCAATAAGCCCTCTTGAGTCTTGACAAAACAAAAGCAGACTCAGCACCCAACTTTTAAACAAAACCTAAAGTAACTTCACAAGTACAAAATTTTTGCAACGCAAAAGAGGGTGAAGGGTTGCTGTTGAAATCAGATTTTGCTATTCTCCAGGTGTGAGTCGATGTGCTTGATAAGGGCATCGTCAGGGTAACCGATGGGAAAGATCAGCTGGCACAGAGGGCAGCTCCTCATGTCACTATCTTCCGTCTCCATCCACAACTGTAACCAAAAACACACACCCACCACCACATCAATCAGGTCAACAAGCAGGGTGGGTCTATGGCAAATATCCTTGATAATAACCTGACCTATTACAGTAATTTCATATAGAACACAGCCAGTGGTGAATCAGAACAAATGTTATACAGAACATTTCCCATGAATATAGCATGAGCGCAGGAAGATGTTGAAAACTCAAGGGCCATTTCTTGTCAGAGAGAGAGAGAGAGAGACTTTGCCAGAGGCAAAATCCCATTTCACCAGTAATATTGTGATATAATAATTATATTATACAGCAATCTGGACAGAGTGTGCATGTGACTCACATTGATGGAGGGCCATGACTGGGCATGCTCTGCATGCAGGTATCCCGCTGGGTGGCAGGCCAAGGTGTTGGGTCTGGACGGGATGGGGAACGCAGAGCAGGACGCCGGTCCCCTCATCACCCCATGCGGCGACATGTTGTTGGGGATACCCAGGGTCCGCGGGGGGCTTATGGGGTGTGGGCAGGTCCACTCCTCCTCGTCTTCAGAGGACTGCGGCGGCTGGGTGGTGGGTGGCGGTGGTGGTGCTGGATCAAAGTGCAGGTGAGACCTGGGCGAGACGTCGGACAGGGGGACGGGCAGCTCCCGGGAGTGACGGGAGATTTCGTAGAGGCCCGCCTCACTCCCTGCCCTTTGTAGCCCGGACTGCGAACCTCGGAGCTGGCTTCCCCCGTGTGGGGACCCACCAGGCTGGGCGCCTCCGTGCAGATGCTGCTGGTGCTGCTTGGGGTAGCCGGGATCCCCGTAGGGCCGAGGCTTGGGCAGGGTGGACACAGAGTCCAGGTTGAGGCGCGGCGGCCGCTGGTAGGCCGAAGGGTCAGTGACCTCGGAGTAGCTGCGGCGGCCCTGGAAGCTGGCCCTCAAGTGCTGGCTGGCCGGCCGGCAGGAGTAGGAGGCGGGTCCACTGTTGACATCTAGCAGGGGCGAGCGCCGGTGCACGTCTGGGGAGAGGCGCTGCGGCTGGAGCACCGGGGAGCGGCGCTGGGCGATGGGGGACGGCTGCTGGGGAGGGACAGGGGAGCGGCGCTGGGGGACCGGGGAGTGCTGCTGGAGCGGGACGGGCGAGTGGCGCTGGGGGACGGGCGAGTGGCGCTGGTGATGGATGGGAGACGGCGGGTGGGAGTGGCGTTGGACTAAGGAGACGTGAGAGGAACAGGAGTCAGACAGCAGCACGACACAGGTCAAAACCACTCGTAACCATCTGTGGAAGATCAATTGTGTAGCATCTCGAAAACAGGACCAAAGTCAAGATTGCAGTGGTTTAACCCAGTTTTAGGGTGTGGGTGTGGAAATAATCCCTGGTGTCTGGTGAGGAGAGGACTAAACCTGCAGCATTATCACTAGACTTGACAATATTTTCGTGGTTTGATAACATCAATAATTCAGACACATATGAAGGGACCCATGAACTTTACCAAAATAAATGAATACATACATATTCATATATATACACTCACCTAAAGGATTATTAGGAACACCATACTAATACTGTGTTTGACCCCTTTTCGCCTTCAGAACTGCCTTCAGAACTGGCATTGAGTCAACAAGGTGCTGAAAGCATTCTTTAGAAATGTTGGCCCATATTGATAGGATAGCATCGTGCAGTTGATGGAGATTTGTGGGATACACATCCAGTGCACGAAGCTCCCGTTCCACCACATCCCAAAGATTCTCTATTGGGTTGAGATCTGGTGACTGTGGGGGCCATTTCAGTACAGTGAACTCATTGTCATGTTCAAGAAAACCAATTTGAAATGATTCGAGCTTTGTGACATGGTGCATTATCCTGCTGGAAGTAGCCATCAGAGGATGGGTACATGGTGGTCATAAAGGGATGGACATGGTCAGAAACAATGCTCAGGTAGGCCGTGGCATTTAAACAATGCCCAATTGGCACTAAGGGGCCTAAAGTGTGCCAAGAAAACATCCCCCACACCATTACACCACCACCACCAGCCTGCACAGTGGTAACAAGGCATGATGAATCCATGTTCTCAATCTGTTTACGCCAAATCCTGACTCTACCATCTGAATGTCTCAACAGAAATCGAGACTCATCAGACCAGGCAACATTCGTCCAGTCTTCAACTGTCCAATTTTGGTGAGCTCGTGCAAATGTAGCCTCTTTTTCCTATTTGTAGTGGAGATGAGTGGTACCCGGTGGGGTCTTCTGCTGTTGTAGCCCATCCGCCTCAAGGTTGTGCGTGTTGTGGTTTCACAAATGCTTTGCTGCATACCTCGGTTGTAATGAGTGGTTATTTCAGTCAAAGATGCTCTTCTATCAGCTTGAATCAGTCGGCCCATTCTCCTCTGACCTCTAGCATCAACAAGGCATTTTTGCCCGCAGGACTGTCGCATACTGGATGTTTTTCCCTTTTCACACCATTCTTTGTAAACCCTAGAAATGGTTGTGCGTGAAAATCCCAGTAACTGAGCAGATCTGGCACCAACAACCATGCCACGCTCAAAATGGCTTAAATCACCTTTCGTTCCCATTCTGACATTCAGTTTGGAGTTCAGGAGATTGTCTTGACCAGGACCACACCCCTAAATGCATTGAAGCAACTGACATGTGATTGGTTGATTAGATAATTGCATTAATTGAGAAATTGAACAGGTGTTCCTAATAATCCTTTAGGTGAGTGTATATTCACATATACACTATATGGCCAAAAGTATGTGGACAACCGACCAGCACACCTATATGAGCTTGTTGGACATCCTATCCCAGGCAGTTTGGAGCTCTGTGGTGAGTCATGCACCCACACTAGGCGGCCCCGCTATGTGAGTTTGCTCCTCGTGGCTGGGCTGTTGTTGCTCCTAGACACTTCTACTTCACAATTATAGCACTTACATTTGACCGGGGCAGATCTAGTAGGGCGGAAATTTCACAAACTGACTTGTGGCAAAAGTGGCATCCTATGTCAGTGCCACATTAAAAGTCACTGAGCTCTTCAGTAGATTTCATGACTATGTGCTGGATTTTATGAACCTGTTAGCAATGGGTGTGGCTGAAACATCTGAACTCAATAATTAGTAGGGGTGTCCACACATTTTTGCCCAAAGAGTGTACATTTAAAAAAGAAATACATTTTATTTGAATTTGAATCGTATTTTCCATTCACTTAAGCCCAATCATAGAGGATGTATACTCATTTCTGTGTACAATATGATGTGCTTCCTGTAATCATGAGATGGCTATCAGGCGTTTAGCTGAAATATAGACTTATGCAGTGATGAATCAGTTTCAGACAGTTAGTTTTTTCTGCGTGTGTAGTTGTGTAGTGTGAAGTGTTATTGAAATTGATGGTTGTTGTGCTCTGAAAATCTTCACAAAGACTTAAAATAGATAGAAAACAGAGAGAACATACATCAGTGCACATACTATTGTATATGTAATGTGGATATAAAAAGTATACACACCCTTGTTAAAATGCCAGGTTTGTGTGATGTAAAAGAATGAGACAAAGATAAATCATGTCAGAACTTTTTCCACTCTTAATGTGACCTATAATGTGAACAATTCAATTGAAAAACAAACTGAAATCTTCGAGGGGGAAAAATGAAAAATAAATAAATACAATAATCTGGTTGCATAAATGTGCACACCCTCTTACAACTGGGGATGTGGCTATGTTCAGAATTAACCAATCACATTCAAACTCATGTTAAATCAAAGTCATTACACACCTGCCATCATTTAAAGTGACTGATTAATCACAAATAAAGTTCAGAGTTTCCAAAGCATCAGAAGGATCCCACTGTTAAAAGATATCAGTCAGGAGAAGGGTACAAAATAATTTCCAGCATTAGATATAATATGGAACACAGTGAAGACAGTCATTATCAAGTGGAGAAAATATGGCACAACAGAGACATAACCAAGAACTGGACGTCCCTCCAAACATTTATGAAAAGATGAGGAGAAAGCTGGTCAGGGAGGCTTCCAAGAGGCCTACACCAACAATAAAGGAACTGCTGGAGTGTGACAACAATCTCCCGTATTCTTCATATGAATGGGCTATGGGGTAGGGTGGCAAGACGGAAGACTTTTCTTACAAAGAAAAACATCCAAGCCCGGCTGAAGTATGCAAAAACAAACATAAAGTCCCCCAAAAGCACATGGGAAAATGTGTTATGGTCTGATGAAAGCAAGGTTGAACTTTTTCAAAGGTATGTTTGGTGCAAAAACAACACTGCACATCGCCCAAAGAACACCATACCCACAGGGAAGCATGGTGGTGGCAGCATCATGCTTTTGGGCTTCAGCTGGAACCGGGGCCTTAGTCAGGGTGGAAGAAATTATGAACAGTTCCAAATACCAGTTCCAATACAATTTTGGCACAGAACCTTCAGGAATCCGTTAGAATGCTGAAGATGAATTTCACCTTTCAGCACGACAACGACCCAAAGCACACATCCAAATCCACAAAAGCATGGCTTCACCAGAAGAAGATTAACGTTTTGGAATGACCCAGCCAGAGGCCAGACCTGAATCCAATTGAACATCTGTGGGGTGATCTGAAGGGGGCTGTGCACAGGAGATGTCCTCGCAATCTGATGGATTTGCAGCGCATTTTCAAAGATGAGTGGGCAAATATTGCAACGTCAAGATGTACCATGCTAATAGGCTCCTACCCTAAAAGACTGAGTGCTGCAATAAAATCAAAAGGTGCTTCAACAAAGTTTTAGTTTAAGGGTGTGCACACTTATGCAACCAGGTTATTGTTAGTTGTTTTTTTTTTTCTGAAAGATTTCAGTTTGTTTTCAATTGAATTGTTCACGTTATAGGTTACATTAAAGGTGGAAAAAGTTCTGACATTATTTATCTTTGACTCATTCTTTTACATCACAAGAACCTGGTATTTTAACAGGGGTGTGTAGACTTTTTATATCCACTGTATGTCTAACAAGTGTAAATATAAATAATATATCCTAGTTCAGAGACAGAACAGAGGGAAGGACTAGACTATGAGCTGAAAATGAGGGTATAACCTGATGCATGTCTTATTCTTATCTCATGGTGTGACAATGCTGACCTCAAGATGTGTGTATATTGCTTATTCATATTCCCACCTGAGTATTTCAACAAAATGCAAAACAATACAGTGGATATGTGAGAATACGTTAGAAAGCAACACCTTTTTTAGCTTGGGTTTGCGAAAAACTGTATATTGGTATGAGATAGGAAAAGAAAGGTGTTGTGAATGTTTCTGGTGGACGGAACTCTTTGCAACAACATAATGTCCTAGTCCTAGTGTACTTTGTGACCTCATAGTCAGATTGTATAATCATTTTTAAAATTATTTTTAATATACAATATATTTAGGATGTTTAGTTTGTTAATGAACCCCTCTGATCATCCCATCTGAAATCTCCATCCATCTAAAGAATCCAACCTTGCAAGCATTGGTTTAGAAGACATAATAAGAGTGATAACCAACTCTATGCTATCAAAACAGACAGTGCAGTCCATCCATCCCACAGAAACTGAAAAACCAAATTTTCACTGGGATTGTGATTGGTGGTTATATGTCTGAGACAGGATCACTTTAAGACAAGGTGAGAATACTTTGAGAAAAGTGTTTTTTGAAGAGCTTGCCAAAAATGCTAGTAACCTGGGCTATTCTGTTAAATGTAGGCCATACACTCTCATTATCTAGGGTTGTTACTAACCTGGGGTATTCTTTTAAACGTGGGTCATACACTATAAATATTTAGGGATGTTACTAACCTGGGGTATTCGGTTAAATGAGGTTCATACACTTTAATATTCTAGGGATGTTACTGACCTGTTTTATTTTGTTATAAGTGGTTCATACACTTTCATTCTATGGCGATTTTACTGACCTGGGCTGTGCTGCTCCTGAGAAGCCTTCCTTAGGATCTCTTTTTGCTTAGAGCTCAGTGCCTGAAGTCGTCCTAACTCTTCTGTTAGCTCTGTGTATGCCAGTGCCAAATTCACCCTACAGAAATCAGAACAGTCAATTAATCATTTAATAAATGTATGTTACAACATTGCTACAAATACTGCACATTATTGTGTGTTGTTACGTTAGTCAGTTCTGTCTATTACTAACACAATGTCTATCAGATATCTATGGTTACTAACACCATGTCTATCAGATATCCGTGGTTACTAACACCATGTCTATCAGATATCTATGGTTACTAACACCATGTCTATCAGATATCCGTGGTTACTAACACCATGTCTAACAGATATCTATGGTTACTAACACCATGTCTATCAGATATCCGTGGTTACTAACATTTGACGTCTATCAGATATCTATGGTTACTAACACAATGTCTATCAGATATCTATGGTTACTAACACAATGTCTATCAGATATCTATGGTTACTAACATTTGACGTCTATCAGATATCTATGGTTACTAACACCATGTCTATCAGATATCTATGGTTACTAACACCATGTCTATCAGATATCTATGGTGACTAATACTTGAAGTCTATCAGATGTCTATGGTTACTAACACCTAACGTCTATCAGATATCTATGGTTACTAACACCTAACGTCTATCAGATATCTAAGGTTACAAACACTTGACGTCAATCAGATATCTATAGTTACTAACACCATGTCTATCAGATATCTATGGTTACTAACACCATGTCTATCAGAAATCTATGGTTACTAACACCATGTCTATCAGAAATCTATGGTTACTAACACCATGTCTATCAGAAATATATGGTTACTAACACCATGTCTATCAGAAATCTATGGTTACTAACACCATGTCTATCAGATATATATGGTTACTAACACCATGTCTATCCGATATATATGGTTACTAACACCATGTCTATCAGATATATATGGTTACTAACACCATGTCTATCCGATATATATGGTTACTAACACCATGTCTATCAGATATCTATGGTACTAACACCATGTCTATCAGTCTTTGGTTATAAACACTTGATGTTTATCAGATTTGTATGGCTATTTACACTTGACATCTTTACCAACCAAACACATTGTTGATATTACATTGTTGATATTACTGTGCAACATAAATACTATGTTTTGAATCCCACCACTGAATAGCAGTCAGATGTAAAAACTGACTGAGCATCTCGATTTCCAGCTGCCTATACAGCTCCGGAAAAGATAAAGAGACCACAGCACGTTTTTCTTTCCTTTCCAAAAAAGTCAAAAAGGAAAGTTTTGAGTGAGGAACAGAAGCGTTCAATTGGCAGTGGTCTCTTAAATGTAACCCCACTGTTCCTCACTCAAAACCTGTACACCACAATCAAGACATTTGTTTTGCCATGTAGACAAAGCAGTGCGGCGCACAGCATGAAAACATTGGAGAAAAATAGGTGGTTGTGGACGACATATGCCTGCAATTTGTATGTGTACTATCCAGACCAAAATCTGTTTGGCTAATGCTCATTGAGCTCATGAACTGATTTTGCCCCTTTTAATTGAGCTGAACTTCAACACTGTCATTCCACATATGGATGACGGCGTCAGATAAGGATCGTAAAATGACTGGTAAAGGACGCACATCCTATTGAGCGAGGTGCTTGCAATGGAAAATGTGAATCTTCGAGGAAATGACAGTGACTTCAGCTACACTTTATTAGAACTCTATGCAAACCACCAGATAACATAATTTTGTCATATTGTGTGATTGTGTTGGGGGAAAAAAGAGAGTGAATCAGGACAATTAAAATGGGGATGACATTTTGCCTGGAGGTTTTTTGACCAGTGAACAGTAAAGCATCAGATAACAGAAAACAGTCATTGCGAGTGGTTATTGTATATCATCTGATGTAATAACCCCGTGTAATAACCTTGATTTGTTTTCACCAACGTTAAGTCCTATTCAAGAGAATGAGCTCAATCACAGCGAGCGAAGAACTCCATGTTAATCGAAAAACATTTCAGATAATTTCCTATTCTTTGCTATTTTTATCTCCCTCTCAAGAAATGCTTTCATTTTGACCACAGACGAGACACAAGTTCCACCGGTTGGCTGGTAGACTCAGACCTTTAGATGGGCCTACATAGTCCTCCTCAACATGCATGTATGACTCAGACAGACAGAGTGGGCTACTGAATACCCCTTCATTACCCCACAAGCAGCTTCAGAACAAATATAAATATAAGAAATCGTCAGACCTTACAGGAACCACGGAAGCCACCGGGGACATTTTTAACGGTCTCCATACAACTCTTTGTGGTTTATGAGGATATTCTCTTTGAACGGTCTCTGTCAAACTCTTTCAGGTCAATGAAGAACATTGTCTTTCAACTGTCTCCATCCAGCTCTTTCTGGTTTATGAGGATATTCTCTTTGAGCGGTCTCTATCAAACTCTCTCAGGTCTATGAGGATATTCTCTTTGAACAGTCTCTATCCAACTCATTCGGGCCTATGAGGCTAAATTATTTTTCTCCATTATTCTTTACAGTCCAATGGGAGTGTCTGAGTAAGACATATTTATTGACCATTTTGACATATGCATTTTCAAACTTCCTCTCGGACAATTCTCCACTTACCTGTGCCATTTGACAATCTTTGAAAAGTAAATGGCCTTGAAAGCATCAAAATCAAAGCACCATGTGTGACGTTTTATGTGTGAACCCCTCTGTTTCTTCATAAAAAACGTCAATACACAGCACCTCGCCATGTTTTGGAAAAGCTGCTAGGAGATTTAATTTGAGAGAAAGAGAGCAATCGAGAGGGGGAGATAGACAAAGAGAGAGGGGTAAAGACAGTCTATGTGTGTATGTGTGTGGGAGGTGATTGTGTATAGAGAGAGGAGACTCATAACAGCCCATCTTTACACTGGTGTGTGTGTGTGTGTGTGTGTGTGGGAGAGGAAGTGTGAGTGGGCTGGCTGAATAAGCTAGATCTGACCTCTGAACACATTAGAAAGTAAAGTCTGGAGACTTGAAGATTCTATGTCTGAAAAGACCTTTTGGCTGCATGCTGTTACGTCTTGTCCACCCTCCGCCTATTCAGTTCTGCTGTCAATCAACCGTAAGAAACGTCAATCCGAAACGTAACATGTAGAAACAACACATAATTTCTCAGCTAAAGTTCTATTAGTCAGTGATAAATGTCGTCACGTGAAGCTTCAGAACCGAGAGGATGAGGCCTCATAGACTCCTGAGCTCTCGGATGAGACGCATTAGCTCTCGGATGAGACCCCTTAGCACTCAGATGAGACCAGCACAAAACTACCGTATTAGATGGTGATTTCCACATTGTAGAACTTACTGAAGCAAAAAGACCAAAATAGTTCATATTAAATGTATAATCATTTAGGAAATAACACATATAACAATCTGTATTTTTCCACTCTGTAAATCAAGTTGTAACCGTCCGTTAGGGTCAAACAGTTGCACTCCAAAACATGCGCCACACGTGGCCAGTTTGTGACAACGTTTATATAAAAGAGAGCTTTTACAAGAAGTCAGCTGCCATTCAGGAAGACAATAAGAGATAACAGGTAGGTGGGTGATTAAGGCAGGGAAACTGAATGTGACTGAGGTCTGGAAAAGCAGTAGGCTTCCCCTACCAGCCCTCTACCCCACACAACCTCAATCACTACCGTACACTTTACTTTCACTTTCTTATGTTCTGTTGAAGGCCTCAGCCTTTGAGAATGTGTGGTTTTAAAATAGCATGGTGGGCTAGCTGCGTGAGCCGCGCGTGACTTTGATAGGTGAAGGGGCAAGGGGAGAAAGGGCCCATACGGAGGCGTCACTGTTGCTTCCCCTAAAGAAACAATGAGAAGTGGGTTAGGAAACCTCTTTACTCACACTGCCCTCTACTGTTGCCTCAGTGCACTACAAGGCCCCATGCTGAGGGACACCAAGGCCCACCAGCTCTGTTGGTGTCCAGTATGAGGTGCGCTGTGGGCAGAAATGTACTAAGAAAACAAATCAATGCTAATGTGACAGACATTGTTAACGTTAAACATGATAATGGGCCAGATGACTAATATTTTTTTTTTTTTTTTGAGCCTAAATCTTGTCCAAGTGCAGTTGTTTTCAAGTTGTGGTCTGGGGAATCTAGGTGGTTTTCAAATGTAAAAATAAAAAAACAGTTGTGCTTCAGCAAAAAAAATATAAATTGTATTACAAGCAATAATATATGTGTTTTGAAAAATGGTATGTAATAATAGGTATTTATTTGTTCCTCAACCTTAATTAAAAACAATTCAGGTGAAAGATATTCTATTTTAGTTGCGGACTCTGAATTGCGGTAATTTCACAGTGCTTTCGGCTGATTTTTTTTTTCTTCTGTCCTTCGAATGGGCATTTACACCCTCTAGGGCCGGATAACCCAGAGCCTGGACAAAAAAATACCGCAAAATTATAATAATTTTAGGACTAGGTTTAACCTTTGTCCAGTAAAGTGGCCCCTAGAGTCTTGACTTTCAGATACAGAACAGGTGGTGACCTGTAGTTCAGTGTGTTTGCCCTTTCTGTAAGCAGTTGCAGGTCTTTTGGAGACACTGATAATGTTTATTGTGGTCACTTACTGCTCATCTCCCACCTTCTTTATCCACTCCACATCACATTGTTCACACGACGAAGTCATTTCCTGTTGAAGTAGAGTGTGACAGTAAATTAGCATGCAATGCTTGAAAGGACTTGCACAAAATGTGACTGCAAGAGTCGGGCGAGAACTGGCGTTGGACAGAACTGACTACGCCTTGGTGAATGGAAGGTGAATGTACTGGATTGTGTTAGATATACTACCGTTTAGAAATGTCCTTGTTTTTTGAAAACATAAGCAAATTGATCAGAAATACAGAGTAGACATTGTTAGTGTTGTTAAGTACTATTGTAGTTGGAAACGGATGATTTTCTACGTAGGCATACAGAGGCCCATTATAAGCAACCATCAGTCCTGTGTTCCAATGGCACGCTATGTTTGCTAATCCAAGTATATCATTTTAAAAGGCTAATTGATCATTAAAAAACCCTTTTGCAATTACGTTAGCACAGCTGAAAACTGTTTATTTATTTATTAAAGAAGCAATAAAACAGGCATTATTTAGACTAGTTGAGTATCTGGAGCATCAGCAATTGTGGATTTGATCACAGGCTCAAAATGACCCGAAACAAAGAACTTTCTTCTCAACCTCATCAGGCTAATCCATTCAAGAAATTGCCAAGAAACTGAAAATCTCGTAGAGCGTTGTGTACCGCTCCCTTCACAGAACAGCGCAAACTGGCTCCAACCGGAATAGAAAGAGGAGTGCGTGACACCATCTGTCAAGCATGGTGGAGGCAATGTGATGATCTGGGGGGTGCTTCGGTGGTGGTTAGGTGAGCCATTTGTACAGGGTAAAAGGAATCTTGAAGAAGGAAGGGTATCACTCCATTTTGCAAAGCCATGCCATACCCTGTGGACGGCGCTTGATTGGAGCCAATTTCTTCCTACAACAGGACAATGACCCAAAGCACAGCTCCAAACTATGCAAGAATAATTTTGGGGACGAAGCAGTCAGCTGGTATTCTGTCTATAATGGAGTGGCCAGCACGGTCACTGGATCTCAACCCTATTGAGATGTTGTGGGAGGAGCTTGACCGTATGATATGTAAGGAGTGCCAATCCAGTCAAATCAACTTGTGGGAGGAGCTTCAGGAAGCACGGGTTGAAATCTCTTCAGATTACCTCAACAAATTGACAACCAGAATGCCAAAGGTCTGCAAGGCTGTAATTGCCGCAAATTGACTATTCTTTGATGAAAGCCAAGTTTGAAGGACACAATTATTATTTCAATTAAAAACCATAACTTCGAACCTTATCAATGACTACATTTCCTATTCTAACTAATTTCATGTATGCTTCCACGGACCCAGAACGTCCGAAGTGACCCCAAACATTTGAACGGCAGTGTACGTGTGCGTGTTGTTCACAGACCCTGGCTCTGTGGTTGTCTTGGATTTTTCTCAGCTCTTCTCGCAGCCTCTCACATTCGGCCTTAACCTCCTCCTCCCTTTGACATGCCCCCTGGGCCTCGTGCCGGGCCCCCTCAAGCTCCGCCTCCAGGCGCTGCAGCTTCAGGTCTGACAGAGTGTCTAGACTGCGGGAGCTCTGCAGGGTCAGTCCAGGACAGTCCAGCACTGGGGTGAGGGTGACAGACACACACACAAAATGAATCCAGGGGGGCTTCATTACACTGGTGTTTGAATAATCCATCATTATACTTTGATGTTAAGGGACAGGGGATGAAGGAGGTTTAATCTAATTTCCCCAAGTTGACCAGCTCACACAACATGAACTCACACACTTAGACCCTTGGAATAACAAGCATATATACACACACGCGCACACACACACAAGAATACAAACACATATTCCCTGGAAATAACAAACATACAAACACACACACACACACACACACACACACACACCCAAAGACATACACATAGGCCCTGAAAATAACTCATATATATATACACATAGGCCCTGAAAATAACTCATATATATATATATATATATATATATATATATATATATATATATACACATAGGCAGACAGATGGACCATTGAAATAACATATTTATTCAAACACACACATACACACACAGATAAAATAATGCATTGCCCACACTCTCATGCACACAACTTCCATAATTACAGAAAACCCACACATTAATGTTCACTCAGAGGCCACAGCTTGTGGTGGAGGCCAGTGAAATCCTCCGCAGATTCCAACATGTAACGACAGTGACGCATATCATGCAGCCGTCTGAACCATGACCCTTCATAACCCTTCATAACCCCGCTGACCCCCATGATTCAGCAATAATACAGGCAGCAATGAGACATGTCATCAGTATTTTGTATCGTTTTCCAGGTTCATAATTCAGGCCCTGTGACTCCATAGCATCTGCCCTTCTCCGGTTTGCGACGTGCTACCCAGCATGCTTCACTCAGCTGGAGTGGATGGTACGGCCTAATTAGCATATAGGAAGAAGCGGGGCTGGTTGGAGAAGATTGGTCCCCGGAAGGAGGCCATTTTGTTTAACCTTGCAAGTTAGTTCAGGACCACTTGTTGTTGTAAAGTTAATGGCAACACTACAAAATGTGCTTTGAGTATGAACAAAAAAACATCATGCTTGTATTACATCGTTTTTACATTGTGCATTAGTTTGTTGAATTTTTCACTTGTTGCTTTTTGTTTGGCCTACCTTTTAAAGTAAAAACTTGTGGAATTGCTTTGGAGCAACCAGGGTCTAATCCATTTCAATTTCCCCATTTCTGTGGATGGTAAAGCTGACAATATATTTTCTTTTCCAGTGATGTGAAACTTTAATAATCTGAAATCCACTCCTGGATCCTACAAGAGCCTAGCGACAACATAGTCTGTGAACGGTGTCATCCATTACATTTCATACAAGTGCCAGTGAAAAAGAGTGAGAAGCGTAGCCATCCAGCAAGCATCAACATGGCATGTGTCAAACTGAAAACGCTCAGACTCACTGTGATTCTCGGGGCTGTGAAGCTGAAGGTATTGGATGTCCTTGGTGTGCAGCTGAAGGTATTGGATGTCCTTGGTGTGCAGCTGTGCGCTGAGCTTTTGTAAGGAGGTGTCTCTCTGCCTCAGAGCTGACTCCAGATCCAGGATACGCCCCATGTGCTTCTCCACCAGGCTGGTCTAGGATTAAACACAGACAAACAAACACATGAAGATGACAATGATCTGTGCTGTGTTGCTGTTTCACTTGTGATATCCTCTTAGACTTGTACTGTATCTTGGAAGCAATCTTAGTTGTGTTCTCCTCACTGTGATTCGACCTGGCTTGTAGTACCAGGGTATTTTTGTCAGACACAAAATGACCACTACTGACTGAGGTTGTGAGCAGCTATGGGAATTGCCCTGGGAGGATTGATGGGTGGAAGGATTCAGGGATGGAGGAGTGAATGTCTGGAAAGATGGAGGGAGGCAGGGATCGGGGAGGGGATGTCTCTGACCATTGTGTCCAGGTCTCTCTGGAGGTTGCTCTTCTCCATGTGGATCTTCTCATAGGCCTGGATCACATCCTCAAGCTGTTCCTCACGCTCCTTCCTCTTCTGGAGCTGATAGGTAAGACAGAGCGAAAGGAATAAGAAGGAAAGGATACCAATGATTAGAAAGCCACTATCACTTCTGTTTTCTGATGGAAAAATATTTTTAGGAAACAAAACAAATGAACCTGTTTGAGTGGATTTTATCCCCCAAACATTTCTGAGGCCTGAGGTAAAACAGCATTATGATATTTATACACGACATGACACCAACTCTGTGGGTCTCTTCCTGCTTGTGATTTTGCAAGATTAGAGGTAAACATTATAATTGCTGCACATTACCTTCAGAGGAACTTACACTGTAAAACTGAAACAAAACATTAAAGATGAGTCAAAACACTTAACTAATAGTAAATTGTGTATTATAACCTACAGAGGCCACCATAATTATTAGGATAGGAAATTATATTTTCTTACTTTTGCTCTATACCCCAAAAGTATGGATCTGACATTAAAAAAAATTACTCTCAGCTTTAAAAATACTGTCAGCTTTAAGGTCTAGACGTTTTCTTTTTTTCAGGCCACCAAAGGTTTTGTGATTAATATAACGTCCAAAGTTACATATACTAAATATAAAAGATATTATTGCCTGAAGTCTGCATGTCACTCAACCAGGTATCTTCTCTGTCAGCCCAGTACTGCAGACATCTTCAGGTGTTGCTTGTTTTGAATTATTTTCTGCATAATTGTTCAACTGGATCTGAATCTGGTGAAGGTAAACGGAATGTCCCTTTCCATGTTTGGTCCCTGAACTGCCTCCCTAGTAACAGTGGCACCATGTTTCCAGTAATATTGTCTTGCTGTATTATTGTACTGTCCAGTGATTTTGGAGGCATTTTCTTGTACGTTAGCAGAAAAGCATCACAGCCAAAGCCTGGGCTTGAACCCAATTGAACATCCTACAAGGTATTGAATAAAGGGTCTGTAAATATTATACATAATGCCCCTTTAATGAGTCATAATTAAATACCATAAAAGTTGTTTCTAAAGGATTGAATGACTCGGTTACTAGGTCACATGTACGAATGTGGGAGTAATGATTCATTAATGATTAGAGAACAATTCCCTTTGATTAAATCCTTTTCACCTTTCATTTCACTCCATTTGACTCTTTCCCTTTTAGTCATGCCGTGGCATCGTCTTTGTTCTCTTTCCCCTACTAGTGTCTCCTCATCTATCCAATCATTATCCCCATCCCCATATCCCAATCATTGTCCCCTCTGTCTCTTGATTCTGCCTCTTCAACACTTCTTCTTTCACTCTACATCCTTCGGCTCTCACTGTCCCCTTTGCTCCAAGCCGACTCAACCCTCCTGATCTGTGGCTGAGTGACTCAAGGCGAGCTCATAAAACAAAACAGCGGGCCGCTTAGAAATAATAGAGGAAGACTAAACCTCCAGGTGACCTCTCAACTTTTCTCTCCCTTCCTGCTACCTTCTCTTCCTATTGATTTGCTGTTAAAGCCAATTTCTGTCGCTCAAAATGTCAAGCTTTTTCCTCTAATCCCCGGGAGGCTCTTGTGCCACTGTCTCCTCTATCTTTAATCATCCGCCTCCTCCTCCTGAATATTCCCTCTCTCGAGATCATTTTATCAATCACTCTGAAAAGAAGGTTGATGGTGTCCGCACCACGGACGTTCTCAGGGCTGGGTTTTGGGCCCTCTCCTCTTTTCTCTATACATAAAGTCACTTGGCACGGTCACATCCTTACATGTTCTCTCCTATCACTGTCATGCGGATGACGCTGAACTACATTTCTCCCTCCCCCCTGCTGGCACTCTGCTGGTGAGACTGTTTGGATGTCGGCCCGCCACTTCTTGCTTTGAGGTAAGGCCTGACTGATTTCACTATAGATATGCAATCAGAAGCTGTTTCGTGTGTGTGTGTTAAACTGCATTTGTACTGTATGTGTGCGAATGTGGGTATAGTGTTGCGTGCGTTCATACAAGCTTGTGATAGAGGGTGGTACAGTTGCGTTGGTGCAGCTTGTTAAGAGGCTTTTCAATAGCGCAGCTGTGGAACTGTTTCAAGATTTTTAGGAGCCTGTTCGGCATTCAGGAAGAAAATTCCCTTGAAATGCTTTCTTCATAACTGTCTGGGTTGATGTGGACAATGCCCACTGAAATGCTTTTTTCATTACTGACTGGGTTGATGTGGACAATGCCCACTACAATGCTTTCTTCATAACTGTCTGGGTTGATGTGGACAATGCCCAATGAAATCGAATCTACCCACTCCACTTCAGCCTCATCCACGAGGATGAGAACTTTCTCTCGCAGCAATGAAAGTAGTTCATGTAAATGTAGTAAAACATAATTACACATTTCTCGGTAATATTGTGAAATGACAGATAGTCCTACAGCCTTATTACTACACAATTCTACAGCAACACCAAGGTAAAATTGTTTTTAATAGTTATTACTGTGCAGTTACATTAACAGTAGCAACCTAATCCCACTGAGGATAACATAACTCCTCTGTACTGATAACATAACTCCTCTGTACTGATAACATGACTCCTCTGTACTGATAACATGACTCCTTTGTACTGATGACATGACTCCTTTGTATTGATAACATGACTCCTCTGTACAGATAACATGACTCCTTTGTACTGATGACATGACTCCTTTGTATTGATAATATGACTCCTCTGTACAGATAACATGACTCCTTTGTACTGATGACATGGCTCCTTTGAACTGATAACATGACTCCTCTGTACAGATAACATGACTCCTTTGTACTGATGACATGGCTCCTTTGAACTGATAACATGACTCCTCTGTACAGATAACATGACTCCTTTGTACTGATGACATGACTCCTTTGTATTGATAAGATGACTCCTCTGTACTGATAACATGACTCCTTTGTACTGATAACATGACTAATTTGTATTGACAACATGACTCCTTTGTATTGATAACATGACTCCTCTGTACAGATTACATGACTCCTTTGTACTGATGACATGGCTCCTTTGAACCGATAACATGACTCCTCTGTACAGATAACATGACTCCTTTATACTGATGACATGACTCCTTTGAACTGATAACATGACTCCTCTGTACAGATAACATGACTCCTTTGTACTGATGACATGACTCCTTTGTATTGATAACATGACTCCTCTGTACTGATAACATGACTCCTTTGTACTGATAACATGACTAATTTGTATTGACAACATGACTCCTTTGTATTGATAACATGACTCCTCTGTACAGATTACATGACTCCTTTGTACTGATGACATGGCTCCTTTGAACCGATAACATGACTCCTCTGTACAGATAACATGACTCCTTTATACTGATGACATGACTCCTTTGTATTGATAACATGACTCCTCTGTACAGATAACATGACTCCTTTGTACTGATGACATGACTCCTTTGTATTGATAACATGACTCCTCTGTACTGATAACATGACTCCTTTGTACTGATAACATGACTAATTTGTATTGACAACATGACTCCTTTGTATTGATAACATGACTCCTCTGTACAGATTACATGACTCCTTTGTACTGATGACATGGCTCCTTTGAACCGATAACATGACTCCTCTGTACAGATAACATGACTCCTTTATACTGATGACATGACTCCTTTGTATTAATAACATGACTCCTCTGTACAGATAACATGATTCCTTTGTACTGATGACATGGCTCCTTTGAACTGATGACATGACTCCTCTGTACAGATAACATGACTCCTTTGTACAGATGACATGACTCCTTTGTACTGATGACATGGCTCCTTTGAACTGATGACATGGCTCCTTTGAACTGATAACATGGCTTCTGGTCCACAATTTGTTTGCGCTGACATTGTTGGAAGTAGACGATTAAAAGGTACAGCACTGATTTAAGATAGCAATATAAGTAAAAAAACAAAAGAAAGAATATCTGCCAAAATAGGACGTACACAGAAGAATCATTAAATCTGGTCACAATGCAAACAGTATGTGGATGGATAACAGAATCATTTTCCTAACATGTACACACACTGAAAATGTGGGAAGTAGGCACAACAAGAATGTGGACAAGAAAAGGACAAAGAACGCATGTTAGAACCAGGCATAAACATGGTCCACGTGAACATTCCACACAGCTAGGATGTCATACACCGTAAATAGTGATAACGATATCCCATCATTAACATGGAAGACCAGATAGACAAATGAATAAGATGAAGAAAGGAGTAGGGATCACTGGGGAAGGCTGACAAAGATTTGGGGAACTGAAAGAAGCTAATAAGGAATGCAAAAGAGAAGGAAAGCAAGAAACACACAATGGAAGGAAGAGACAAAGAGAGAGGAGTAGGCCCAGAGAGAAAACAAGGGAGCGAATGAAACAGAGAGAAAGAGCAATACAAATGGAGTAATGTCACGGAGCCAGATGCCTGAGCAAAGATTCAGAGGCAGTGTGTCTATGGTTACACAGTCAAAATATGGCCAAGGTAAGTGTGGCAGTGAAGAGGAGTGGAGATGGATTACATGTGAACCAGATTTACTCCTCCTGGCTGTATCGATGGCAACCGTGGTTTCCTAGGTAGAAGCCCCTTCATCAGATCGGCAGGGGTGGCAAAAAGCAAGTCGTGCCGTTCAATCCTCATAAAAACCTGTGTCACAGCGAGTGACCTTGGGTTTACCAGGGCTGAGTTTTTCTCTTTGTCCCCCATGAACTACGTCCTCCCCCTCGCTCTTCTTTCGTCACGGCTTGGCATAATTCCTCCACACATACAGTTGTGCTCAAAGGTTTGCGTACCCTTGGAAAAAAAAGACATCTCCGGGAAAATTAAGAGATCACTGCACCCTTTTTTTTTCCTTTCCAAAAAAGTTGAAAAATACAGTTTTGAGTGAGGAACAGGAGCATTCAATTTGCAGTGGTCTCTTAATTTTAACCCTTCTGTTCCTCACTCAAAACCTTCCTTTTTCACTCTCCAACCGACAGACACAGCCATAGACACAAACTGCGTGCCTAAACTGCGTGCCTAAACTATAGTGTCTTAACTGCGTGTCTAAACTGCGTGTCTAAACTGTAGTGTCTAAACTGTAGTGTCTAAACTGCAAGTCTAAACTGTGTGTCTAAACTGTATTGTCTAAACTGCGTGTCTAAACTGTAGTGTCTAAACTGCAAGTCTAAACTGCGTGTCTAAACTGTAGTGTCTAAACTGTAGTGTCTAAACTGTAGTGTCTAAACTGTAGTGTCTTTACTGCATGTCTAAACTGCGAGCCTAAACTGTGGTGTCTACAATGTATTGTAGAAACTGCATGTCTAAACTGCGAGTCTAAACTGCATGTCTAAACTGCGTGTCTAAACTGCGTGTCTAAACTGTAGTGTCTAAACTGTAGGGTCTAAACTGTAAGGGTCTAAACTGTAAGGGTCTAAACTGTAGTGTCTAAACTGTAGTGTCTAAACTGTAGGGTCTAAACTGTAAGGGTCTAAACTGTAGGGTCTAAACTGCGTGTCTAAACTGCGTGTCTAAACTGCGTGTCTAAACTGCGTGTCTAAACTGCGTGTCTAAACTGTATTGTCTAAACTGCGTGTCTAAACTGTAGTGTCTAAACTGCAAGTCTAAACTGTGTGTCTAAACTGTATTGTCTAAACTGCGTGTCTAAACTGTAGTGTCTAAACTGCAAGTCTAAACTGCATGTTTAAACTGTAGTGTCTAAATTGTAGGGTCTGAACTGTAGGGTCTAAACTGCAAGTCTAAACTGCAAGTCTAAACTGCAAGTCTAAACTGTAAGTCTAAATTGTTTAAACAGTGTTTTAGGAGCCCGCCAGCTGCTACCTGCTTCCACACACTAATCATTTAAACCCATTAAGTTTACTTGCCAATGAATGGCACTTTTCAAAAGTCGTCGAGATGATCCCGTGACTTATTTCCCTCAGTCTCACCTCGTGGGCGAGGGTGTTGACCCTCTGCTGCAGGCTGCCGTTCTCCGACTGCAGCAGGGCCGCCTCCTTGGGCTCGAAGCTGCAGTAAGAGCTCCTGTCATCGCCAAACTCACTGATCATCGGGAACTGAGGAGGGGGGGACGGGAATACGACATAGATTACATTTGGTACAGCTTTTGTCATGTAACTTCCTCCCCACATACTGTCCATACATACCAATGTAACAAAAAAGCTTGTTGGGCTTAATGCTCATAACTCCCAGATTATTCCATGAATACAGAGAAGAACTGGGCGTAGAGTGACAGCAAAGAGTGAGCTGATTATCTGTATAGTTCAGGAAACTAGGCAGAAAGAAGGGACAGAACATGTTGTATTATAAAACTACATGATGGTTTTGACATAATGCATGAGTCCTCCATTTTTTACTGACTTACATCCAGTGATGGTGACGTGAGGACCAAACAGAGCTTTTCCATTTAGAGAAACAACGCTTTCTACTCAGACTGAATGAGCAAAGTGTGTTGGAGCTCTGGACTCCCATGGGTTACAGAGGGGCACCAGCCACTCTAAACTCTGCACTTCTCAGGCATCTTAATCTTAGCCAGAATTGAAGGCCCTGTGCAGAAGGAAATGAGGTCACACTATGAGGTTGGAAATAACGTCTACATTTAGAAAATTAACAATAATCCTCTTTTTATTGTATGAGAAAGACGCTGGTTTTCGTCTCATTTGTGTGGGACTTTGGGTTTAGCCAATTGGATGACATGATAAAGGTGATCTGGGTACTGGGGTGGGCTTTAGACCATATCAGCCAATCAAACTGTTTATGTAAGTATGTGTTTCAGAGGGTCCAAAAGAGTTTCCGGGAGGTACAAGATAAAAAGTAATTTTAAAGTTATATTCATTAAATAAATAAAGTTTGTTATTAGATAACGAATAGTAATAGCATATAGATGTTAGTCATAGTAATAGTTTTTTTTTCTTTCAGGACTTTTCCTTATCATCAAGGACCCCCTGGCAGGTCCCTGAGGCCCCACTGGCAGTTCCCTGAGGCCCACCAGCAGCTCTCTGAGGCCCCCCGGCAGCTCTCTGAGGCCCCCCTGGCAGCTCTCTGAGGCCCCACTGGCAGCTCCCTGAGGCCCCACTGGCAGCTCCCTGAGGCCCCACTGGCAGCTCCCTGAGTTCCCCTTGGCAGTTCTCTGAGGCCCCCCCGGCAGCTCTCTGAGGCCCTCTTGTGGCCCCCTGTTGAGAACCACTGGCCTGCAAACTCCACTTGTGCACAACAACACATGTCTGAAGTAACTGCCCGCATGAACACATCAGCAGCTTTCAAAATCAGACACATCACCAAAAAAGAACACTTCTTTTACTAGGCCTATTGTCAGAAGCCTTACATGTCTCTCTCTGCAGCCTTAAACAAGTCCCATTTACTGCTAAAGAAATGTATTGCACTCAGGAGCAAACGTTTCACCCACCTATTAGTACTCTACATTTCTGCCTAGCTCTCTGTCAGGTCTTTTTAGTCTGCGGATAGAAGTAAATAAAACAAAACTGAGATAGTAGGCAGTAACACAAATAATAAATGCACAGAGAGACAAATAACAAAAGCAAGGAATAAATGGAGAACACATAATAACAACACCAGGCTGTTTAAAGGACTACCAGCAGATGGGTAATTAACAGTAGCCGTAACAATGAATGTGATGAGTATGTATGTGTGTGTGTGTGTGTGTTGGGAGTGTGTGTGTGTGTGCAGTGTCTATGCGTATGAATAAGGGTGTTGGCGCTTGTGTTGTGTGTGCAGCACCAATTTGTATGGAAAAGGTGTGTGTGTGTGTGTGCTTGTATGTGTATTTGCTTTTGTGTGTGTGTGTGTATATATGTGTGTGTATATGTGTCTGTGTGCGTGATAACTGCCAATCGAAGGGAGTGCAGTTACAATACAAAGAGACAATGCAGCCTGTTAATATGCCCCCAGTAGTGCAGCTCTACATAGTGTTGTAGGATCTGAGGGTCCAGGCCAAATCCTCAGACACCTGTCTGACAGATACTCCCTGAGCCAATTGAGGTCTAAACGTTTATGTCGCGCTCAGTCTATGTTGGAATGAGTAATGGCATAGGAAGTCTGTTTCTGAACTCCTTCCGACTCATTGTATGAACAGAAACATAAAGAAAATAGAAAATAATGATCACTGGGAAGCAAAAAGAAAAGACCTCACACCGGCACCCATTGAATTCTACTATCACCAGCAACAGCCCTGGTTGGACAAAGACTGCCATGTTAGTTACCAGGTGAACAACTCTGTCAGTGAGTTCATGCGTGTTTCAGGTTAGTGGTCTAACTGCGTACACATGTGCGACACTTCCTCGTTGCCAGTGTGAAAGTGAAAATGTCCTCCAATCCCTGTCACGACAACTGCTGCGGCGTAAATAGGCCCTAGGCGCGTGCCCGTTTGGAGAGGCCTGTGTTGAGGACGAGCCTCACGGAAAAGGAGCTGCCTGGCCTAACCGCCCGGTGGGCGTACCCCCAGGAAGTCCAGGGAGCCGGTGGCTGAGACGTATTCCCGTCCCAGGGTCCTGAGCGTAGTGATGACCATGGAAAACACTGCTGTGTTTTATGCTGAGCTGTATGATGAGAAACAGCATTCCCATCCATAATTTACATGCTCACCGTTGGCAGAACGTCTGTTTGTTTTTCGTTCGTAAACGTTGTAATCAACCTGGGGTCTGTCGCGCGGTAGTGGGTGAGGATGGATGTACAGTATTACCTCACACATGTGAAGTCAGTACCCAAAGACTAATTCCGTAGTAACCAAATCAATACAATTCAGAGTGATTATACTGAACAGGTTCTCATAATATCGGCATTCAACAGTACTGCAACCCAATGGCAGCGCCAAGCTTTGAGTGCCAGCTGCTTTGTAATGCAGGGCCTCTCAGCCCTCTCCTCTGGGACTGCCAGTCACTCCATGTATTTTAGTAATTCCAGAGCTTGCACACCTGATTCAATTTGTCAACAAATGATCCCGTCCCTGACTAGATGAATCAGATGAGCTGGTTGAGGTCTAGTGGCAGGCTGTCCCCGAGGACAGATTTGAGGACCACTGGTAATGGATGGGTCTGTTAGTGAGCGCACCAACATCTGGGGTGCAGGACAGAGACAAATGAGCAATCTGGAACGAAGCCCCAAGGGGAGACTGTCCATCCTCGTTTCTCTCTCTCTCTCCTGTCCTCCCTCACTGTAAAACTCTCCATTCTTCGTCTTCATCTCTTCTTCTCCCTCCATCCTTGTCATTCTCCATCCTGTGTTCTCCGCCCGTGTTCTCTCTTTCCTCCCACCTGCAGTGCTGTTCTCCGCCCTAGGGTCACATTACAGTAATGTGGGACGGGGGCTGGCAGGTGGGACGGGGGGGTGTTGTGGAAATTCTTGAACTGATGTATTCTTGGTCGTCCTAAACATGTATGAATGAGTTACTAGTTAAAGATGCTGAGAGGGATCTGGTGTTTGAATAGGAGACATCCTTGACCGGCACAGGTGGATTAGAGGGTTACTCGTAAATCTGTATAACCCTTTAGTGTCTCTGTTGATTATCCAGACATTGTGTCTCCTCAGGAGTTGAGAAGGATAAGGTGGGGGGACAGCCCGCCCTTTGGGTAAATGTTACACAAGACAGATGGGCAACAACT
Source organism: Esox lucius (assembly GCF_011004845.1). Taxonomy (NCBI): domain Eukaryota; kingdom Metazoa; phylum Chordata; class Actinopteri; order Esociformes; family Esocidae; genus Esox; species Esox lucius. The sequence continues at coordinate 9,049,757 of NC_047573.1, forward strand.
TACCACACCCCTTCTAACATTTGATTGTTCATGTCTTACGGCAGAGACTCCTCGGACGATTATGTTTGTAAGCGTTTGATGCGTCTCTCTTATTTGCAAATAATTAATAAAACTGTTAATTGTGCCAAGATAATTTTTGTCTCTGTTTCTTACTCATTTAAGAGTGTCGATCGATGGAATTACCATCACAGGGGCTGGCAGGTGGGACGGGGGGGCTGGCAGGTGGGAAGGGGGGGCTGGCAGGTGCGACAGGGGGGCTGGAAGGTGGGACGGGGGGGCTGGCAGGTGGGACGGGGAGGCTGGCTGGTGGGACGGGGGGGCTGGCAGGTGGGACGGGGGGGCTGGCAGGTGGGACGGGGAGGCTGGCTGGTGGGACAGCCATGCGGCACCATGCATGTAAAGTGACACGTTACTGACTCAGCAACACCACCAGACAGATCACTGGCCCTGAAAACACAACATTTAACAGGAAGAACACTGTCCCTGAAAACACAACATTTAACACGAAAACCGCTGCCCCTAAAAACACAACATTTAACAGGAAGAACACTGGCCCTGAAAACACAACATTTAACATGAAGAACGCTGACCCTGAAAACACATTTAACAGTAAAATCTGCTGGTGAGACCTACTCCACTGTTCTCTTTTTACTATTCCACTCATCTTGTTCCTATTCCACATACTGTTCCTATTTCACTTCCCTTGTTCCTATTTCACTTCCCTTGTTCCTATTCCACTTATCTTGTTCCTTCTTTTGTTCATATTCCACATCAATTGTTCCTATTTCACTTCCTTTGTTCCTATTCCACTTATGCTGTTTATTTTCCACTTATCTTGTTACTTCTCTTCTTCATATTCCACATCTGTTGTTCCTATTTCACTTCTCTTGTTACTACTCCCCTTCTCTTGCTTGCCATTCTTGCTCCTAATGCAAGAAATCTACCGGCCCTGAATCCCAGAGCCCCAACTGGAGCACGTTTCACAGGTCACAGGACCAGGAGATGCTAATAGGTCACAGGTCAGAGGACCAGCAGACTCTAACAGGACAGCCTATCATCCCAAGGCCTGAAACTATCTACCGTACCTTGATCTCGTAGATCTTCAGCTTCCTCTTAACGTCACTGTTCTCCCTCTCCAGGCCCGCCAGCCGTGTCTTAATGTCCTGGTAGGCAGCAATTAGGGCAAAGTGGGAGGTGGAGTAAATGTCATCAGGCAACGGCGATGAGGACCAGCCCACGTCCCCACAGCCATCCTCCTTTAGGCCGTCGCCACCTCCCAGCAGCCTCAGCTCACCGCTGAACAGAGACTCCATCGTCCAGAACCTCAACCTGTCAGACCGGAGAGACGGATCAGCGTGCAGGTTATGCAGACGCGTGTGTGGCGTGAGGCTAAGGTTAATTCCTGGCAATGTGGATCCTAGAAAGGAGAAGTTCCAGGCTCATTAGGGTCAGTCAAAGGGATAACGTGTCTAACTTTGTTAAGGGCAACCATGGATCAGCTGGTAAAGTTAAAGGGGATTCTGGTGTTGGCTAATGATCACTCTGGTGAGGAAAACTTCTCTTTTTTTCTGAATAGCATGGAAAACAAGGCCATTTCTAAGTGACCCCAAACTTTTGAACTGTAGTGTATATACACTCACCGAATTTGGCGCTCAAAATTGCTTAAATCACCTTTCGTTCCCATTCTAACATTCAGTTTGGAGTTCAGGAAATTGTCTTGACCAGGACCACACCCCTAAATGCATTGAAGCAACTGCCATGTGATTTGTTGATTAGATAATTGCATTAATGAGAAATTGAACAGGTGTTCCTAATAATCCTAGGTGAGTGTATACAGGAACAGAAGGGTTAAAATTAAGAGACCACTGCAAATTGAACGATCCTGTTCCTCACTCAAAACTTTCCTTTTCAACTTTTTTGGAAAGAAAAAGGTGCAGTGGTCTCTTAATGTTTTTCGGAGCTGTATATATACATATATCATGACTAAAATGTATATTGATTGGTTGGTGACAATTCATTCGTTGATGGAGCTGATACCTCTCATTCTGACATCCGCAGCCATGTCTACAATGGCAGTCTCATACTGAACGAATTTGTGGGAAGATACAGCGGAGGAAAGGAAGTCAGACTAATCTCTTCAAATGTGCTATGAAGAACAAGCATGCCTCTTTGGCACATAGATTAAAGGGTTTTCCAGACAAGAAACGGTGTGATTATGGTGGCCTATATTTGTTTTCAATGGAGCTAAGCCGAGTACAGAGCCCTATCCAGGCATATTCGGCGGGGCTTGTCCTCGTAAAAGCATCTCAGCCGAAGCAGTGAAAATAAAAATCTGTTCAATTTGGGAAAACTCTGCTGGCCCATTGCATCCTGATTGAATTTGGCCAAGAACTGCGGAGCCAAGTCTAACACAGGACCACAGGTGAGGCGTTGGAACTCAAATAAAAGCAAGAACATGGAAAACCTCTACATAAGCGGTTGGCTGCAAACAGGTGGGAGAAAACTGCATGTACAGGTGATCAAACAGTTAATGAATTGCAGAAAATAATGTAAGAAACAAATGTTTGCATGAAAAAATAAACCGATAATATTAGCTCACTGAAACCGATAATATTATCAGATGATCTGTCGACATCTGGACTCTAGGCTAGCCTTGTGCTTTGAGCTTGCTACCTTGTCATGCTAACTGACTGACCATGCTAAGCAACAGCAACCGCAACCGCAACAGCAGGCCTCGGTCTCCCAATGTTCCACAATGACTTAGGAGGTTAGTTGTCATAGAGGATCAAGAACTAGAGTTGCACGAAAAAGTGATGCTGCTGCTTGCTTGGTGAGTCAGGTTTTGCCTACTGTGTTATTTTGATCATCCTATCTGCTTACTGCTGTATTCCTTGTGTTTCCACTGAAAAGCCTCAGCCAGGTTCTTTTTCTATCTGGCCTTCAGGGTAATACAGGAGCACACCCACACACACACAAACACATTCTGAGACACAGGTTCCCACACACACAAACACACACACACACAAACACACATTCTGAGACACAGGTTCCCACACACACAAACACACACACAAACACACATTCTGAGACACAGGTTCCCACACACACAAACACACATTGTGAGACACAGGTTCCCACACATACACACAAACACACACACACACGTAAGCCTTGGAGGAGAGATATTAATGTGGGTGGGGCGCTACACACTGCAGTTTTTCGGCTTTCCTTGTAGGTTTAGGACAGGAGTAGGTTGACTGCAAAAAGGCACAGATCAACTATGGCACAAGCAGATCTTCTGGGGGGGGGTTGGGGGTCTGAATTTGTCTCACAGACGCCGATGGCCTAATGTTACAGAATTATCTGAACTCGCAAGTTCACATTTAGCACATTCAGTGACCCTGCAACCTCCGGATGGTTCCACAGTGCTTCCTGCTGCCTTCCCCTGGTCTAGCAGAACCATTCACTATTTCACCCAGCATTTTGGTTCTACCTGGAACGGACAAGCAACATTCATTTCACAGCAGACGGTGCAAAAAACTGTGATTTTTAACATCATCTCTGCTGATCAATACCTAAAGCTGTAACCTCAAACTCCCTCTGGAAGAAAACAAAGCTCTAGGACACAGAGCGTCCATCTGGTCCGTGCCGAGTTTATTGGCAGCAGAGAGACACAAAACGTTTACCACGGACTGGCCTTTTTCTGGCTGCTACCTATTGTGGCCTACTCAGCTAGCTAGCTTCCCATCAGACCCACAGAACATCACCTGCCCTGGCCCCTTCCACGTGTGTCTCTCTCAATCTGTCTCCCTACCACCCCCCCCCTGCCCCCCACCCCCCTCGGGGACTCTGTATCTTTCAGACCTTAGTCTCGTTTGCTCACGCTCAGCTTGAAGCCCCCGGCGGACCGTCCAGGTGTTGTGGAACAGGCCGCCTCCTCTTCCTGGCCACTTCATTAGAGCGATTATTGCTAGGAAACCATGTGTCCATTACCCGGGGCGGCAACAGCACACGTTTCACCAGGACACACAGAGGCACCTTCTAGTACCCTTTACGACCACCATTGTTGCATCGGACACCGTGCATATCGGCCAGGTAACCACAGTGACAATCTGACGCCAGGACTGTGGTTAGGAAAAATTGTGGATTTGTGATTACAATTCATCAAGGGACCTAATTAGGCAAGTGGAATGTAATAATGATAGCTACTAAAGATTAATAGCACCTGCATGCATATTATTGTATAACAGCAAATAATATTCCATATTAGCGAAACGTTTGTAGGTGCGGCTATGTCTGGGGAAAGCCGAACACTGCATTTCACAGTATGACCCTAATAACAATGATCAAGCGTGGTGGTAGTTGAGTGATGGCTTGAGAATGCTTTTCTTGCCGTCCAGTATCTGGAAGTCTTGCCAATTTACAAGGAACCATGAATTTAGTTCTGTAATAGAAAAGTCTAGAATGGCAGGCCATCCATTCAGTATGCTGAAACACCTTGGTCAGGCAGCAAGAACATAATACATAACACACAGTCAAATCTTCATCAGAATGGTTTAAAAGCAAAACATATACAGCTCTGGAAAAAATTAAGAGACCACTGAACCTTTTTCTTTCCTTTCCCAAAACGTTTTTTGTGTTGTTGGTCCAACTTTTTTGGAAAGGAAAGAAAAAGGTGCTGTGGTCTCTTAATTTTTTCCAGAGCTGTATAGTTTTGAGAATGCCCTAGTCCCAATTCCATTCTAAAGGTTTTAAAAGCAAGGTATTTGATTTCATTTGAAAAACTGCAATGGGTAAGAGAACAACTACATTGTTTTAAGACAAACAACAGACAAGTGAAAATGTGGGGCCTATAGTACAAGATTGAAAGCAGAATGGAAGCTCATGATTTATGATACAATGCAATACAATACATGATCATATTCTGATCCACACCCATGCTCCAAGTGAGAAATGGCAATGAGCAGTGTATTCTCAAAAACCCAGAAATGTCCAGGCATGTCAAGTAAGTCTGCATGGGAGAGTGGGCCAAAATTCCTCCTCAGCAAGTGAGAGACTTTTAAACAACATCATGGTCCCATGTATTTAATATTATGTTTTGGTTAAAGACCTGACATTCTCTGTCAAAGAGCAGCAAAAGTTTCATGAAAAACTGACAAACTGACAAATCTGACAGGAATAAAATACTTTTTAACAGCACTGTATGGGTATATTGTATAACAGGTAACACAGGTGCATTAATTTCATTTGTTCACACTTGTTTGCTTATCCAGCACCTGATGTGTGTTCACCCCCTTTTTCCTTTAAAATAAATCAACAGAGAAATGTACTTTTGAATTTTTCTCTTTTCCTTGAGAAAAGTTACCTGTGAAAACTCATAAAGGTCATAAAGGAATCTTGACTCTTCATTGACTTAAGTTGATCGCTTGAGGTCAGGCAAAAAAGATTACTGTGTATTTCATCCAGATGGTACAGCTGCAGAAGAGCTCATAATTCTGAATTTAAAATTATCCTTGAGTAATTCTTCAAGATTCGAGCCGTGTTGCATAAATAATATAAAGAAGGGAGAAACCCCCACCAGACAGATAAAAAATCTAAGTACTGGAGGGAACCACTGTGAGTGTGAAATCATGTGTGAGTTTGGAGTTAGAAGAGTCAGACTAGACACTGAGGAATAAATCTAGTGTGAAATGATGTAGAAAAGCCCAGCAGAAACCTGGCCCATCTGATTCAGACATCACAACCCAGAAAAGGCCAGTACAGGGGTCAGAGGTGGGGTGAAACCCTGTCCCCATGACAACCACTATACGCCTTACCAAGTTTACCTCCACCGCCCTGGTTCACCCTGCATGGCTAGCGATCGACTAGCCAGCACCCTCAAAACCTATCAACACCCTAGAGGGGAGTGTGTGTGCGTGTGGGGGGGTGTTTTTTTCTTTCTGAGTATATTGGGTTTACTTGTTTATTTACATTTAGACATTTTACATCTTTATGTGTTGCTTTGTTACCGTTAAAAGTGGTTCTCAACTGTCTTACCTGGGTAAATAAAGGTTAAATGGTTGACATCCCTCTGTGACTAATGGAACTTAATCTTGCCTGTTTTTATAACATTATTTTGCTTATATTAATTAATCACTATTTTATTTTGTCATTATTATGGCCTTGCCTCATCACAGCAAATCCAAGTGGGTTCAATAGAGCTGACAAGTCAAGATGTGTCCTCCAAAAGCACATTTTGCTTCTTTGCTTCTTATCTCATTGCTTACTCAATCAGGAAGTATTAATCGGTACTAGGGATGTCACGATACCAGAAATATTGTAGTCGATTCCAAATCTAGCGAAATTCCACGATTCTCAATACCCAATTCGATACCACAGTAAGAAACTAAAACAAAACAATAAATCCCATGTACTTAAAAAAACAGTAACAGCTACACACACACACGCACAAACATATACACACACACACACCTCCACTCAGAGTGCAAGCAGTAGTTTCAATTTACTGACATGGTGACAGGACATTAGCCCGGAAATGTTTAAAACGCTGACGGTATATTTTGATAACAGATGACACAGACTGAACAGTGTTTTTTTGCAAATGTATTACTCCCTGATCATCCGCCTCCAACGCAAAGTTTGCGACTCTCACTGTTTGTCTTTTGGACGAGTCGATGCGGAGCTGCACTTGCTGCCATCCGTCACGTTTTGGATCCCCGGTACCTACGGTACTGGACGAAAACAAGTACCGTTGTGTTTTTAAAATGTTGCCATTGACTTGACATCCCTAACCAGCACCAACAGTAGGTGCTTGAAGACCATATTGTCTGACCAACAACACAAATTGCAGACGTCCGATCCACCACATGGAGTCGCTAGTGGCTACTGAGACAAGGCAACCCTATCCAAAATCCTACCCTTTGACCCTGGATTGCCAATTTACACCACCGTCTGCAGGACCCTTGGGCAGACTTGATATGCTGCGACCAGGTTCTGAATTTGTTGCAGTGAATTTCAAAATCTGCGCCATTCAGGAGCTCCATTTTCATGTTTTGGACAACAACTCCACATAAGAACATCAAAAGGAATGTCCAAATGAGGCTGTCTGAGCTAGAGCATGTTCTCCCGATAGGCCAGGAAGTCTGAAAGGTAAACTATGTCGCAGCCCAGTTCAGCACACAGAACGGGGGAATGGGGAGAACACTGAATACAGGTGGGGGCATGAATTTGAGCTGAACTGCTTCCAGGGCAATCTGTGCACCTTATCTGGGTGCTTTATATTAGTGGAGCTTTAACATTATAAACGCCAGGCCTTTGTGGTCCAGCCAGTGAGGAGCAACTTCATCAATATGATAATTATATTTCATTTACGCTACTGGAAAAATATTGAAGGTCGATTGAAGATCCTTCGTTGAAGGACTGAAGGATTGAAGGGTGTCATTACAACACAAAAGGGTGTCATTACAATAAAATAAAAAATCTAAATAACTAAAAAAAAATCTTTACTTTATGTTACTGTGGCCAATGTGTTGCTGCATGCTGGTGTGAAATATTGGTTATTATAAAAAATATATTTTGAAATATAGCTCATTAAATTATTAGAGTAAAACGTGTTTAGGAAACCTCAGAATATGTTTGTCTTGATACAATATAGAAACCAAAGCTTTTAAAATGCTTTTAAAAGGTTGGTTCAGCTTTTAGAATACCAGGAAAAATGGTCATGACATACATTTCCACAGATATTTAAAATGTTATACAAATGTAAGTCGAAACAAACCACTTAGCTTTTCTAGTGTTTGAGAACAAAGTGATCTTGTCCTGCTGTTACAAAGGGAAAGTTGTCTAGATACTAAACGTTTGAGCGTTCTAAATTCAGAGTATCAAAGAACATCACACCTCTATTTGATACGCCCCTTCGCTCACAGCCAGAGTAAAAACATCCTTTGTCTGGATTGGCCAGAAAATGTGACATGTAACTCCCTATGCAAATGAGCTATCAGTTTTCACACAATCCATAATCAGCTCCTCACGAGTAGCATTAGCTACTACTCTCCTAAATATGGGGGTTTATGTAAAGTGATAGTTCACTCCAGCCTCCGCAGAGCCACAGTGCTCCGCCTGGCAGTGCTGACGCGCCACTACAACCAGGGGCCCACGCTGTGTCACAGCCGGCCACATACATTTTCAAATCTCCAAAGGTGGATGTCACGTCCCACCCCATCTGTGGTTCAGCCGAAGCTATACGCCCCTTAAGAAAGGGAAAAGTTGGGCAGCGTGACTCCGTTCGGGAATTGAGGCGTACAGCTACGTGACCTAAACAACATGGACGTTTTGCTTTCTTCCTGACGTCTGACATTGTAGCGAGCTGAATGTGCCGCACTGAACTGTAGTGCTGAACACTGTATGTTCACAACAGCACAGGCAACATGTCGAGCTGCGCCCAGCCATTCCATGCCATGATTTATTACTCAGCATCAGCGTAGGCAGGCAGCTGAAATGCAGCACTGGGTTCCCTCCATTTGTGTGTGCGCGTGTGTGTGTGTGCGTGTACGTGTGCATAGCGTGTGTGTGTAAAGGGAACTTGTGGGAGAATGTCGGGGCGTCACCAAAGAGACGGGTGAAGGGAGCTCCGGGTAGACAATTAGCTGTGTTGCCCTTTTTCTCTTTCTGTCTTTTCTCTCTCTCTCTCTCTCTCTCTCGCTTTCTTCTCCTTCCCCTCTTGTCTATATTTCATTTTTCTCTACCTCTCTCTCTTTCCTATATCTTTTTACCGTCTCTCCTATGTCTCTCTCCCCACCTGTCCACTCTCCCCTCCCGCCGTGTCATCCTGGATCATACTGGGGAGGGGTTTCCACAGCACAACCAGCAAAGTTCATCACAGCTCCCCCACGGTTATGGGGTTCCTCTCAGTACCCAGTTTCCATGAGGAATCTTCCACAAAAGACATTCATCTCCTCATTATAAGCTTAGCAGCAGTCCCCCAGTTTCAAGACTGGCTTAAAGTCTGCAAGCGCAAAGAAAGAAGGATTGTATTTTTTCCTTCGTGTTTTTCTCCATCTAATCACGACCCACCCAGTTCCCACCTACGTCCGCAGTATTTAACCATCCACCTTGGGCACACACTCGCACAAAAAACGACCCCACGCAAACATGCATGTGCACACATGTACACGCACGCACGCACGTGCGCACACACACACACACGCGCACACGCACACGCACACACAGTAGTGAGTCAGAGGCTCTATTCAGGAAGCGTCACATTGTGATACTCCCTCACCGTGGTTTCAGCTGCTTAGCCGTTACAAAGAAACATCAAGGCCATCGAGCACAGCCCACACGCACAGCAAACATAAACACTGGAGTGAACAACTGCCACTTGGAACAGATGAGATGGATGGATAAGATAGAATGGAGCAGAGTCCTGTAGAGAAGAAAATTGTGTGATGTGGAGGTGAAGTAGAGCTGTGCAGGCTGTGGGGTTGCCACACACACACACACACACCACTAAAAGCCTTTCCTGCACGCCCACTGTGTATTCATTCAGTAATGGTGACAAGACCCTGCTAACCAGAGCAACTAGAACACGGATTCTCTGCCCATGGCCCAAGTCTGCTGCTGTGCCCACTTTGTCTTCTGCCAGACGACATCAAAGGACTTCACACCACGTCCACTCCAGTGGTTCTGTTCCAACGGCAGGTCCTAGATCAGCTATACACGAGATAACGCACTGAAACACTGTTGCATATGTCTAATGATTTTGACTCAGACGGGGCAGCAGGCAGTCTAAAGGTCAAAAGGTTGGTTCAGTAAATGAAGGGTTTCGCTAGTTCTCATCCCCAGGCAGACAACCATTTGCATTTGCATTCCACACACAAATACATATTCACATGTGTGAAATAGGAAAAACTCTAAACGCCCACATCATTATTATTAGAGGTTGTGTAGGCTTTTGTTCGAGCCAAGGTTTGGTATTAGTTCACTGATGGGTTTCAAACAATGACAGAACAAAAGACCCAAATACACAAATAAACTTTGCTAAATCAAACAAAGTCTCAGAGCCAGAAAAACACTAACTCCTCAATTTCAGCTTAGCTGGGAAGCGATAATGAATGAGACAGCATTGATTAGCGCATGCCATCTTTAACGATAGGTGTGATTTCATTGACTTACAGCGCTTTGACGTTTAATTCGGCAGTTTAATTAAGGCGTGTCTTTCAGTCCTATCTGGCCGAGGTAACGGCAGGGAAGATGAGGATGATGAGAGGGAAAGCAGTGTGTTGTGTCAGGAGGAAGATTTGATGAACATGAGCAAAGTTCCTCCCTGGGTGTTTTCCCTGAGCTCTTCCACGGCGTTCGCCCATTACGGTAATGAAAGGCCCGGGGTGTTCTTCACAAGGACACAATGCCCTGCTATTGAGCCCCGCCCCGTGCCACCTCCTCCCACCCCCTTCTCCCACCCCCTGCCCTCTGCTCCCACTGGTGTCCCTGTGAAGCTCCGCTCACCTTCTCACAAACCGAAGCCTGGCGTGGGGGGGGGGGGGGGGGGGGTAAGGTGAAGGAAATGGAAGGAGGAAAACACAGCAAAAAAACGACAGAATGGGCTGTGAGGCTGTTTATTTCAACTGGAGCCCAGGGTGAATTTACACACAGGGAAGTGTTAAAGCTATTAACATGCACATGAGTGTGCATGGTCAAACACACACACACACACACAAACACACACCCACGCACACACACGCAGTGTCAATACCAGACAGTGAGAGGAAGGCACACTAACTGACGTCACGTCTGCTAACGGCGGTTGCAATCTCACAGAAAGAGAGAATGAAAGAAAGAAGAAAAGGAAAGTGATGGAAGGACTTAAGGGAACACGCCACATGTAGAGAGGCAAAACAACCAGAGGATCAAATGATGGAGGCACAAAGAAAAAAACACAGACCAGAAAAAGAAAAAAAACACAGACCAGAAAAAAAAAGGACAGGGAGGGAGAGACAGACGGAGAGGGAGAGACAGACAGAGAGGGAAGGACAGACAGACAGGGAGGGACAGACAGACAGACAGGGAGGGACAGACAGGGAGGGACAGGGAGACAGGGAGGGACAGACAGAGAGGGAGAGACAGACAGGGAGGGGGGACAAGGAGGGAGGAAGGGACAGACAGACAGAGAGAGAGGGACAGACAGAGAGAGAGGGACAGACAGAGAGAGAGGGACAGACAGACAGACAGGGACAGACAGGGTGGGAGAGACAGACAGGGTGGGAGAGACCGACAGGAAAAAAGGGTTGGAAATAGAAACAGACAGACAGAGAGTGAAATACAGACAGAGAGATGGAGATAGAAAAGATGAAGAGAGAGGCAGACACAAAGAAAGATTACAACAGAAACAGACAGAGGGAAAGACACAGAGCAACGGAGAAAGAGGGACCGAGCAAAGAGAGAGACAAAAGGAGCCAAATGGTGAAATATGTAGAGTGAGAAAGTGAAGTGAGAAAGATGTAAAGGTATAGAGAGGGACAAAGTAAGCAAGATGAATGAATGCAGGTTGACTATTCAGAGCGACAGAACAATGAGTTATGCATGACAGCCAATTATTACCCCTAGACACAGAAACAAACACAGACTCGTTAAGGAGTTTGAAAAATCCCATTCCAGTCCAACTCTCTCCACACTTCTTACAGGCCTACATACTCCTCGCTCAAAATAGCACATTTATTAATTTAAGTTCATTACTCACCAGACTCTAGGGAGAGTTTGCCATTAAGAGTGGGTCTAGGGTCAGTTTTTTTCCTTCTACATGGTTTAATCTTAAATTCTGTCCATAAGGCAAAAAAACATACAGCACTGTCCTGGAATATTTTTTTACGGATAACTGTAAAGGCATATTAACATAAAGCCATATGGTTAATCACTGTCCATTTGTTTCTTTAATGTGAACACAATCACACTGGCTCAGGACCGTGGACAGCGCCCTACTGCACTGCACAAAAAAACAAAAAAACATCCAGAATCGGATCTTCTTCCCCCCCCTCAACCAATGTGGGCGAAACTGGCCCTGGTTCAGTTGTAAGGAAGAACACTAACTCAGCTAGAAATGACACAGAGAGCTCCACTTATGACTCCTCCTCTCCACTCAACACAACACTGCAACAAATCGAGTTCAAAGACAAGACTCCGCTTCCTCACAATCTCTTTCTCTCCTGACACTTACAGTACATCTTAGCACATTGATGTGCTTGCAACTAGCACACCAATGTCTCCCCAGCTAGCCATTTCTGGTAAATATTGACAAGACATCTACGGTCAGTACAAGCCCTGTTACAGACAAACAATTCCCTAACTGGTACCTGTCAGTTTCGATGGGTCCATTAACCACACAGTGAGTTAAGTGTCATTTAAAGAGGGAGACAGTTTATTTTAACATTTTACGTTAAAGCAATTTAACAGACATTCTTATCCTAAGCGGCTTACAGTAGTGAGTGCAAACGTTTTCACACTGGACACCCATGGGAACGGATCTATTCATCCGGGTATTTCAGGCACCATGCTGTTTCCAAGTCAGCTACTCAGTTTTTGAAACAAACCAGTGTGTTGTTAGAATGTTACAAATGTTTTTCTCTTTGTAGTTTGTCCCTTTAACTTGGAGCCCACTGCTTTGGTGACAGTATTACAGTGCCGACATGCTTTGAAACACCCAAACTAGTGGCAACTGAGCTGCCACCAACTTACAGGATATAAATACTGAACTTTGCTGTAGTATTGAAAATACACCATTGGGAGGTAAAGCCAGGGAAAGGGAAGCACTACCGGAAACGGTTGAAAACACAATTTCACGCTCCGTTCACACACCACGGAATTAAATACCTTCTCAATCTCCGGTTTCACTTAAGAACATCAACATACAAAGAGCAGTTTTAAAACCATTCCTGTGTATCACAGCTCGCATTTGGTTTAAATTCAAACACACTACAAACACCAGATCTTAGACGTGCTTTTTTTATAGCTGAATTAAAACAATCGTGGTGTCAACAGAACGAAATAGGTTTTGAAGCTGAGCGCAGGTGTCACTGCATTCTCAGAACATTAGTGGTTATTTTTAGGACCACCGCAGGGAATTTAGGCTGACGAGCACTGCACCAAGTGACAGGCAAGTGGGTAACCTGGTTTTCAGAGATACAAAAAGAACCCAGTGAATCCCCGGTATGAATTAGGGCCTAAAACAAACTCTGTCACACAACACACACCCTACTGTCACACTAAAATCTGTTTCTTAGGCTCTTATAGAGCTTGCATAAACAGGCACATGCGCGGGCACACACACACACACACACACACACACACACACAGAGCTCTGCTCTCTACTAATTTCTCTCAACCTCTATTACACAGACTTCTCTGCTCTGTCTTCCTCCCTCTTGCATCTTTATAGATATAAATATATATATATAATTTTTTTTACAGATTATATTACATTACGCCTCCGTCGTTGGGCTCATTGCCTTGAGTGGGCAGAGAGAGAGGGCGCTGTCACGTTAGCGCTCTGTAGCATATCTCTCTCCCAGTCAGTTAAAACAGGTGTCCAACAGGCTGAAACAACAGGGCAGAAGCCCCGTGTCCCCCGTCCCAGTGTTCACACTGTCTGACGAAACCAGGAACCCCTATATGTACTGCCGGTAGTGTGCTTTGGGCACGCTAAACAGATCAGACAAATCCGCCGGGCCGTTTCGTGTCGGTAGACGCAAAACAAACGAGGAAGGTGGGAGGTTGGACCCGTTCCGTCCACCACGAATAAGTTGTGGCACGGAGACTGATCTCAAGCCAGCACCCGGATCGAGGCGCACCGAGTCGGGGGGCGGCTTCTCGTGGCAAACCCCGCCCTTTTGTCTGAGCTCACAGAATATTGGCGAGCTGGGGGTCACCATCTCTGTCTGCACACACGCTATGACAGGTTGGGCAACAGAAAAGAGGAGGATGGAGGGAGGGTTAGGAAATCTAGTATCAAAACAGGAGCATGAAAACAGAGAGGGTTCAATAGAAAAGAGGACTGAAGGGGTCATGGAAAGAGCAGAGAGGGGCACAGACAGTCAGGGGGGGCAGAACCCGAGACAGAGAGAGGCAGATCGTATGGGGGGGTGACAGAGAAAAGAGAAGAAGAGATGGAAAAGGGAGAGACAAATAAAGACAATAGGACAGCATGTAGATAGAGACAGAGATAATGACGGCATGTAGAAAGGGACAGACAGACAGAAAGACGGTATGCAGAAAAGGACAGACAGGTAGAAGGACATCACGTAGAGAGGGACAGACAGGTAGAAGGACATCACGAAGAGAGGGACAGACAGGCAGAAGGACATTATGTAAAGAGGGACAGACAGACAGAAGGACATCTTTTAGAAAGGGACAGAGATAGAAGGATAGCAAGTAAAAAGGGACAGACCGACAGAAGACAGCAAATAGAGAGGGACAGAAAGAATTACAATAAATAATGAATGAATGAATGAATAAATTAATGAATGAATGAATACATGAATGAATGAGGAGTGCAGCAATCCTCAAGAGGACAGTGTGTGTTGCAGTCTCCAGGGTTCTGGCTCTTATCATCAGCCAGAGGTCAGAGAGAAGCATCCCCCAGGGGCTGACAGTTCTTGGCATGTTTGTGTCTGTCAGTCTGACACTGCAGGCCTCCCGTTTAGCAGTGGCACCATTTACACAAGGACGGTATGTAATTGGATGGGTGTCCTAAATGGACAGAATGCTCTAGAGGAAACAAACTGGCTGGACATTGGCATGTATTTTTTGTGCTGTTATCAAGGAAACATTGTGAAAGCTCTGCAATAGAAACAGGACAACTCAGACTAATGTGCACGCATTGATGCAAATCAAACTATATTTGTACTAAGAGTAATGCTTGGTTACAGACCATTTTCCATAATTGCAGAATTAAAAAGGTTAGAGGCATAGGAAAAAAGGTAACAAAGATTGCAGAAAATTGTAACACATTCTGAAGGGTATTTGAACAACGGATAACAAACAGCAAAAAAACGAAAAAGCCCAGTAGCACAAACCCTTGTGATATTGGGAGTTGTAGCCAGCCAGCCAGTGTTGTGATCTCTGGAAACAAGATTCGGCTGGACACAGACTGGTATTTGTTGTTCTCACATTAAGTCAAGCACCCAGACACACAGCTGAGTTGGCGACCAAACACTAACACTATTATCCATCACACATCAAAAGGCGCATTTCAATTTCCTCCCTGCAGCCACACTTAAGGATCTAGGACAGTTAATTGGATTCTAGTGCTTTTCTGCTTGAATGCCTGATGACTGACAGCAGGGGAAGCAGAGCTTCCACTGTCCCCAGTTGTGGGGGCCCTAAGTATTGTGGCTAAACTGGTAATAACACAGACTATTTCCTTCAAAATAAAAGGGAAAAGGTGTTGAATGTGGTGGGGTTATAAAATACGTTTTTAAACCTCAATTAGAAATGAATTGTTACTTTACTTTATGCTGTATCGGTACGTCACCATTCATTTTTTGACCATCATCGCATTCTGTTTCCAACGTGGCTGAAGAATTGATTCAGCCTGGATTGGATTGAACGAAGACCTGGGTCAACTTGGGAGGAAATCCGAAACAGAGAATGAGAGACGAAAAGGCCAGTACAAAGTGTCCGAGCTCCTTAACAGACTTGCCTGGTGCGTTTTTAATTATCCAGAACCTCTGGAGGAAGAAGGTAAAGGAGTTCAGAGCAGAACTACCGACCCTCTGTAATTCTCCAAAACTCTCTTCATCACTATCTCCATCTCTCGCTATCTCTCGCACTCTCCTCATTCACCCCTCACGACCCTCAAAAAGCATCCCATGAATATTCCATCACATAGCAGGCTTCCTGCTGCATCTCATCATCAGCTACATCTGTCAGAGTGTGAGTGGATTACGTAAATGTAAAGCGGCCTCAGTTTTGAACAGACGAGGCAGGAAAGAATGAAACACGGTTGGAGAGATATTGGGTGCAATATATGGAGATATTAGGCAAATTTGTTTCATATACATGCCCAACACCCATACAATGAATCACGTTGCGGCTGTTTACTGGTTGGTAGTAGGGGGTACTTCAACTGCATTTATGAAGTAATCACACTTGAATGGAAAAGCAAGATTAATAAGAGGGGGAATTAATGCAGAACTCAGGTGAGGAGACCATGGAGTGAGATGAATGACCTCAATATGGCAGTTTGCTATGCTAAGCAGTTTGACATGCACCAGATGTACTAAAGACACATTATTCAGATATACTTTCGAGTTCTAGGCAGAAATTAATCTCACCCCAGTATGGGCTATGGGCAAAGTTAGGAGAGCAACGATTTAGCCAACAGAGGTTTTTCAGAAAGCTGTAATAAAAGCCTCCACTTACTAAGAGGGTAAGATTGCCAAGTTCAGGTACTGGGTGTTTCCATTCAAGAGAGTTCCTGATTGAATAAAAGTTTGTAAAATCAGGTGTTTTACTGCCTAACTAGAACAAAAGTCTGCACCATTTCCAGCCCTTACAGAAGGCCTAAAAAATAACGATTCCACTGAAAAGTGTTGAGCAGGATGACAGGGAAGACGCACAGCAACTTCCAAACCAAATAGATTCCACAGTGAATGACGAATCATGCTTACACAAACTAAGTCAAAGTGAACACTCAGTAGGCTCACATTTGTGACTGAGAAACGGTCTTCCATGTAGTGCTGTGAATTGCCACACTCCTTTAATACATTCACATCCCACAGAAGACCGTAAATTCCTTAGGCTAAAGCTAGCTGGTGAAGGTCACACAGCACAACGTAGTGCCAACATTCCCGGCTAATCAAATGTAGCAATCAGCTACTCCATTGGTAGGGATCCTGATTAAGGGGTGGGAACCGTAAAAAGCCGGATAGGACAGGCCGCTGCTACGACCAGAAACTGGAGGGATATGAGCTCCGGCGGGAGCTCTGGCAGGCCACAGTGATTTGAATATCACCTCCACATGTGTAGAGGTACCTGAGTATATTTACTTATTTTCATCTTCACACAGATGCCAGTGGTCTAGAGATACCGCATGAATTCTCATCATGGCTCCCTATGGATTTGTTCTGGTTCCTTTCGCTGTGCGGTATGGCCAGGCTTCATTTCCCTTAAAGGGGCCATTCATGCCTCAAAATAGACCCGCTAACAAGTACATGAGAAACACAGAAGCCGAGATCGTAACACACCAGTCATTTAAACAGTAATGGAGTTCTGCTCTCTTAACAACAGTAGAAACACAACACTTTACATAAGACATCAGAAGCGCGCCGAGGGCCTGCCACGATCCAATTAATGGGTGAGAAAAGCAAAACAACGTGGTTAGCTGGGAAACGTGGGAAAACACAGCGACGGCCTCCTGAGAGCCTACAGTAGTTATTTGATTGGTGAGTAGCAGGTAGGCTAACGCACACACAGAGATTCAGTCCCGTTAATTTTCAACGGCTAAGGCGGGCCTCAGTAGGCCCAGGGGAGAGAGGCCCAACAAATGAAGGGCACATGGGTGAAGTCAAGCTCTAGCCTGAGCGTGAACCCTGAACCAGACACCACAGACAGCTGGTTTCTGCAGTTGAACATGGGTGGTGACCAGGGAAGGGCGGGGTCACTCTAGAGTACCACCCCCCTCTCCTGCCCCCAGTATGACAGGTTGCTTCTCATTACCAAGCTAAGTGACTAAGGGTTTCATTGTCTACCGTTGCTCAACCACTGCTTTCCGCCTGTTGGAAAAGATGGGATTGGATACCCAGGCTGCAGTTAGTAGACTGGGATAGAAGATGGGATCTCTCTCACATATCTAGTCTTACCATACGTCACTCTCAGAGTAAAGAAGCAGTGAGAGAGACAGAGACATCATCTGGGTTAAAGAGCTTTAGCTCTGAAAAAAACATTTTGTATATTACAAAAAACATTTTAATTAGTCAAATGTTTCCAAGGCTGCACTACATTCACAGATTTTCAGGTCTGTTTGCAATAAAAAAAAGTCTGTCGTTACCCTTTTCTGTACATAACTACCAATTCACAAGGCCCCCGGATGCCAGAGAACTCTGAACCACAATCTAGAACACAATCCTGGAGATAAAACCCAGAAACGTATTTGTTCTGTTATACAACCCCAAATACTTTTGTTTCTGCATGTCACGGAGGAAGAAGCATTTCAGCCCCAGAGCGCTGTCCTCTTCACTGACACGGTGGAACCACTTCAGCCCTACCTCCAGAACAGTACTGGACACTAATGGTCAGTCATCATCTCAAGGCAAAACCACATCTCTACCTAAAGCCCCACTGCCAACATTACTGGAATTGGATTTGTTTAAGGTAGGCACTTCATACAGGCTTTCTGAAAGGTGCCATTTGTAAGATTACCACAATACAAACACAGTGAAATGCTAATCACAGTATAAAGTGAAAGATGTTATTTGGAATGGAGTACCTCACAAATAGTTTGTTATTGTTGGTGCACTCCCGCTGATAGAGTCAGCGCCTCCCCAATGATTATTTCTTGTTCATTCATTATCTGGTCTTTTTGCATTGCCTGTCTCATTCATTATCTGGTCTTTTTGGGATACATTTCTGGAGACAAATATACAGTAGGTATCGCTTTCAAATGATAAAGGAATACACAAGTTGATAAGGACCTGGGTCTCAATGTTTAGTTGATGTTGAGTGTGAGCCTTTGTTGACAAATGAATAGGCCTATCCACTAACTGGTAAGGAGACAATTATATGGCTGTGGTCGAAGCTATGTGACAAGTAGGCTTAACACTAACCTATCCTTCATTTTTTAACCTCACCTAAGCCTTAACCCTAACTTTATCCCCAGTACTGTTATGCCGCACCTTAACCCTAACCTAAACCCCAGTACTGTTATGCCTCACCTTAACTCTAACCTTAACCCCAGTACTGTTATGCCCCACCTTAACTCTAACCTTAACCCCAGTACTGTTATGCCCCACCTTAACCCTAACCTAAACCCCAGTACAGTTATGCCTAAACTTCATCCTAACCTTAAATCTAATTTGTACAATTTCATAAGATTTAGCAAACTCGTAACACAAGTTTTACCTCATTGTAATCTAACGTGATGTAATATATCATATGAATTCTGCTGTCCCAGATTTACATGTACTATATGCATTACCCTGAGACCAGGAACAATTCCCCTTTGGGTAGATGTTGGGGTAGATGTTGCTACTATGTTTTCCCATTCGACGGATTCCAAAATAAACATTAGTTGTACGTCATCATGCTCTGTTTGTCCTATACATAGACTGTAAAAAAATATATACCAAACACTTCTGACTGGACAGCAAAAGTCTATCGTCAACATAAGCCAACAAATATATGCGTCCCATCCTTATGCTGCTGCCGAATTAGCTTAAAGGTTCTTTCAACAATGTGCAAGTTAAAAACATTTATTTCTGCTATTGCTATATAGAATTGTAAGTCAGCTGTACGCTGAAGTCAAACTGCTATTTTTTTGCGATTCCAGTGCAAGTTCATGTGTTTTAGCAAATGTCATCAAAATTCCCCTTGAGCAAACCGTTAGACATCAATTGAAAATACTGAATCAACACCCCTCACCTAATGTGGTACTTGAAGTTGCGCGATTTCTGACTACAGGCATAGATGACAACTCCATTTGTGGTCCTGATGTTGTCAAAGCACGCGCGCGTCTCCTTTAAGATGCATCAGATTTGTTATGGAACACGGCTAATGGATGGTATGTTCACTGGCAGGTGACGATTAATCAAGACTTTACGCCTGTGTTGTGAAGTCTACTGACAAAAATAGCATGTGAATTACTATACCGTTTTTCTCAAGTGTGCAGTCTGTACATCGTGGCTGCCTACAACGGAGTGCGCTGCTTCTTACACATTCCCAACCTTGTTTGCCTCTTGTGTCTCATGCATACACATTAAAGGTTGTGGGATATTCTACTAGAACCGTAATACATCCAATCTACTGATTATCAATTCTAACAAAAAAAGCGAACCCATACTCACACGTTCCCTCTGACTGATCTATTGATGCCATTGCTCTAAAGGAGGACGTGCGCCCTAATAAAGCGCTCGCTTGAGGCGAGTCCCAATGTCCGTTGATAGTGGCCAGTGTTCTCTTCTTCTCTCCTTCCCCACAGTTCGGTAACTGCTGCTATGACTGGCGATCACACTTCTGTGGTCGATTGGTGTGGATTCTTGTCGCGGGAATAGGAGCGTCACGGCTCTAACACGCAGCAGCACTGTCTCAATGCTTTAACAAGTAATTTGCGTAAATCGTTATGTAAGAAAACTAAAGACATCTCTATCCGTCAAAACAGAATGTATGTTCAGGCTACTATCAAAAATCATTTCATAGCTTACAGCAGAATCATTTTAGATTATTTTAAAAAATAATAAGTCACATATTCAAATAACTTATTGTTGTTTATCATTTTTGTATGGTTTTACAAAGAAGCAACAAAGACAAGAACTTCTGAAGAACCTTCTTTGATTCCAACTTGCACTTCTCATTTGGTCAGTCATTCTTTATTTCTCTATCACTCATGCCCCTTTTCTCTAATTTGTGCAGTTCAAACAGTGATATTAAACAGTCCCAATAGTTAGAGAAAACTGTTGTTCCTAGAAGAAAACTGTTCTAACTGAATCACCCCATTCTCTGTCCTATCCCCATCCCTAAAAATCTTGCAAAAAACAAGCAGACATTACAATGACTACGGCAGAAAGCAGTTTTAATACTGCTACTAAAGTTCCCCCAGATTATGGTTATTGTCCCTCCTTTTAATTAAATGAAGAAGAAAACATGCAACAAATCACATACATTTTTGGTTTATTCCATGTGAAATATTAAGAAAAATAAGAAATATGTTCTCAAGAATTCCAAACCATAGAGAGGGCCATCGTATCACAATTCTATCTAGCTTTCAAGTTATTCTGTTTTGTTCCAGTACCATACAGTGTGCAGCTAGCATTCCTGCGGTCAATTGGCAATGTACAAATTGTGTATTATGATGGTCCATTCCCCAGGCATCTGGGAGAAGTCTTTCATGGGCCACGGCTGACCGTAATTGGGAACCCCTGGTTTAGGGCTTAATACAACATGATGTTGGCATTTCAGTAATGAAATGAAGTGCCCTCTAAAGGTGAAAACTGAAAACAGCCTCATTAGTGGCCAAGTGGGGAACTGGAGAATTTTGGAGTAGGGGTGGTTTGGTCAGGCTAAGAAGGCCATCAGCTACCCATGCCCTGCTAACAGAGGAGTCTTACACTGGGTCTGTTGTCCATTCCCCTATCCGACAATCACTAAGACACAAGCCAAATGAAAACGGGTGACATAACAGCCTGTCTAATTGTAAATAGGGACTGCAGCATGGGACGCAATGAGGACGAACTGTGGAAAAGTACCAGAGTAGCCACTGGTTCTAGCTATTTGACCCAGGGCTGAGAAGTGATAGGGAAAGTGATGAGAGAAGCTGTAAATCACTGAGAGTCTTCCTGAGAACTACACTATCAGATATGGTCACTCAGTAAAATACTTTTTGGATTCACTTAATACCATTCATGGTAGCAACTACGGAATTATCATATAAAATCTACTTGATATTTAGTAGTTAGTCTGGTACAAGAGTGGTGTTATAAGAGATGTACAGATTGGAACACAATGCTGGATGCTGTTCTTCTCACCAAACATGGGTGTATGGTCAAAATGGGAAGTTCGTTACATGGCATTTACACATGATTGACAACTGAAAACAAACACGAGTGACTAATATTGCGTTTTGGCGAACACAGCAGATTGAGCTGTATCCAGGCATTGACCATGAGTTGGTAAACTCCTGCCAAAATGAATACCAAATAGATAGGCGTAGGAGTCGTAGAATAATTGCATCCTTCTGGACTTAATTCTGTATGACTCTCTTGTACCCTCCATAGTTATGAAACAACACTCAAGCTTGAACATTTTCCAGCCCTGTTAAACAGCTCACCGCAATTTTTCTGGGAGACTCACACGCTGATTGACGGACAAAAGCTATATGTGAATGTGCACCTTGCTGTCATGGCTTTTGCTTATGTAATAACGGGGAGGTTCGAACAGCATGTCCCACTGGAAAATGTCAGTTCTATTCCACACAGCGGGGAGGCCAGTTGCCAGGGATTTAAGCTTCCAGGGACAATTTCCTTCAGGCTGGATGTTGGATAACCCATAGAGTAGTATTGAGTAGTGACGGCCATTCGAGGCTTCATTACCGTTCTTCTAGCAGCAGGATATTATGCTAGCAGTGCAAACTTAGATTTTCTTTTTCAAAATAAAAGCCATCATTGAAATATATACGGTAATATAGTTAACAATCTGCTCTGTACATTTTAGGTTTAATGTCAGTTCCAAAGTTATTTTTGTCTGTTCTTTTTCGCAGACTGGATTGTTAACTATATTGCCTTAAACGTTTAATTGGTGGCTTTTATTGTGATAAAGAAAATCTGAGTGCTGCCAGCATAATATCCTGCTGCTAAAATAACACAAATGAAGCCTTGCATGGCCATCACTAGTATAACTGAGTAGTTGACAAACTATTACGTGCATTAACACACTGCCATTTTAAGATGACAACAAGGCAACAGTAAACGTGGTGTCTCCCTGGAAACATGCTGTAACCCCCATTCCATTTTAATGGTGATACTCAGGGTTCATCAGGAAGGTGTAGCCATGTCTATTTTTGCAGGGATGCTGTACTGGACATTACCGCCTTACTTTGAGAAGATGTGAAATATTACAGGCCCATTTCAAACCCCTATGTCCTGAGATAGATTTTAGCCCTGCAGCAAGTGCCCTAGTTTAAGCTTTACAGTGGGGCACAAAAGTATTCACCTCCCTTGAAGTTTTCCACATTTCTTCATGTGTTACCACTTGAAATCAAAATGGAATTAATTAGGAGATTGAATAACTGATTAACACACAAAAAGGGCATAACATCTATAAATTGTTCTTAAATAATTACTACAACAAAATGTAAGTTATTCACCCAATGTAGTCAGATTTTATAGACACACCTTTTAGAGCAATTACAGGCTTGAGTCCATTTGGATAAGTCTTTCCCAGGTTTGTGAATCTGGACAATGCTACAGTGGATATAAAAAGTCTACACACCCCTGTTAAAATTCCAGGTTCTTGTGATGTAAAAGAATGAGACAAAGATGAATGTCAGAACGTTTTCCACCTTTAATGTGACCTATAACATGAACAATTCAATTGAAAAACAAACTGAAATCTTTGAGGGGGAAAAATTAATAAATTGCAATAACCTGGGTGCATAAGTGTTACTAATACTTTGAAGCACCTTTTGATTTTATTACAGCACTCAATCTTTTTGGTAGTAGTCTATTAGCATGGCACATCTTGACATGGCAATATATGCCCACTCTTCTTTTCAAAAGCAATTTCAAAACTGTCAGATTGTGTGGACATCTCCTGTCCACAGCCCTCTTCAGATCACCTAACAGATGTTCAATTGGATTCAGGTCTGGGCTCTGGCTGGGTCATTCTAAAATGTTAATCTTCTTCTGGTGAAGCCATGCTTTTGTGGATTTGGATGTGTGCTTTGGGTTGTTGTCGTGCTGAAAGGTGAACTTCCACTTCATCTACAGCTTTCTAACGGACGCCCTGATAGTTTTGTGCAAAATTGCCTGGTATTTGGAACTGTTCATAATTCCCTCCACCCTGACTAAGGCCCCGTTTCCAGCTGAAGTAAAACAGCCTGAAAGCATGATGCTGCCACAACCATGTTTCACTGTGGGTATGGTGTTCTTTGGGTGATGTGCAGTGTTGTTTTTGCGCCAAACATATCTTTTGGAATTATAGCCAAAAAGTTCAACCTTGGTTTCATCAGACCATAACACATTTTCCCACATGCTTTTGGGGGACTTGATGTTTGTTTTTACAAATTTCAGCCAGGCTTGGATGTTTTTCTTTGTAATTAATGGCTTCTGTCTTGCCACCCTACCCCATACCCCATTCATATGAAGAATACGGGAGATTGTTGTCATATGTAGCCAATCACAGCCAGTACTTGCCAGAAATTCCTGCAGTTCTTTTAATTTTGCTGTAGGCCTCTTGGAAGCCTCCCTGACCAATATTCTTCTCGTCTTTTTCTGAAATTTTGGAGGGACGTCCAGTTCTTGGTAATGTCTCTGTTGTGCCATATTTTCTCCACTTGATGATAACTGTCTTCACTGTGTTCCATGGTATATCTAAAGCTTTGGAAATTATTTTGTACCCTTCTCCTGACTGATATCTTTCAACATTGAGATCCCTCTGATGCTTTGGAAGCTCTCTGCAGACCATGGTGTTTGCTCTGAGATGCAACTAAGAAAATGTCAGGAAAATCCAAGAACAGCTGAACTTTATTTGTGATTAATCAGAGTCACTTTAAATTATGGTAGGTGTGTAATGACTTCTATTTAACATGAGTTTGAATGTGATTCGTTAGTTCTGGACACAGCCACATCCCCCGTTATAAGAGGGTTATGCAACCAGGTTATTGTAAGTTTTTTTATTTTTATTGTTCCCCCTCGAAGATTTCAGTTTGTTTTTCATTTGAATTGTTCACATTGTTGGTCACATTAAGAGTGGAAAAAGTTCTGACAAGATTTATCTTAGTCTCATTCTTTTACATCACAAAAACCTGGCATTTTCACAGGGGTGTGTAGACTTTTTATATCCACTGTATGTTTACACATTCTTCTTGCAAAATTGCTCAACCTCGGGCAAGTTGAATGTGAACATTTGGTGAACAGCAATTGTTTCACATATTCTCAATTAGACTAAGGTCTGGGCTTTGACTGGGCCACTCCAAGACAATGACCTGTCCTGCAATGAACTGCATTGTGGCTTTTGCTGTATTTTTAGGGGTCATTATCCAGGTGGGAGATGAATCTTCTCCAAATTACCAGATCTCTCGCTGTATATTGAAACTAAAATAATGTGAAATTCCTTGATTACACACAGGGGAATTCCATTCAACTAATTATGTGACTTTTAAAGACAATTGGTCGCACCTTAGCTCACTCAGGTTTGTCAAAGCAGGTGTACAGTTATGTAATCGATTATTTTTTATTTTACTTTTGTAATTCATTTATGAAAATGTGCTGATTTTGTTATTCACCTAGATGTTGAGCTAGTTTCCGTGTCCGTGTCCGTGAGCTAGTAGATCCGCCCTGAGTACCTCAAGTCTCTGGATGTTGTGGGGCTGTCTTGGCTGACACGCCTGTGCAACATCGCGTGGCAGTCGGGGACAGTGCCTCTGGGATGGCAGAGCTATGACAGCAAGGTTCCAACTATAGGGGGATCACACTTCTCAGCCTCCCCGGGAAAGTCTATGCCAGGGTTCTGGAGAGGAGAATACGGCCGATAGTAGAACCTCGAATTCAGGAGGAACAGTGTGGTTTTCATCCAGGCCGTGGAACACTGGACCAGCTCTATACCCTCTACAGGGTGATGGAGGGTTCATGGGAGTTTGCCCAACCAATCCACATGTGTTTTGTGGATTTGGAGAAGGCTTTCGACTGCGTCCCTCGCGGCATCCTGTGGAGGGTGCTTCGGGAATATGGGGTCCTGGGTCCCTTGCTAAGGGCTGTCAGGTCCCTGTACGCATTGCCGGCAGTAAGTCAGACTTGTTCCCTGTGCATGTTGGACTCCGGCAGGGCTGCCCTTTGTCACCGGTTCTGTTCGTAATTTTTATGGACAGAATTTCTAGGCGCAGCCAGGGGCCGGAGGGTGTCAGGTTTGGGGACCACACGATTTCGTCTCTGCTCTTTGCGGATGATGTTGTCGTGTTGGCCCCTTCAAGCCAGGACCTTCAGCATGCACTTGGACGGTTTGCAGCCGAGTGTGAAGCGGTGGGGATGAAAATCAGTACCTCCAAATCCGAGGCCATGGTCCTCAGTCGGAAAAGGGTGGCTTGCCCACTTCAGGTTGGTGGAGAGTGCCTGCCTCAAGTGGAGGAGTTTAAGTATCTAGGGGTCCTGTTCACGAGTGAGGGAAGGAAGGAACGGGAGATTGACAGACGGATCGGTGCAGCTTCTGCAGTAATGCGGTTGATGTATCGGTCTGTCGTGGTGAAGAAAGAGCTGAGCCGTAAGGCGAAGCTCTCGATTTACCGGTCAATCTATGTTCCTACTCTCACCTATGGTCATGAGCTTTGGGTCATGACCGAAAGGACAAGATCCCGGATACAGGCGGCCGAAATGAGTTTTCTCCGCAGGGTGGCTGGGCGATCCCTTAGAGATAGGGTGAGAAGCTCGGTCACCCGGGAGGAGCTCAGAGTAGAGCCGCTGCTCCTCCACATCGAGAGGGGTCAGCTGAGGTGGCTTGGGCATCTGTTTCGGATGCCTCCAGAACGCCTTCCTGGGAAGGTGTTCCGGTCCCGTCCCACCGGGAGGAGACCCCGGGGAAGACCTAGGACACGCTGGAGGGACTATGTCTCCCGGCTGGCCTGGGAACGCCTCGGTGTCCCCCCGGAAGAGCTGGAGGAAGTGTCTGGGGAGAGGGAAGTCTGGGCATCCCTGCTTAGACTGCTGCCCCCGCGACCCGGCCCCGGATAAGCGGAAGAAGATGGTATGGTACCTAGATGTTGTGGACTTAGTTTGTGGTGATTAGTGTCAAAACTCCAGTTTGATTTCAAGCTGTAACACTATAATTTGCGGAAAAATACAATGGGTCTCAATACTTTTGAGAGCCATTGTATTATTTTAGATCTAAGAGTAAAAACACAATTGATCACAGTGTTATCATTAAAATATTGGAATACTTTACCTGTGTTTAAGGACAATTCCTTAACTGGTTTAAATATGTTGATATCTTACTGTTCATTATCAATCTGTGAAAAATCACCCATATCCCAAATTTCCATTTGGAAATCCATTTGGAATTTCATGCAGCCAGTTTGAAATGGCATCTGCAGACCTGTTAAGTATTTTGTTATGCAAATACCACTCAAATGATTGGATGATATTTGGCAGACCAAACACTGCTAGAATCAACTTTGAAATCAATACGTATTATTTTGTAACAGAATGCTAAGAGAAACTAGTCTATGCATTTGTTTTATCTTGGTTAGACTTCTGTAACACTGTTCTGTGTAGTTATTAAGTTAAACATTACAGACCTTCAGAAATACACCCTCATTTAGTTGATATTTATTCATCTCAATGACATGTAAATGCATGAGAGCTGTGTGATTTCAGTTTGTGTGATCTGACCATATGCCCACGGAAAACCAGACATTTCAACAATGAAAGTGTAAAGTACTGTTCAAATAGCAATCCATCATGCCTATTTTCAACAGAACACTGCTGCAGCAATTACATTCAATCCTAGAATGTATGTGAATACCACTCCAATTTTATTCTCATTGCACTGGCTGCCTGTAAAATACTGCAAAGAAATCTCTTAAGGTGTTATTATGAACATTGGAAAATAAGCAAAATGGGACGTTTAAGATATATTTTATGGAACGTTCTATGCAAATCCTTGTATATGTACCATTTTCTTTTTAACTTTCTGTGAAAGTGTCAAATCTCCACACTACTCAGCCTATTAAACAGCTGCACAGCCTTGTGCCCTCTTAAGGCCATTGTAAATTTCCAGCAAGCTATATACGACCACAGCAACGGAGAGTGGTATCCATTCACAGTTTTACAAACAGGAACAGACTCAAAAGCTCTGTTTGCGTGCTATGTGTACCAGCCTTTATATGACAGGCAAACTTGTCCCATAAAACCTGGGGAGAGTGCTCTGCTTCTAAGATACCAGACTATTTACAATACCTAGGTGTAAAAACCAGGTATTGTAAAAATTAAAATATGTAGCTGTTGTCCGAGTGTAATACGTCACTGGGTGCAAATATTTACTACCCATACTACTATAATAAAAAATTACTTTAAAAAAAAAAGGTGGTACTGTGTAGCGAATGAATGAGCCAATTGGAAGTAGAGAATGATTATATGAGGGCCATATTGGACATTTAGCCAGGACAGTGGGGTTAACAAGTGTAAATATGTGTCATAGGATATTTAATGACCACAGTAAGTCAGGACACCGTTTAACTTCCCGTCCAGAAGACAGCAGCGTTGCAGGACTATGTGCTGTTCACTGCCCTGGGGCATTGGACCTTTAACCAGAATTACCAGGGCCACCTGCTGGCCATCCAACACCACTTCCAGAAATATCTCCTGGGACAAATGAGGACAGACCCTGTTTAGCTCCACCAGCAAGTCAGTAGTGGGATGTAGGTTGCGGTTCAGTGACTGCTGTTCATAGATGCTGCTTATAAACTTTTGTGAAAGTCATCATTCGGAGTATGGACCAAGGGGTAATCAGTTTTATATTCGAGATTCAACAGACATTCACATTTGTTCCTCCTTTCAGGCTCCCTTCCACATTTAGGCCAAAAGAGTAAACCAGGTAATTGGCGAAATGTCTAAAGACGAATATAGTATCATTATGGACTCTCATCAACATCAAATCCTATGCTAAATATTATACCACATTTCATATTGTCAAAAAGATCTTTATTGACATTATCATTAATCAATAAATCAATGAAAGTATGTTTAATTCAGTATTTCTTTAATATCTCCTCAAAGCTTGAACAAGTAGGACAGCTTTTTTCTAGAATAATATACACCAGGTTTTAAGTTCCTATGACAATCATTGAAAAAGATATTGAATAAATACAGAGAGGTGTTTCACCCAAGATGGCTTTTTCACCCAAACAAAGCTTGAACAGGTTGACCAGCTATTTTTGAAGTTCATATGACAATCAGTGAAACATAAATACTGAATTAAACTTATATATACATCATGTTTGAAGGTCCTAAGACCATTACTTTTTTTTACCAAAACAAAGCTTGAACAAGTAGGCCATCTATTTCCAGAATAATATACATCAGGTTTAATTTCCTATGACAATCACTGAAAAAGATATTAAAGAAATGCCAAATTAGAGGTGTTTCCATTGATTAATTGATTATTATTAAATCAATAAAGAGTTTTTCCACCAAAACAAAGCTTGAGCAAGTAGGCCAGCTTTTTGTTGAATAATAGACACCAGTATTGAAGTTCCTATGACTAATATTGAAAAAGACATTGAAGAAATACAGAAATAAACGTTTCTATTGATTTATTGATTATTAATAAATACATAATGACTTTTTCACTAAAGCAAAGCTTGAACAGGTAGGCCTGCTATTTCAATAATAATATACACCACGTTTGAAGTTCCTATGACAATCAATGAAAAACATTAAACAGAAACAAACATGTTTATATATATATAGATTGATTATAAATAAATCCATAATGACCTGACCGCTTGAACAAGTAGGCCATCTATTTTCAGAATAATATACATCAGGTCTGAAGTTCTTCAAGGTATTGAAGAAATACAGAATTCATGTTTTTTCTATTGATTTATTTATTATTAAATCCATAATGACTTTTCCACAAAAACAAAGCTTGACCAAGTAGTCCAGCTATTTTTAAAATAATATACATCAGGTTAGAAGTTCCTTTGTCATTCATTGAAAATTATATTGAAGAAATACAGAATTTAACATTCTTCAATGTATTTATTGCTTAGTGATGAATCAATAAAGATCTTTTTGACAATATGAAGTGTGGTTTAGCATTTAGCATGTGGATTGATGTTGATGAGAGTCCATAATGATACTATATTCGTCTGTAGACATTTCGGCGAATACCTGGTTTACTCTTTTACCTCGATCCCTAAATGTGGAAGGGAGCCTTGAACGGAGGAACGAATGTGAATGTCTGTTGAATCTCGAATATAAAACTGATTTCACCTCGGTAGAGTATGGTGTTAAAGGTTTTTCACCAAATAAAAACTAGCATAAAATCCATCATGATATTTAACAGGTTTTATTGTATAACGTTGACCGTTAGTGTTAACAACGACATCTCAACTGCCCTTCTCTGTCACAGCCATCGCATCAGATGTGAATGGCATGCTGCGTGAAACAGTTATATGGGCAAGCTTTTGCAAGTTTGAGAAAAAAAGCAAAAATGCCAAAAAAACTTCTTAAAACAATTGTATTTGGGGTAGGAGGGTTAACGTGTTATGCTTAACGTGTTTTAACAACATACTCGGTTTTCTGACACTAAACACCAGCAGTGGTCTAACTGACCATTACCCTTTGCGATTATTACAATATACAGTAACCATGTTACCATTTGCGATCGTTACCTATATGTTACCTTCAATTTCATCAGAAACGACACACCTAATGTCTGTGGAACAACTCAAAAACTTTTTTAACTGCTTGTGCATCTGCTGTTTTACAGACAGCATGCATAGGGATGCGTTTGTGGTATCTTGAATCATTTGTTAGACATTCTATTTCTTTAGCCTTATTTACCCAGGGATTTTATTAAAGATAATGTAAATAAAGCTTATTTGGATTGACTACATACATATCCCCTTCATATAAGTTTCTGGACTTCGGGATAAAACAGGGGTGTAGTGATACAACATATATGTGAGTAAACAAATCCAGTGGGCGACAGAGTTACGACTTACAGCCACTATAAATCAAAACATGCTAACATTTTATAACTAGTATTTGATTTATATTTTCCTGTAGATCTAGAGCGATGGACTATAACGAAATTGTCTTATCCTTTTAAACCTATCACGTTAATCTGCGTGTTTGGGACGAGCTCACCATCACGTACTTCTTCCAATCCCGTCCAGCTGGTGGCGGAAAAACACCTTTGGGGATGTTGACCACCATGAAAGTAACCCACAGAAGAACAATTAGCTAACCAGCCAGAGGAGACCTAGTTTGCTTAGCTTTTGAAAGCGTTTTACTGAAAACACCAGCAATGAAATTCATGAGATTTATGATGAACAATGCCGCATTGGCCAATATGCCGAAACATATTGAACATTTTGCAAAATTCTCGCCTTCACCACTCTCCATGAAGCAATTTCTTGATTTTGGTGAGTAACCGCTACTACAACGCAGTAGCCTAGAGTGGACAACAAAGTAATGTACTGCAATTATCTATGTAGCTTTTGTTAATTTCACCACCTGCACACTGTGGCAATACCAACGTATATTGATGGAGTTTCGTCGTGTTATTGTAGGCTACAGGCTTTGATGATTTACTGTTTTGACCACTAAATGGACAGTTATATTGTTATTGCATAGCCTATGCCAGAAACAGTCCTACGCCTGTATTGGCATCAATGCTATGTAGAGCTAGGCCGATACATTTATTTCATATTTCGCTGTTTGCCTTTCCTACTAGGTTAGACTGGATACCCCATAGCGCAGAATATTGCGTCAGCATTTGTGGCGAGCTCACGTTCCGTACAAAGTCTGCTTCGCGTATCCTATACCCAGCTGCACAAGCATCAATACCACGGTTATCATTGTCATTAGTAGTTGGCAGAAAAACACACATTTCCAGATTGTTTCCCCATTAGCCAATATATTGTGCTACTGCGCCTATTTCTCTAGTATACCGTGGGAGGCTTTCCAAAATATACATTATGGCGTGTTTTCTGTATTTTTGCAGGGTCCACAAATGCATGCGAGAGGACATCATTTGTATTTTTGAGACAAGAGCTACCTGTGCGATTATCTAACATCATGAAAGAGATCAACTTGCTACCTGACCGATTGCTTACAACCCCATCTGTGCAGATGGTCCAGAGCTGGTAAGCTGGTTTGAGACTGTAATTTAATTTGTAAGGATGATATTGCCATTTATTTTAAAGATAAAAATGACAATAACTATCATAACAAGTGATTTCCTTCTTAAAAACAATGGATGTATTTCACAGTTTAGCTACAAAAGTGTAGATTAAAAAAAATCTAGAGTTTCCATCCCCCAATAAGATGAAAATTGCACACGAAGCCCCACACCAGGAGAAATCAAATTGTTCAACTTGTTGAACGATGGCTAGAGCGTATTACACCGGAAGCTCGTGGTATTAGTCAAGGTATGACATTTGGGCTTGAAGTAGCCAATTAAAATATCAAATCTTTGACAAATTGATTTCAGGGTCTTTTCTTATGACATTTGGCCTTGAAGTAGTCAATTAAATTGCCCCATTTTTGACGAATTGATTTCAGGGTATTTTCTTGCATGGCATGGCAATGTTTATTATTCAATAACACCTGCCTTTTTCCACTTTGAGTTATGACAGCAAGAGGCTATACATGGCATAGAGCAAATTGAAATATGGGATGCAGTTTTTGGACCTTTTTTCTTTTACATCAAATTATCAAAATCCATTGGAAAATTTGTAGCTATTCTAATAATGGTGAAATTGTGTGGTTAGATTGCATTTTAGAACTTTGTTGCTTCAAGATTCATGCTTTTAACTTCTAATATGTGAGACAAATTTGTTTTGTTTGTCCCAGGAAAGCAAGATTTTGTCCTTATCTAATATTCTATTGGACCTAAACAGACCAACCAACCTGGGACACCTCAGCATGAAAAATACACTTTTAATTTTTAAAAATAGAACGCAATGATGTGCAAATCATTTAAACACTATATTCAATAGAAAATAGTACCAAGACAACATGTAAAATGTTGGGACTGAGAAATGTTATTGTTTCTTGGAAAATACATGTCACTTTGAATTTAATGCCGAGAACACGTTTAAAAAAAGCTGTGACAGAGGCACCAAAAGACTGGAAATGTTGTGTAATGCTAAAAAACTAAACTTGGTGGAATATCACACAACGAATTAGGTCAATTGGCAACAGGTCAGTAACATGACTGGGTATTACCAATCTGTGAAAACTGCACAGGCAGACAGTGCTACAATTCAAGGATAACATATCATAACGTAAAATTGCAAAGAGTTTGGGGATCTCATCATTTACGATACACTATCATTAAAAGAGACCCAGAATCTACAAGAAAAAAAAGTACAAGTAATCTCTGTACATACGAGACAAGGTTGAAAACCAATACTGAATCGCTTCGGGCCCTCAGACGGCTATGCATTAAAAACAGACATGATTCTGTAGTGGTCATCACTGCATGGGCTCAAGAACTCTTCCGAAAACCATTATCTGTGAACCCAGCATGCTGCAGCATCCACAAATGCAAATGAAAACTCTGTCTTGCAAAGAAGAAATCATACATAAATAACATCCAGAAACGCCAGTGCCTTTTCTGGGCCCGAGCTGATTTTAGATGGACTGAGGCAAAGTGGAAAACTGTCCTGTGTTCTCCGGGCTAAAGAGGAGAGGGACCATCCAGCTTGTTATCAGCGCATTGTGCAATAGCCAGCATCCGTGATGGTATGGGGGTGCATTAGTGGACATGGCATGGGTGCCTTGCACTTATTTGAAGGCACCATAAATGCTGAACAATACAGGTTTTGGAGCAACATATGCTGCCATCCAGACAATGTCTTTTTCAGGGAAGGTCTTGCTTATTTCAGCAAGATGGTAGTAAAAGGGTGCGGGTGCTAAACTGGCCTGCCTGCACCTATTGAAAAGATTTGGCGCATTATGAAATGACAAATACAGCACACTTTTAAAGCTACAGCAATTGGTTCCCAAATGCTTACAGAGTATTGTTAAAAGAAGAGTTGCTACAACTACGTGATGAACAAAGGGGCATATTTATTTCCAAAAACAATACAATTTCTCAGTTTCAACATTTCATATGTTGTCTGTTTTCAATTACATAGAGGAATAAATGATTTGCACATCGTTGCATTCTGTTTTTATTTGCATTTTATACAGCGTCCCAACATTTTTGGGAACTGGGTTGTATAAGAGCAGCTGCGATTTACATAATGCATTAATATATCTAACTAGCTAGCTTGCCAAAATAAGTGTAAATATGAATGATGTGTATTTATCAAATGAAGGTAGATATATCACTTAACATTCTGTCTGTTCTTGTTACTGCTCTCCTGTTCATCGGCATCAAAATGATCCCAGCCCCATGTTATGAATGTGCTTTAAAAACCTGCATTCATTTCTTGAGTCAGAACCTAAATTTGAATTATCGGCCTAATATCTGGGTGGGAATGGGTCTATATGGATCGATAGGGTAGCCTTAGAGTAAAGAGCGCTGAACCAGTAACTGAAAGGTCGCTGGTTCTACTCCAAAATTTGTACCATGTGTTTTCAGGTATATCCAGAGCTTAATGGAAATCTTGGAGTTCTTGGACAAGAATCCTGATGACCACAGTGTCTTGGATGAGTAAGTGCCCCACCATTCACTGCCTCATCCCCCCTGTCACTTGCTGTTTGGCTCACAGTCTGCTTTTTGTCACCTAGATTTGTGGGTACTCTAGTGAATATCCGGAATAGGCACAATGACGTGGTGCCCACCATGGCACAGGGAGTCATTGAGTACAAGTCAGTGTTTGGTCAGGACCCGGTCACCAACCAGAACATTCAGTACTTCCTGGACCGTTTCTACATGAGCCGCATATCTATCCGAATGCTCATCAACCAGCACAGTGAGTGTAATGTCAGTCCACTGGTACCTGTTCTTAATGGCAATGGTCCAAAGATAACAGCCCTGTCCTTCTCCCCTGAAAGCCTTGTTTCCACAGCGAAAGTCCAGTTTCTTTTTACCTTTACTTTTCTGTTCCCTAATGGTGAACAAGAGTCAACCAATCACCTGATTGAAATCACCTGCAATCCCCCTAATGAAATTGCCTGTGATAACCCCATTGAAATTGTATACGATCACCCCATTGAAAAATGCCTATGTAGCATTGAGTCTATTTTATGTGACTCTATGTTAGCTTTTCTTCTGTTAGGTTGCGATTTGTTCAAAATTTGTACAGTGGTGTTAACCAACTTGCATACCGTATTTTGTCTCAAAGCAAATTGCTTATCTTAAGGCCACACGTTGTTGAGAGGTTTGGTCACGCTGGTGTTATTACAGTGATGTTTTGTTGAATATCATTATTTTGACATTGCAGACATTAGTTCCGCTCTTAATACAAGCAACATTTTCAGAACATCACTGAAATTTGCCGATGTAGTCTGTTCTCTGGACAGCCAAACTAAGAAAGAGGAGTGTGGAGAATCTTGCACATGAGCAAAGGCTTTAGACTTGTAACCTTGTTCCAGAGAATTTGGATCTACTGCCTCTTATTTCTTGTGTTGAGTTTGCTAACAGGAAAATTGTCTGCCATTTTACGAGTGACGTTTTGACCTCTCCGCAGCTCTTGTCTTTGACGGCGCAACTAATCCAATTCACCCCAACACAATAGGGAGCATTGACCCTCACTGTGAAGTCACAGAGGTGGTCCGAGGTAAAACTAAATCTTTAAGGTCATTCTAAGATGTCTTCATTTATCATAGATTTGAACTACTCCATGGATGTGTGAATATACTGTTTCCATGCAGTGAAATATAACCAGTGATTTTTCCGAGATGTCTCTTATTTTGTCCCATGGGGTTGTACTTTTTCCAGATGCTTATCAGAGCGCCAAGATGGTTTGCGATCAGTACTATCTGAGCTCGCCAGACCTGATGCTGCAAGAAATTAACGGTAAGAACCAAGCCAAGAGTAATCAATTACCTGTCCCAACAATATCACTTATGACGCACACCTTTGGATGCTAATTCTCTATGCTAGTTTGGGAGTCTTGGATGACATTGTCAGATCCCGGCTATTGCGTGACCTAAGAATCTTTGGCATCTGGACCTGAGAGCCAAGTCGTTATTCCAGCGAGGCAGAAGTAGCGGATAAGTGGCCATGCTTGGCTGCCTTTGACTATATTGACCCTGGGACTAAATTCCCCCTAATAATAAAAGTGCATGTCAACAGAATCTCAGTCAATGACACTGAACACCCGAATGGCTTTTGTACAGCGGTGGTTGTTTATACATTTCCTTTCCTTTCCCTTTCACCAGTGAACAACAGGAGACAGCCCATAAGCATTGTCTATGTGCCCTCTCATCTCTACCACTCATTGTTTGAACTTTTCAAGGTATGGCAGAACTTGCTTTAAATGAATGCTGAGTTGAAGATGTTAGTCACTTGAAAGTGAATCTGACCATGTCCGTTCCATCCTTCAGAATGCAATGAGAGCCACTATTGAGAACCACGAATCCAGCAATAGTTTCCCGCCCATTCAGGTTATGGTGGCAATTGGAGGAGAGGACCTGTCAATTAAGGTAAGATGTGTGGGTGAATCATATTGCTCCATTATTGTCCAACTCAATTGCTTTTGAGGATCTGTAGCATAATTTGTATTTATTTTTTACTTTTCCAAATGCTTACTTAAACGTGTAATGCAAGATTTTGACTATTAGAAGTTGTTTAGTGTTAAACCAAGATACTAATCTCTTACGGTATTTGCATGACAGTTCCTTCTTCTGACTACCATACTTAGAGCTCATTAACCTAGATTAAAGTCTCAATGTTTCAGTGTTACCGCAGTGTCTCAGCTCCTAAACAATGCATGTCTTGTAAAATAATGACATAATAATAATATAAAATATTTATAATACAAACAAAGAGAGGTCAACACAAGTATACATTTATGAATTAGAATGAAACACTCCTGCCAATTCGTAGTTGAAATGAGAATTGTGTGTATATCCCAGACCTAACTGTGCAGCAGAGAAATACAATAATCAAACATGGAATATGACAGACTGGTTTTCATTATGTGTGTATGTGTCTGTGTGTGTGTAGCTGTATCCATGGTGTGTGCATGTGAATGAGTGGGTTTTTGTGTAAATGTTCAAAAGGGCTCTAAGGTACAGATTAGAATGCATATGGGCAATTTAACACTGATGGCCTTGGGGTAGAAGCTTTTTTAGGTCTCTGTCCCGGATCCGATTAGGATTGAGTGACTTTACGATATTGTCGATGATTGGCAGGCATCGTCTATAGTGATGTCATAAGTTGAAAACCTTTTTTTATTATATGTAAGCCTACTTGGGGAAACAAGAGGTAGTTAGGAACACTACTATTAACATAATGCTATTAAGACTAGATTGTATAAAGAGCGGAGAGCATCTTTTGCCATGCCAAAAGAAACAGGGCATAGCGTGTTTTTCCTCGTTCTCCTCAAATGTGAAGTGATCATGGATAATTGCAGCACCTAAGTGGATACTTCACTGTATGGCTTAGTGCTTTCAATGAGATACTAGGATACTCTTTCAGAAGCATTCATCAAATTATTCTACTGGGCTAACCAAGTTTAATCTCAGAGTGATTTGTGAGTAGCCTAATAAAAATCTAGTTGGCCTTATAATAAAAGAAAAAACAACAACTACAGTGGGGAGAACAAGTATTTGATACACTAGCGATTTTGCAGGTTTTCCTATTTACAAAGCATGTAGAGGTCTGTAATTTTTATCATAGGTACACTTAAACTGTGAGAGACGGAATCAAAAAAATAATCCAGAAAATCACATTGTATGATTTTTATATAATTAATTAGCATTTTATTGCATGACATAAGTATTTGATTTTTAAGAAGCTCTCCTGTCCTCCACTCATTACCTGTATTAACTGCACCTGTTTGAACTCGTTACCTGTATAAAAGACACCTGTCCACACACTCAATCAAACAGACACCAACCTCTCCACAATGGCCAAGACCAGAGAGCTGTATAAGGACATCAGGGATAAAATTGTAGACCTGCACAAGGCTGGGATGGGCTACAGGACAATAGGCAAGCAGCTTGGTGAGAAGGCAACAACTGTTGGCACAATTGTTAGAAAATGGAAGAAGTTCAAGATGACGGTCAATCTCGGTCTGGGGCTCCATACAAGATCTCACCTCGTGGGGCATCAATGATCATGAGGAAGGTGAGGGACCAGCCCAGAACTACACGGCAGGACCTGGTCAATGACCTGAAGAGAGCTGGGACCACAGTCTCAAAGAAAACCATTAGTAACACACTTCACCGTCATGTATTAAAATCCTGCAGCGCATGCAAGGTCCTCCTGCTCAAGCCAGCGCATTTCCAGGCCCGTCTGAAATTTGCCAATGACCATCTGGATGATCCAGAGGAGGAATGGGAGAAGGTCATGTGGTCTGATGAGACAAAAATAGAGCTTTTTGGTGTTTGGAGGAAGAAGGATGAGTACAACCCCAAGAACACCATCCCAACCGTGAAGCATGGAGGTGGAAACATCCTTCTTTGGGGATGCTTTTCTGCAAAGGG
Organism: Esox lucius; assembly: GCF_011004845.1. NCBI lineage: Eukaryota > Metazoa > Chordata > Actinopteri > Esociformes > Esocidae > Esox > Esox lucius. The sequence continues at coordinate 9,088,003 of NC_047573.1, forward strand.
GACAGGACAACTGCACCGTATTGAGGGGAGGATGGATGGGGCCATGTATCGCGAGATCTTGGCCAACAACCTCCTTCCCTCAGTAAGAGCATTGAAGATGGGTCGTGGCTGGGTCTTCCAGCTTGACAACGACCCGAAACACACAGCCAGGGCAACTAAGCCAGCTCCGTAAAAAGAATCTCAAGGTCCTGGAGTGGCCTAGCCAGTCTCCAGACCTTAACCCAATAGAAAATCTTTGGAGGGAGCTGAAAGTCTGTATTTCCCAGCGACAGCCCCGATACCTGAAGGATCTGGAGAAGGTCTGTATGGAGGAGTGGGCCAAAATCCCTGCTGCAGTGTGTGCAAACCTGGTCAAGAACTACAGGAAACGTATGATCTCTGTAATTGCAAACAAAGGTTTCTGTATCTAATATTAAGTTCTGCTTTTCTGATGTATCAAATACTTGTCATGCAATAAAATGCTAATTAATTACTTAAAAATCATACAATGTGATTTTCTGTATTTTTGTTTTAGATTCTGTCACTCATAGTTGATAAAAATTACAGACTTTTACATGCTTTGTAAGTGGGAAAACCTGCAAAATCGGCAGTGTATGAAATACTTGTTCTCCCCACTGTATATATTAGAATTATTGTGATGTTGTCAAATAAATAAATATTTAGCTGGAATACATTTTTGATCACGACTTTTTCAACAAATAACGTTATTTTGAGAACAAAGTAAAACAACATTTAAAATAAAAAAATCACTGTTTATAAAACGAAGCCTACTAAATCTTAATTAGAGCCCGTTGGTGGAATATTCATATTGAGTGATTAGTGAATACTGGTCCTTCTGCGTTCCCCCCAAAATAAACAGGCGAGTCCATGTTGGACAGGTTGATGAGATCGTCCAACCCTGGATGTGATATCATTCCAGGTCCACTGTTCTATGATTTGTAACCTCTATGGGGACCCTCTCTGTAGGTAGGGTGGGAGAACACAGTCAGTGAAGTGAGGATGTTATCGCCTTGCTTCACTACCTGGGCTCAGCCCATCAGGAAGTCAAAGATCCAGTTGCATGCTGGGTCCAGACCAAGCCTGCCAATTTCCTGATGAGCTTTGAGGGCACTGTGGTGTTTAAAGCCGACTAGTAAATAAACAGCCTCCTCCTCCGGTCCTGTACTAATTGGATCTCGGTGCTGTTTGATCTCCTATGGCAATAATGTAATTCAGTACAGGCGTTGTTGTCCTGTTACCTTGACAATATGCTAGATACAGAATTTAAGCCAATGACCGGCACCTGTTCACCTGGCAGCCTCTGCACTGTTTTAAGACCCATTTCAATGCCTCAACCCTTCCCCTCTCCCCCTCCTCCCCCCACTGTTGTCACCCTCCTTTCCCTGTGGCTCTGTAGGTGAGTGACAGGGGTGGTGGAGTCCCTTTCAGGAAGATAGAGAATCTCTTCAGCTATATGTACTCCACGGCCCCCACACCAGAGATGGGCAAGCACTCCCAAACACCACTAGTGAGTGCTAATTATCATGAATGTATTTTACAATAAATTTGCAATACATTATACTGAAGTGCTATTTTGAATAATGTATCATAAAGGTACTAAAGTATGAAATGGGTCCAATTGAACACTTCAGTATACTTACTACTATTTAGATATTTCTACAATTTGAATACTATTCATATTACTGAATTACAATGGGAGTGGTTCCAAAAAAGAACATACATAAGTATACTTTTTTGACTTGGCCAAACGTTCCAAAACATTGAGACCTGCTCAACATGACCCAGTCCTCCATGTGTTTTTATTAAGGTGCACTGTAGTTAAGGCCTGCTGTGTCTTCTCATGTCCAGGCTGGCTTTGGGTATGGCCTGCCCATCTCCCGCCTCTATGCCCAGTATTTCCAAGGGGACCTGCAGCTCTACTCCATGGAGGGATACGGCACTGACGCCGTAATCCACATGAAGGCAAGATACGCACTAAGAATTCTGTCACTCCTGTGGTAACCTTCCGGCCATCCGCCTAGTACACAAACAGTGACACTTGGTCAAAGTCTTTATTCCCAAAGCGTCCTGTCCTCTGTTCCTCCCCAGGCCTTGTCCACTGACTCTGTGGAGAGGCTCCCGGTGTACAACAAGACTGCTCTGAAGCACTACAAGGTCAGCCAGGAGGCAGACGATTGGTGCGTGCCCAGCCGAGAACCCCTGGACCTGACCCGTTACAGGGTAACAAAGTGAAGGCCGTCGTGGTTCTTACGGAGGCCCAGCTTCCTGCCGAGACGCCCCGTCACCTAACCCTGGCTCGCTTTTCTGCTGTCCTCACTACGATGCCTGCTCTACATGGTTCGCTTTTGGTGTAGATTAGTGTGAACTATGGAGAAAACTAAATGCATAATTGCACTTTAAAAAAAAAAACAGATGTATAATTTTTGTTCACCTCATGGGGTGTTTTATGGGGGTGCAAAGGTGTAAAAGAAATGCACCAAGGACAGTGATGTGGCGGGGTAGGTCTGAAGACTCAGAGGTCGTACTCTGCACATCGCTGACGTGAAATAGCGTGATGGTCAAAGAACAGCAATGTGTTACTACAGAGTGGCGTTTATAGCGTCACAATGTTATGGAACGTTTGGGTTGAAGCGTGTAGAACAGCCATGCTTTGCTGTGATGTCGGCTTAGTAACTACAGCTCCACTTACACCTATATCTGCAGCATTCAGAATGTTGTCATTTCCTGAATGTGACCCAAGCGTGAAAGGCAATGCAATGTGTTGGTTCATCTTTTTGAGAGGCTCTTTGTGTACTGTAAATGGAGATGAGCTGGGGATGTTACAGTGTGTTATGTCCTTGGATGAAGCAGTACTGTGTACTACTGAATAATTGAATATCCTGGTCATTAGAGATCCATCTCCAAAAAACTGCAACCTCATCCTTATTTTTCTCCTCAGTAATGTGTGATGATCTCCTTCTTTACTGGAAACATGTACATTATTAACAATATAGAATTAAATCTATAAGAAGGCTGCTGTTTACTAATCTGTGCCATTGAATTAAGTATTTAATTTATTCTTAAATAGTATTAAGTACTATTCTACACCTCTTGACACCTGCGTGAGGATTGGTCCTGATGCCTTTGTTGAAATGGACCAGACTCAGGTTATCTAAATGTTGTTCCATATTGTTGCAAGTGTTTATTTGCTATGCAGCTGCGTTCTATTGCCTTTAGCAAAGTTAATTAGAAGTCTGTTCGCATAGGTCCCAAAAAGCAAAGCACGCTGTTCTCTAAAGTTAATTTGTGAGGTGTAGGTCATCCTCATAGGAACCATGGAAGCTTTATGATGTGCAGACAGGTCCGCTCTGTTGTGTTTTAGAATTTCCTTTCTTTGTTATTAAAGTAAACTATTTTTCTTATGTTTTAAAGTTCTATTTTCTTCTGTAAACTATTTTTCCATTGAAAATGTTGTTAGTATGAAGTATATTAAACCTGTTATTTGAATGTGAAATGCTTATTAGTAGTGGGTGTGTAATTTAGCACTGACAATTGTGACCTGGGAAGAAAGTGTACCCATCTCCAGGCATCTCTGGTATGCCTGATATAGTCATTTGTATCTAGCCCTCTGAGGGAGGTAAGAATATAAAATAAGTGATTGACAGTAAGCAAGGATGTGCTTGTCCTGAGTTGGCTCCAAGCCCAGTGTGGGAGAGGTCACTTCAACAGGTGGTCCAGAGTAAACAAGTGGCTGATAAGTGTCAGTAGAGTGAAAACACATAGCACAGGCATGGCTAATTTCATCCCGACACGGGATGCTGTTATTACGCTATTATTAGATGATGTGTAGTGTCTCAATGTTGTGTATGCACGTATTAACCGGCATTACTGGCCATTTGCCAAACACAGTTCAGCATTACCCCTCCATTACCTATACAATGGACATGATCGTCAGTGTTTTGATCATAGTAGGTTGCGTAGCAGGACTCCGCTCGCGGGTCCAGAAGGCCCTGAGAACTACTAGCCAGCCTTGACATCAGAGGTGCAGGCATTTTTTCTGAGCCCTTGTCTGTGGTGACTAAAGGGAAACTCCAGAGGGTGGTGCAGTGAAGTGAGGATTGTCTTACATTCATTCTGCTCATATCACCCTGCCCATATAAGGTCAGCAGGCCCATGTTTACAGCCTGGGAGACATGTTCTATACACCCATCTGATCACAATGTCCACTCCGCAGTTTGGCACGCGGCCTGCGTTGGTGCACGTGTGGGGACGGTTAAGTACTCTTAAGAATGGTTAATCTGACCCACGTGTGTTTCAAGTGGAACTGTTTCTGACCATTGAGACCCCTTTTAAAGAGGGTCATGTTTTCAAATACATACTGCAGCTGTAATGGTATGATGATGATGGCGAAATGTAGTTTCCACCTCCTCCAGCCAGTCATATTGGTTTCGACATGCTCTGCCCCATTATCTGTTCACCCAAAACAGTATGTGTCAAAATCTAAAATAAATACATGCAAGATCCTTGAATGTAAACCTTTTTTTCCTGAATGGCAACTGCTGATTTAACAAACCAATGATGAAGAGTGTATATACAGCTCTGGGAAAAAAATTAAGAGACCACTGCACGTTTTTAAGAGACCATGTTTCCTTTCCGAAAAAGTCGAAAAATAAGGTTTTGAGTGAGGAACAGAAGGGTTAAAATTAAGAGACCACTGCAAATTGAATGCTTCTGTTCCTCACTCAATACTTTCCTTTTCAACTTTTTGGAAAGGTTAGAAAAAGGTGCAGTGGTCGCTTAATTATTTCCGGAGCTGTGTGTATATGTATATACACTCACCTAAAGGATTATTAGGAACACCTGTTCAATTTCTCATTAATTGCATTATCTAATCAACCAATCACATGGCAGTTGCTTCAATGCATTTAGGGGTGTGGTCCTGGTCAAGACAATCTCCTGAACTCCAAACTGAATGTCAGAATGGGAAAGAAAGGTGATTTAAGCAATTTTGAGTGTGGCATGGTTGTTGGTGCCAGACGGGCCGGGCTGAGTATTTCACAATCTGCTCAGTTACTGGGATTTTAACGCACAACCATTTCTAGGGTTTACAAAGAATGGTGTGAAAAGGGAAAAACATTCAGTATGCGGCAGTCCTCTGGGCGAAAATGCCCTGCTAGAGGTCAGAGGAGAATGGGCCGACTGATTCAAGCTGATAGAAGAGCAACTTTGACTGAAATAACCACTCGTTACAACCGATGTATGCAGCAAAGCATTTGTGAAGCCACAACGCGCACAACCTTGAGGCGGATGGGCTACAACAGAATTTAGCGTAAACAGAATGAGAACATGGATCCATCATGCCTTGTTACCACTGTGCAGGCTGCTGGTGGTGGTGTAATGGTGTGGGGGATGTGTTCTTGGCACACTTTAGGCCCCTTAGTGCCAATTGGGCATGGTTTAAATGCCACGGCCTACCTGAGCATTGTTTCTGACCATGTCCATCCCTTTATGACCACCATGTACCCATCCTCTGATAGCTACTTCCAGCAGGATAATGCACCATGTCACAAAGCTCGAATCATTTCATATTGGTTTCTTGAACATGACAATGAGTTCACTGTACTGAAATGGCCCCCACAATCACCAGATCTCAACCCAATAAAGCATCTTTGGGATGTGGTGGAACGGGAGCTTGGTGCCCTGGATGTGCATCCCACAAATCAACTGCAAGATGCTATCCTATCAATATGGGCCAACATTTCTAAAGAATGCTATATATACACACACTCTGCCATAGTCATTGACATAGACTGCTAAACCAGCCAACGCCACACATTAGCCTACTTTGTGACACAAAAGTTACACGTAGATCATGTTTACTATGCAACAGCCAATTAACTATTTGAAGATGTCTACAACAATATGACTGAAATGCAACACATTTTACATGACCTGACCAATGTCCAGACCTAAACTCCGTTATGAAGGCGCAGCAGTACCAGAAATAACCCAAAAACCCACATATTTCATTGGGTTCAATGTTCTGCATGCAAGGTTGGTTGCAGTAATTGCACACAACCAGTTGACTACAAGTGGCAATCACATTTCTACATTGCATACATTCTCAGAAATCTTATTTTGTTAACTCAGGTGCCTTTGATTTGATATTAAAATAATTTGTTCACTGGTTCATTTGTTCCCTTTATTTAATATTTCAGTTAAAGACAAAATATTTAGTTTCAGAAAAAGAGAATATATCTGAATGGATGCAAAAACTTTGCATGGCAATGACTAAAGTTTTTCTGGGGACTGCTTGACCACACTGCTTCCAAAACTGCCTATGGCATGATAATTACTGTACATGTCTGCATCTTGCCTGTGAAAAGTTACACCAAAAGCCTCTGAGTAAAATACTGTTAAACTGAAGTCCTGAACTTCTCTTTTTTGTGCTTGTGGCATTAGTCCTAGTATGGGTATAAAAGCACATGTACTGACAGGGTTTCAGCTTTTCAAGATTCTGAGGTTCACAGGTGAGACTCTTGTACACGTCGTTAACTATAGGTTTTTACTATATGCAACGAAATGTCAGCTCTTGCCCCGTTGGTATTTATTAATATCCTTTATTTGCATGTTATGTTAATAATTTGCTCCATAATACAGAGTTATGTGACAGTTTTCCTTTATTTTGGTTTTGTAATCTACAGGGTCTCTTGACTCTCACCTTGAGATGCAGCGTTTCAAGGTAGGAACATTTAGTAGGCATCAATTAAAGTTAAATACCTTAATTTTTATCGCTCTCCTCTTTTAAGTAGTGTTTCAGTAAAACTTGTATTTAAGAATCGCACAATTTTATTTTTTTACTCTTGTATGGTTTAAATAATATTTAACTGTTTCTCTAGATGGTTTCCTTAGCTGTGGCATTCTTTACTCTGTTATCATACCCAGTGGGATCGATGGAGAATGCCACTTCTGTGAGTATCAATTAAGTAGAGAAGACAGAGCTTTGGAGCGAGACAACAGTGTAAACACTATGTATCCAAAAACACAATTGTTGTCCCAATGTTGTTTACTTTGGATGGAAGTTCCAAACCATACTTACCTAAACTTTCAATGAGATTGGTACACTGCCATAGAAGGCCCAAAAGTTAGCAAAACATAAACAGACTTTTTTTAAATATCGTACTATTCCAGGCTGAGGTTAACATTTGGAGACTTGAGGATCAACCATTGATGACGCAACTTGCTGCTGTCTATAAGGTAAACATGTTTTGGGCACATGCACCTTGCAGGTTTTAGGTGTGTCTACATTCTCCAGTGTAAAACATGATATTAACTAATCCTTTAGAATAATAGAATTGTCATTAATTTGTTATTGTCATAAACAATATTCTGTATCCACGCAGTATATTGAAGACTTGAAATGTGAACAAACAACAATTATGCAACAGCTACAAGTCTTGAGTCAGGTAAGGATTTGAATTTCAATTAAATTACTAGGTTAAAATTCTTAGTTTTTTAATGTTTTTATTTTTAAATAATGCATTCAGCTAAAAAGGTGTTAGGGGGGTTATTCATTAATACAAATTGTTTAGTTTATACTGCATTAATGGGGCTCAACTCCCAGTTAAAACCAGCGGATCACTCTTGGCTCAACCCATTCATTTTACAGTACATCCAATGGTGCCACTAAGGCTACTTCATCACTAGATTTAGCAAATTTTCAGAGCTTTCTGGATAACTTAAATTTGGTACATGATTTAGCTTGAGTAAGTACCTCGCTTGGTTGTCATATGAGTCATATTAAAGCAACATTTTATTCATGGCTTTTGGTGAGCCATATAACACATCATGAAAGGATTTTGAACCCCTCTTCAGATGAGAATGCAGGACCTTTCCAAGGTTGCTGCTCCATTAAAAAATGTAATGGTTTAATTAAAGCATTAGGGACAACCACAATGAAGCTTGATTTACCATGAAAATAGTAACTGCCAAAATGAATAACAACTAAACGAGAAACCTTTGATTTCAGAGAGCATTTTTTCTGAGAGCAATTCTAAGCCTTTTTTGACGTTTCTTCATGCACAGATGCAGAAAACACATAAGAATGATACTACGAGAGAAATAGGTCAGTGAACTAAATGAAGATACTGACAACCTATTACATCTGATCATATCTTCTGACTGCAATGTCTGACGTAAATTTACTGAAGTAGATTTTATTATTGTCAATAACTGAAACTGTATCATCACTGACATCCTTTACAAGGTATGCATGCAACAATTATTTTCTGGCATCCGTCTATTTGATATCTCTGGCAGGCAGCACTTCTCTCATTTACCCCCCAAATCATGACATCGAGGACATCTCGCTGCCATCAGAAGACGACCGCTCGCGACCCATCGATCCCTGCTTTCACTACACCGTCCTGGACCAGGCCTGGAGGGCCACCAACACCAGCACCAAGTACAAGATGTGTGACCGCAACGTCAAGTGGCGTGGCTGGTACCGCCTCTACTATAAGGGCCAGAGCCTCCAAATGCCAGAGCGGTGTGTGCCTCAAGAAAAGTGCGGCACGCACGCCCCCCTGTGGCTGGCCGGCCCGCACCCGAGAAGGAAGAACGGGATCGTCACCCGCAATGTCTGTGGCCACTGGAACAAGAAGTGCTGCGCTTTCAAGTCCACGCCCATTAAGGTGAAGAAGTGCCGGGGGAATTATTACGTCTACCAGTTCACCAAACCATCCGCGTGCCATCTGGCGTATTGTGCAGGTAGTTGTGTTTCTGAGCTAAGCATCGCTCCACACTAAAGCCATTTGCAATGTGGATTCTCCGGCTTCTTAGGACCATCCTACAATTCCGATTTAGGGACGCAAAAGCTGTGTATAGTGTCCCTTGATGTGGTATTTTACCAGGGTTTTACAATCTAAACATGTCACACTTTTCCCCCCTCGTAGATATCAACACCATTGTGTGTGGAAAGTGCAGGAAAAATCAGACCTGCGTGAGCCGAGACAAGATCAACTGGAGGTGTAAGAAGAAGCCAAAACGTGCGTCCCCACATTTTTCATGAACCCAGTCAAAACACTTGTACCAATTCTCTCTAAATGTCCAAGCTGACCTCTGGTATTTTTTCACTCGTGCAGCTCGGAGAAGAAATATCCACTTCTTCGCCTCCTATCCCAGCCGCATCTCAGGGAAAATGAACTGTATCAAGTACAAGACTGTCCTTGTGAATGTCGGACGAGCCTTCAACAAGAAGACTGGGGTGTTCCGAGCTCCTGTCAATGGAGTCTACCATTTCTTCTTCTCTACACAGAGTGGGAGCAATGGTCTTAAGACAGACCTGTGGTTGGTGGTCAATGGTTACTGGGTGTCTCTCTCTCACACCTACTTGAAGAGTCCTGCCAGTGTAGGTAACCTGTCTAACTATATGACCTTTCTACGCAGAGGGGCCCTAGTTTACATCATGCATAACCGCGGTAGCTCCTGGGCCACTTCAGCATCCAATACCATCACATTTGGAGGCTCACTGCTGTATCAAGGAAAGTCGTAGACTAAAGCGTAAAGCTCAGAGTTAGGCTACTATATTCATTCACAGGTCACGTTTTGTATTTCCAAATTGACAGGATCACCTAATGCCTCTTATTTAATTTGTGTGTATATTTGGGAACAGATGGTACTTATACGTGCCTTAAGATGCTTTTTGACCTTTAAGTACAGGACAGTTTTATGCACAGCTGTTGATATGGATGATCAGTGCTCCGTTGCTCCACTCTCAGCCACTGAACTCAGTAGCTCCTGATAAGAGATTGTTGGCCTCTCCGTGGCTTTTCTCCTAAGTCTCTTTGTTTGAGCACTGAGTTTTGAGGGACAGCCTTATTATTGGTTGTGATTGGCTTGTGACACAGCTTCCACTTCCTGATTATTCATTAAACTGTGCTCACTGGGAAATCCAGGAATATCACTTTCTATCCTGTTCTGGGCATTTGTATGGACCCTGTCTTTTTATTTTAAGGTAAACTTACTGACCTTAGCACTTGAATATGACTTAATGTCACTAATATGTAGATTCATTTTGCATAGTGGTTACATCGCTTCTAATTTGTGTCATGTGATTCACAATATCCTACGCAGGAAACACTTTCGACAGCAACATCAAAATCAAGCACTTGTGTAGTGTAGTTGATGAAATATATAGTGTGTAAGTTGGACAGTAGGGGGCAGGCAGGGGGAGCGAGTCACGCATGTGAGATGTAAGACGATGAGAGTTGACAATACTTGCATCAAAATATACATCTCGTCATCTCATGAAAGGTTATTCCAATCAGTAATAAATACCCAATAAATACAAACTAACTATATACCCCAATATGGTTCACCTTTTATGGCTGTGCCATTTGTTGATACTGTATATAGAATAAAAGTCCAGTAGATGTTCTTTTTCCCATTAATTATTTCACTAAAGATCACCAATGCAGAAACAATGACACACAAAAGCCAGAATATTCAGATTTTTTTAATTGTATCATTAATTTTGCCTATACATATTCATTGGTGCCGCATAAAAAGACAAAAATAACACACCAAACTCACTCCACTGCAGCTCTCCTTTTATTCCACTTTGAGCTACTCCACCACCACAAGATCGGTACGCAGAAACCTCTGGGGGGGGGGGGTTCTGGGCTGGTTGCTGGGGCTACCTCTGGGATCGCATCACCATTGTCTTATGCTGGATCAAGACAATGGCGCAAGGTACAACTCTGAGACAAGTTCCTTACCTCCGAGGAATTCCTCCGTCATCCAGCTCTGCCTAGTTCTGTGGTGGATTATATAGTTGGTATGCAGGACCTGAAGCGCAGAAAGGTTGTAAGTATACATTCCTTTATTGGTTTCCATGAAATAAAAATAAAAAAGGCGCAACCAAGAACTGAAATGCACAAACAATAATCCACAAATTATGTAGGAAACCCCAAATCAAATAGGATCGCCAGTTAGAGACAATGCAGGGCAGTTAGAGACTAATTGGGGACAACAACAAAAAACTTAACAGAGATGCGGAGAGTGGCATCCCTGCAGTCAGGCCCTGACATACACATTTAAACCCTTTCTTCCCTTTCCATGGCTTGGACCATTTTTGCAAACAGCAACTCAATGGTGACCTCTTTCATGCATGAAACCATTGTGCAAAGAAGTTATGTGCAGAACAGGTAAAGGCAGTAGTTTGTATCAGTTGTGACCAAATGTGAATTTTGTTTGACATCAATGTCAAACAAATGTGTTTTGAAAGCAAGGAGAAATTATACATTTTTTGCAACAAAAAAAAATGCCATAAAGGAGATCATTCTCCTTGAGAAAAACAGTATGATTGCAGCTGGCAACACTTCCAACATGTATGAAAATCATTAATTTAGCAAAATAAATATGTTGCTTTTATAGTATGGTGAACGTTAGCTTTCATTAAAAAAAAGATATATTATTTCCACAATTGACTAATCAGGCCTTTTGCATTTCAATACGATTATTATAGTACAGTAGCATGTTCTAAACGAGTACATCTCTCGAACACCAGATGGCACACTAGGGTATATTATAGAAGTCGGTTAGGTAGGTTACTACTACAACAGTATCAGTGATTGAATTAACTTAAGAAAAAGTGTTGCAATCTTTCCACTTGGGATGTGGTACATGCCTTAGTACGTAAGAATGTTTTATCATAATATAATGACAGGTAGGTAGTCCACCGCGGTTCACATATGGTCAGTCAGTTGTCCAAATTCCGTGACATAGAAGTTAAGTTTGAATTTTCTAACCGGTTTTTTATCTCCAATAACTAGTAGATAATACCGGTTTTAATCTTTTATTCTTTACAAATGTTAATGTCTGTCTGAGAGGACATAAATATTTCCTTATATGGCAATAGCACAATATTATGGGAACATTTCAGGTTCCGACTGCAGGCTACATTTTTTTTGAAAAACTTGTCAAAAAAAGACTTCATCCCTGATAGATTGATACACATTTTTAATCAACTTGTTTCAAAACTGGGAATTAGTTTTAAAACATTTTTGAAAATTACACACGCGACTTGCTATTCACACGTTATAGCAACAACATTCAAGAGGAGGAGCATCGCGAGGGCGGGTAGTATTCTATTGGTCAGAGTCCACACGAGAAATTCAAGGAAAAGGCTCTATGATTATAGATATAGGGTTTTTTAGTGTACTGGGACGATAGGGTTACCTTTTCTCCGAAGTCAATATGTCTGTCTAGATGAAATATATTTGAAAATATCCGTTTTTGGTTGAAACCTAAGAATTTTGTGGGGGAAACTCTTAACCTTAGTCATTTTGTATAGTTTGCAAATTTTTGTTGTTGTTGTTGTTAATTAAATGAGTACAAATCAACATCGTATCACTTGCACTGTTATTTACATGAATGAAAACTATGCTGTTCGAAAATCTAGCATTTAGTAGATGTATTGACTAGCTCGCCGTTGTTTACCTGGAGTCGTGGAGGAGCTCCTCGGCGGACTTGTGTTTAACAAAAAAGTAATTTTTCCTTTGACTACTTTTTGTAACAAAAAAAAAAATGGCAGAACACGAGAGTCTGGAGTTTGGAAAGGCTGATTTTGTTCTACTGGACAACGTTTCTTTGGAGGAATTCATGGCTAACCTAAAGCTCAGGTAGGTAGTCCACCGCGGTTCACCTTTGCCGTTTCAATGAGGCTATCTGTAGCCTAGCAGCTTACTTAAACAACCTGGATTCTTAAATAAAACTCTTATCGTCTGAAGTAGTTTACTCTTTTAATAGTAAGCTTGCCAAAGTTAAATTAGATGATGTGTGTTCAAGACAATGATTTGTTACTGCACCACAGGTGTTTTAGGCCTAGTAATTGCTGGTAAGTTAGAATGTTAGGGTTATTGTTATGAAGTATTTTTGCACTTTCAGTTCTAGGCCTGGATTGGTCGGCTAGTGACTGAGTAATTGCTATGGAATTCTTTTTCCGTCATTGTGTGGATATCTTGCAGAGCAACATTTCTAGATTACTTTATAGTTACAATATCAGTTGTAATATGACTGCTTTAAAACAAATATTCCCAATACTGGAATAGAATACGGTCTGAGATAAATCATTCTCATGTTTTATCTACATTCTTCTCAAACAGAACAATGGACATTGATTTACTCTAGGAACAGCATTCCTCTGAGATGTCTTTCTGTCAAACGTGTGTGTGTGTGTGTGTGTGAGATCCACCCAAGGAGTCACAGTAGTCCCATTGAAAATAATTACCTGAACAAACAAATTGGCCTGTATTTTAGATAATGAATGGTTTCAGTGAGCTGACCATGTAAGTAAGGCATGTAGTTTAGGATGGTGAATGTGGGAGAGGTTGGACGTCATTCACGTCCCTGGCATTGTGCGCTGTTCCTGTACTGCAGCTACACGCCGCTTTGCGTGTTGTTTTTGACAGCCCCATCAGGCCACAGACATGTGGACTAGAGTCCCCTTTTATTGCCCTGCCAATGCCTTTGAGATCAGTCTCTGTGTGTCCCATTGTCCATATGTTTGTGGTTTGTACACAGTATCTCAGATGACACCCAGTCTTTTATGAAATGTTGGTGAGTGATGTGTCTTGCCACAGAGAACCAGCAGTTACAGAATTGCACTGATTTGCATGATTTTTCGCCCTGCGATAAGAAAATTCACAAATGAAGTCAGGGCCCTCAACCCCTTTTGAACTCAAGACATGATATTTGGTACGAAAGCGCCAAACTAATTGGCCACGGGGACACATCATGATGATTTTCTGTCAATTTTGTACACGTGTTGTAAACACTGTCAAGACATAGCATGTGCAAGAACATTCATGTTGACGACACAGTGGTACCTTAATGGGCCCATGTTTATGTCTTTTGATCTGATTAACTCAAGTGGATGCAATATGGCACACATGCTCCAGAAAATGAGTGTGCCTAATTGTTGTAGAATCTCATACACTGCTGGTGAGACCTGGTGTTTCCTGATCATTTCTAGTCCACATCAAAGTCACACTTCTTTATCGTTGACAGGCGTGTCAGGTAAAAGCCACCATGCCTGTCTGAATTATCGCTGGTAATGGCAATGAGCTAAACTATCAAATAAAAATATTGAGATATTTATGGTCATAACAAACTTGAGGATGTAGTCCTTAATGTTAGTGATAGAGCCTCACCAAAATACCATGGTTGCTAGATGGCTTCTCACATAGTTGTCTCTCTGCAAAAAAGCTGAAACTGGGTTGGAAGTTCACCTCTTTGGATGATGACCTGAAGCACAAATCCAATACTACAGTGAAGCGTATATATACTTACGGTATTTATTTGGTATTTATGGTCATGATGAAAGAGAACCAAACTTGTGGATGTAGTTGTCAGAATATTAGCGATACTGTAGCTTACCAAAATTCCTTCTTTTCTAGGTGGCCTCTCCAATGTTTCTCTGCACAAATAAACACCCAACTTGTCTTCCTTAATGGACCTCATCCCCCAGACAATATTCCTTTGCATTTGCAGTCTAAGATATTTTATGTGGAAAGGTGAAACCAGCAGTTCAGTGTAAACAGACAGGGAATGAATGTGTGAACTGGTGTTGAGGGATGTTCATCGTGTGTCAGACTTCCACTGGTGTCATTCAGATGTACGGTACTGTGGAAACGTCGAAAGCTCCTGAAGGTCAAACGAAAGTGTTTAGAAACAAACAACATTTATTACCCAAATAAGTGGCTTTAGTTTGACTTTCAGATACCTACAGGAAGACCTTTGCACAGTGCTGTATTTACACAGCAGTTTATAGGGGTTGATAGTAAACTTGGCCTGATCTACCATGACAAGGTTTTCTTTTTTTTGTCTTTTCTGATGTGATGTTTCCTTTACATGCTTCGTTAGTGACAGGTGCCTATCAGTAAAACTATCAGTAAACTGCTCACTCACAGGCACTTTTTGAAAAAGATTTTAGGTAAAAAAAAAAACACCTCAAGGAGCGAGGGAAAGTTCTTAATACAAGGAATGCACACACGCACCTTCCTGCACAACAGCTATTGTACCGTATAGCTGTTGTCAAGTACCCAGGCAGTATGATCTACCTGGTGTGTGCCTCATTGTTCCGGTCCTTCTGGCCTACTCTTCTATTTACCCTTCAGCTGGACAGGCCAGGGTGGAGATGGCGTGTGCAGGCTGTTATTTACAGAGGGTGTGACTGACCAGCACTTCCCATCTCCTGCACATCTGTTGGTCAGGTTGTTTCAGCCTCTCTCCGTCCGTGTCCATGGTGGAGAAGGCTTAGAGAAATACTCCGGAGGGATCCAGATCAACAGATTACATGCGGAGCTGCCCCCTTCAATAGCTATTTTAAGATCAACATTTCCCAAATATCAGAGGGCTTTCAATGCAATAGTTACTCTCTGTGGGTTGAATTCTGCAGTGTCAGCCCATGTCAGCCGTGTTGAGTTGATATGGTGATTACACCACGTGGAGTGGCTGTCTTTGTTTTCCTCTTCATTTGGCCAGACCCCTTGTCCAGTTGATATGTCTTTTTTTGTTTGGCTTAAGGGGTCAAGGCGTCTGGCCTCAGACAGCACTCTGCTAAAGAGCTTCCTTAATATAACTCCAGGAGATGGCCAACAGTTACAGCATGGAAACAGTGACATTCCAGGAAAGGTCTTGGGAATTCTGCTTCTGAGGTCTAATCAGCAGATAACAGGCCATGAAGACACCAAAAACTGTGATCGATAGTCATATACTGACCTTTCCTGATTCTGGAACTTCATTGTGTACGTGTACTCCAACTCTGCTTCTCTTCTCTGTGGTGCATTTCTGTTTGTCTTTATATGGCTGTGTTGTTTTGTCTGTCGCTGGGTCGCCAGGAAACCTTTTTGGGAAAACCACTGCACATTTCCAAAACAATAAGAGAGGCATTTTTTTTTATACCTCCAAAAATGCACTCTAATTACTGCAGATGAAATAGCTGATAACCATTTCACCATGTCCGCTAGGTTCTCTCACTGACGCTCAAACCTCCATTCTCATTATAGTTACATTCCTGGAAAATATATTTTGTGAAAATACATGAGAAACTACTGCAACTAGTCTGATGGCAACCTTGCCCTTCAGGGTTCCCTGTGGATTCGGATGGGGTAAACCAGAGCTTAAGATAACACTGGCACATTTGAACAACATAAGCAGACCAGGGTGGCTCAGGCTGGATCCCAAAACAGTAGGTGTGCCACAGTTCCAATACAGTCTCTTACTAACCGGATTTAGCAAATCAACCAGCATATGATTGGAATCGGGTGCAATAAATTAGGGTTTGAGAGAAAATGTTGCGGACTGTGTTGCTCTCTAACAACGCGGCTGGAACAGTAGATTATTTTTGCGAGCAGAGGAAGCATTCCTTCTCAGCTTTCTATCTAAACAAAACATGGAGATGGTGGTGACGCCTCTTGAAGACGTAATGACTATGTATGTACTACAGTGTCTTTTTCACAGAGTTCAGAGCTACTCTGTTCTGTCTCCGTTTGAATTGATTCGACCTTTGCACACTTAAGAGTGGCGCGAAGGGATTGGAAAAGGAGCAAGCCAATAATACAGAGCCTAGAGGAGGTCAAAGGAAGCACAAATACCTCCCCTACCCATTGGCATTTCCTTTTCATGGCTTCACATTTCATTGTTTCCTGTATTCCCTCTGAAACTCTGTGAGTGGACATGGTATTATGTCTTGATCTAAAGTCATGTGGAATTATGATGACAAGATTAAATAAGAATAACTCACAGATAATGCCATGAGGAATAGGCTAATATGATTGTCAACAGTACTGCACAGAACTTGGCTCTTCCAGCAGCTCCCGGTTCCTCAAGGAGTGTTTTTGGGAGCGAGCTATGAAAGACTTACTTTGCAAAATGTTGTGTGTGTGTGTGTGTGTGTGTGTGTGTGTGTGTGTGTGTGTGTGCGCGAGCGAGTGTGTCTGGCTGTATAGATGGCCTATCGTGGATCCCAGTAATCTCTGTGCCTGCATGATGTGAACAAACCTCTCCAGAGCCTCACTCTAATAGCCCAGTGACTATGGCACATCCTAAGGACTTAGGCAGTCTGAAAGTGTGGGACAAATAGGGGACATCACCTTCTCCCGTTTCATGCGTGTAAACACTTTTTTGTTGCGGTAACAGACGATTACATCGTTGAAGAGGTGCGGCACCTGGAACTTAGCAACCTGACTCCCTCGCTGCAGAGCAAACACCGGGATCAAAGTCTCTCTGCAGTTTAGGTGCAGTGACCTGATGCTGACTGGAAAGGTCGAAGGTTTTACTTTCACTTCCCATTATACAGGAAGGGCCTATTATACAGGTGCTGGTCATAAAATTAGAATATCATCAAAAAGTTGATTTACTTCAGTAATTCCATTCAAAAAGTGAAACTTGTATAATGTATACATTCATTCCACACAGACCGATATATTTCAAGTGTTTATTTCTTTTATTTTTGATGATTATAACTGACAACTAATGAAAACCCCAAATTCAGTATCTCAGAAAATTTTAATATTGTGAAAAGGTTCAATATTGAAGACACCTGGTGCCACACTCTAATCAGCTAATTAGTCCAAAACACCTGCAGAGGCCTTTAAATGGTCTCTCAGTCTAGTTCTGTAGGCAACACAATCATGGGGAAGACTGCTGACTTGACAGCTGTCCAAAAGACGACCATTGACACCTTTCACAAGGAGGGCAAGACACAAAAGGTCATAGCTAAAGAGGCTGGCTGTACACAGAGCTCTGTGTCCAAGCACATTAATAGAAAGGCGAAGGGAAGGAAAAGATGTGGTAGAAAAAAGTGTACAAGCAATAGGGATAACCGCACCCTGGAGAGGATTGTGAAACAAAACCTATTCAAAAATGTGGGGGAGATTCACAAAGAGTGGGCTGCAGCTGGAGTCAGTGCTTCAAAAACCGCCACGCACAGACGTATGCAAGACATGGGTTTCAGCTGTCGCATTCCTTGTGTCATGCCACTCTTGAAGCGTCTTGCCTGGGCTAAAGACAAAAAGGACTGGACTGCTGCTGAGTGGTCCAAAGTTATGTTCTATGATTAAAGTAAATTTGGCATTTCCTTTGGAAATTAAGGTCCCAGAGTCTGGAGGAAGAGAGGAGAGGCACAGAATCCACATTGCTTGAAGTCCAGTGTAAAGTTTCCACAGTCAGTGATGGTTTGGGGTGCCATGTCATCTGCTGGTGTTGGTCCACTGTGTTTTCTGAGGTCCAAGGTCAACGCAGCCGTCTACCAGGAAGTTTTAGAGCACTTCATGCTTCCTGCTGCTGACCAACTTTAAGGAGATGCAGATTTCATTTTGCAACAGGACTTGGCACCTGCACACAGTGCCAAAGCTACCAGTACCTGGTTTAAGGACCATGGTATAATTGGCCAGCAAACACGCCTGACCTTAACCCTATAGAAAATCTGTGGGGTATTGTGAAGAGGAAGATGTGATACGCCAGACCCAACAATGCAGAAGAGCTGAAGGCCACTATCAGAGCAACCTGGGCTCTCATAACACCTGAGCAGTGCAACAGACTGATCGACTCCATGCCATGCTGCATTGCTGCAGTAATTCAGGCAAAAGGAGCCCCAACTAAGTAGTGAGTGCTGTACATGCTCATACTTTTCATGTTCATACTTTTCAGATGGCCAACATTTCTAAAAATAATTTTTTTTGTATTGGTCTTAAGTAATATAAAAATTTTCGGAGATACTGAATTTGGGATTTTCATTAGTTGTCAGTTATAATCATCACAATTAAAATAAATAAACATTTGAAATATATCAGTCTGTGTGGAATGAATGAATATAATATACATAAAGTTTAACTATTTGAATGGAATTACTGAAATAAATCAACTTTTTGATGATATTCAAATTTTATGACCAGCACCTGTACAACAACACACTGTCTTGTGAAACTGTTGAAAAGAAGTGATAGAAGTCAGAGAAAATGCCGTGCAGGTAAAACTTGGCCACCAGCCAGTCTTGTTCTTTTCCCTTTGTCAGGTCTTGCATATTTCCTTTGTTCTTTCCTGGATCAAAAATAAACCTTAAAAGAAGTAGACAAGTTTTTGCGCTACTTAAGAACACTTGCCAAGAGCAGTGGAGATTGTGGAAATACTTTTGAAATTAGACTTGACAATGGCCCCTCACAATGTTTCCTCAAATCTGAGCCTATTTACAGCACCACTGATTTAATTTATAGACAGAGCTGTAACATTAGTAGGAGGAAAAAAATGTTACAAAGTTAGACTGGATACAAAGTATTATTGCTATTACAAATAATTATTACAAAGTATTATAAAACTACTTTTTGCGGTAAGGAGCAATATAGCGGAGTACTATTTCAATTATAGCGATAATATTACTGTAATTAAGCAGATATTTCTCTGGTTACTTCGTTAAGTCCCAAGTTTATTTCGCAATGCAAACTGCGCCATTGGGTGGAAATGTCTGGAAACAAGATTTACTGTGCGGTATTACTCTTATAGTTTGCAGCGTCCCTTTCTACTATTTTCTAAATACAGTGGATATAAGTCTACACACCACTGTTAAAATGCCAGGTTCTTGTGATGTAAAAAATTTTGACAAAGATAAATCATGTCAGAACACTTTCCACCTTAATGTGACCTATTTTGTGAACAATTCAATTGAAAAATAAACTAAAATCTTTGAGGGGGAAAAATAAAAAACAAACAATAACCTGGTTGCATAAGTGTGCACACCCTTAAACTAATACTTTGAGTGCTATAATAAAATCAAAAGGTGCTTCAACGGTCTTTTTGCCCCCTCTTCTTTGCAAAAGCACTCCAAATCTGTCAGATTGCGGGGACATCTCCTGTGCACAGCCCTCTTCAGATCACCCCACAGGTGTTCAATTGGATTCAGGTCTGGGCTCTGGCTGGGCCATTCCAAAATGTTAATCTTCTAGTTTTGTGGATTTGGATGTGTGCTTTGGGTCGTTGTCGTGCTAAAAGTTGAACTTCATCTTCAGCTTTCTAACGGATGCCTCAAGGTTTTGTGCCAAAATTGCCTGGTATTTGGAACTGTTGATAATTCCCTCCACCCTGACTAAGGCCCCGGTTACAGTTAAAGAAAAACAGCCCGAGAGCATGATGCTGCCACCACCATGCTTCACTGTGGGTATGGTGTTCTTTGGGTGATGTGCAGTGTTGTTTTTGTGCCAAACATACCTTTTGGAATGATGGCCAAAAAGTTGAACCTTGGTTTCATCAGACCATAACACATTTTCCCACCTGCATTTGGGGGACTTATTGTTTGTTTTTGCAAACTTCTGCCGGGCTTGGATGTTTTTCTTTGTAAGAAAAAGCTTTCGTCTTGCCACCCTACCCCATAGCCCATTCATATGAAAAATACGGGAGATGGATATCACATGTAGCACCCAGCCAGTACTTGCCAGAAATTCCTGCAGTTCCTTTAATGTTGCTGTAGGCCTCTTGGAAGCCTCCCTGACCAGTTTTCTTGTATTTTCATCAGTTTTTGGAAGGACATCCAGTTCTTGGGTAATGTCTATTTTGTGCCATATTTTCTCCACTTGATGATGACTGTCTTCACTGTGTTCCATGTTATATCTAATACTGGAAATTATTTTGTACCCTTCTCCTGACTGATATCTTTCAACAATGAGATCCCTCTGATGCTTTGGAAGCTCTCTGCGGACCATGGCTTTTGCTCTGAGATTCAACTAAGAAAATGTCATGAAAATCCTACTAGAACTGCTGAACTTTATTTGTGATTAATCAGAGTCACGTTAAATGATGGCAGGTGTGTAATGACTTCTATTTAACATGAGTTTGAATGTGATTGGTTAATCCTGAACACAGCCACATCCCCAGTTATAACAGGGTGTACACACTTATGCAACCAGGTTATCGTAAGGTTTTTATTTTTCCTTCTCAAAGATTTCAGTTTTTTTCATTTGAATTGTTCACATTATAAGTCACATTAAAAGTGGAAAACGTTCTGATGTGTTTGAAAAACTCTAAGTGAAAATACAGACTTATGTGCTCTCATGGACTTCACAGTTTGGTGCTCATCCATCCCTTTACATAGAAATGGCCTGAACAGATTGAAGGAAAAATGCTGGAGTTTCCGCAGGCACATGAAACAACTTGATATTTTCATTGATAGGAATAATGAAAATAATTAGAATATCACTATGTCATGTTTTTTTTAACAATATTTTCTTTATGTAGTCTTTTCTGAAAGACATCTTTTCTCTCTTGCTTGAACCAGTGAGTAGGCCAGTCTCACCACAAGAGTTTCTATCCAACCCCCTGTAATCTGAAACACACAACCCCCCCCTTACATAAACAGGGCCGTGCTTTTGCAGCCTTTTCCCTCCTAAAATAAGACCGTCAGGCCCGACAGACGTCTCATTTGTGGACTGTGTGCGTTGGCAGACAGATCCTGGCTATTCAGGGCTGTTTCTGTCTCCTAATGCCTCCTCTATGCCACCTTTCTTCCACTCTCTTGGCCCTTTTTCACTCTTCATATCCAACATATGTTTTATTGCTTCTCTTTCTCCATCTATGTATTTTTTTTCGTTTTGCAGTCACGGATTAAACAAAGTCTACTAGGGTAACAAACTTGAAAAATCACGCTCAATTCCCTACCCTTATAGACTAGGCTTAATGTTTGTCTGCGAAACCGGACCAGAAAGGAATTGGCCTCCAGCTTTCAGCTGTAGTGTCCCCAAAAAATGCTAGATGCTTCTAAGACGTCGTGTGTTGAAAACAAGTGGATAATGTTAATGCGTCTGATTTCTGAATGAGCGAGTAATGTGTCGTGTCAGCCAGGAATCCATGACGTGTGCTAATCAAACAGTCTTCACGAGTGTGTCCAGGGGCTGGTTCCGACTCGGTGGTGCTGGTGATGTCATTCTCGGTTCACATGTTAGTTTGTTGGCTCTGTGCCTTGAAGCTCTCCGGAGGATGTGACCTTCAAAGGCTGATCAAAGCCTTGTTATGACTCACTTCACGCCCCTCTCACACCGGCCTTGTAGACACACTCTGTCCCTCCGTATCTTTTCCTGTCTTTATTTTTCTGTCTATCCTGCTATCACTTCGTGGAGTAGCTGCGGTACGGGTTTTTATTTCAACCCGCCCTTTTCTGTCAAGCTTCCCGTCTTTTCTTTTGCACTCCCTCTGACTGTTTTTGTGCTTCTCCCTGCCCTCGTTTTTACCCCTGACGGAAATCAGGGTTCTTTCCTGAAATAGCCTGCTGGGTAACGTCTGAGTCTGTCTGGAAGGTCTTGCCTTTCTCTTTCCAGCAGCCTGTCTCGTAACCTCCCATCTATTGGTTTCCTATGACTTACATCTGTGTTGCAGACGGCTTCCACATTAGCCAGAAACCCCTCCCCTTTCTTCACATCCCTTTTATTTAACTCTCGATACTTAATCTGACTAAAATGAATCTTTTCTTGTCCTACTGAGCTCCCCAAGCCCAGGGTTGGCCTGGGAAGTAGCTGTGATCTCCATTGAGGTAAACAATAAACAAGCTCTACGGTCAGCCACCCAATCCACACCCAAGCAGTACACACGTGGCTCCTATTTCCAAAGTATTCAGACACTGGCCAATGAAAATGGAGTTCATGGAAGCACATTGCATATGCGGCTGAAGCTCATTCGACCTCTTGAAACATGTTCCCGCTGCTTTATAGTGCATTTAGTTCACTTTCAATATGACAATGTGTATGTTGACTGGATGTGCTTCTGCAGTATTTGTCTTCATACGAAGGACATCTGCCATGACCCCAGGTTCTTCCTGTTAACAAAAGACCTCTGACATGGCCCCAGGTTCTTCCTGGTTACAAAGGACCCGTGCCATGTCTTCCTGGTTACGAAGGACCCATGCCATGGCCCCAGGTTCTTCCTGGTTAAGAAGGACCCATGTCATGGTCCTATGTTCTTCCTGGTTAAGAAGGACCCATGTCATGGTCCTAGGTTCTTCCTGGTTACAGTGCCATTTCTTTCATGCTCATGTCCATAATATTTGCACCCATTATAAATTTGCTCAGTGCCAAATTAGTCTCCCTACACCTGTAGCATGAAGGACCACAACATTGTAATTTCAGATTTGTGCTAGGGATGCACTGATATATTAGCCAGTAATTGTTATCGGACAATTATTGGCAAAATTTTAATAATCTGTATAGGCCGATTGCTTTAAATTTGCCCAATATTTCAGACCTGTTGTGTTCCCATCATTTCCGCTGTGTTAAAGAAAAATTGTTAGATGCATTAATTACATGTTCTTGGTACGTTGCTCATCTGTGAGGTTTTACCACTGTGCTCCAGTGGCTGTGCCACCATGCAGAGGGGAATCCAGATCCACTCCGTTATACATTTTAAATGTTGCGTTGTTGGTGAGCCAAGGGACAGGAGTGTTCCTCGTCTTCCACAGCCAGGTGGACAGGCTAGAGTAGGAGGCGGGAGCTGGTGTTGAGCACCAACCCGGGTGAATGTTGCCACAGAAAAGCCCCTAAAGCAGTCCCCAGATGTTTTTGGAGAGTTGAAGAAGACAGTAAATTGAATATGTGACGGCCACTAGGCCATCAGATAAATCAGAATCAGATAGTGTTTTCCACTGTATGTACTTTGACTGGAAGTCATTGTTCGTTTAGAACATTTGATACATGTGACTTATGTTTAAGATTGTGTATCACCTCATTATTATAAACCAAACCAGAAGTCAAGGTTGGATTTATTGTCTCGCTGGGAACATTAGATAAGATGCATTAATACACAATGGTTATTCATGCTTTATTTGCTTTTTCAGAATATATTTAACAATCTTGTCAGAGCAATTTTTTTATGCATTTTTGTTTGAAGTAAGTGGGACATGTTCACCTTTTAACCTCCAGTAGACCAACCTTACTTACACTGGCATCACCAGTTTCCATTTCTCTTGCTATAAACAGCCTCATAAAAGTGAGAAAATTGTAATCCCCACTAGGTCATACCCAGCATGCTTTAGGCCAGATAAGCTATAAATCATGCAGTCTTAACAAGGACAGCAGAATACTGCTTGGTGGTAAATTAACTGGGAGAGATGAAAGTGGACCAGCCAAAGATAATCCCTCTTTATTACTAGAAATATTCAACATGTTCAAATTTACTGATGGCAGCCTGTGGGGTTGTCCAAAAACAACCTCTAGGCCTTTTTCCACTAGGAATTTTCTCTAAATGTGAATGATTGAATAGAAGAAGCTACATGATAACAGGCTCCCAAAAGGACTTTAGCCCTCTTATCGTATGCCTTTCCAATTCTTTCAGCTGTATACGTGCCTTAGGCCTGAACTGAATCTGATCTTTCCATTCTCCTCTGATCAGGGACTAGTTTGGAGATGGGACACCAGGTGGGTTCATCAGGTAAAACCAGCTGAGCAGCAGTGGCCGGCACCTTGTAGGTTCAGAGCAGAAACTGGCGGTTCAGGTCTGGGGGTTAGTCTGAGAAGGCTAAAAAAGGTCTTTGCTACCTCTTCAGTTCTTACATTCTTTTGTCCCTACTGTCTTATGGCTTCCCTACCCTATTTAACCATGAAAAATAACCATAGAAGACCCACCCAAACAAGATTGTAGATGGTGGTTGTGCTTTGCTACGGCCTGTAATTCTGGTGCGTGCATGTGTGCGTGCAAAAGATCCTGGTTGTAATATACTTGTATACATGTGTTGTCCAGAAGTCCCTACAATGATTGAAAAAGTGACAGTTTGCACCCCACAAGGTTTTAGACTATTCCCCGCAAGGTTTTAGACTAGTCCCCACATGGTTTTAGACTAGTCCCCACATGGTTTTAGACTAGTCCCCGCAAGGTTTTAGACTAGTCCCCGCAAGGTTTTAGACTAGTCCCCGCAAGGTTTTAGACTAGTCCCCGCATGGTTTTAGACTAGTCCCCGCATGGTTTTAGACTAGTCCCCGCATGGTTTTAGACTAGTCCCCGCAAGGTTTTAGACTAGTCCCCGCATGGTTTTAGACTAGTCCCCGCAAGGTTTTAGACTAGTCCCCGCAAGGTTTTAGACTAGTCCCCACAAGGAAAAACTGCTATTTTCAGCTTTGCGTTAAAAAATACAATGTTTGGTTTCGTGTTAAAATTGTAGGGGTTATTTTTAAGTTCAGGCTTTAGGGTTAGGTTAAATTTAAGAATCTTTCTGTTTGCTAGTCTCACTCTGTGGTCAAACACTCTGGTTTCTAGGGTGTCTCTCTCTCTCTCTCTGGTCTCTCTTTCTCATCTCTGGTCTTCTCTGCTCTGGGCCAAGCTGTGAGTGGAAGTGTGTCTGACCCTCACACGGCCTGACCCACAGCTGTGTTCTCACTCCAAGAGGACCCCTCCCTAGAGCTGCTGGGAAATAGGAGAAGAGGGAGGGGCAGAGGGGAGAGAATAAAGGGACGGTAGGAGAGGATGACCATTGTAGCTCCCAGCCACACCCCTCTCTGACGCTAGTGTTGCCATAGAAACCCTCCTGCCTGTATTGTAATTATTTTAAAGACCCTTATTCCAGACTCACAGGTTCCCGGAAACACCCAGAGCACCTTGCCTAGACTCCAACACCAGCCTGATTGTTTTTATGAATCCCTGTGTTGGTACTGAAATCCCTTGTGATGAGACCCACAGAACCAGATGTGGGAGTTATCCAGTGTTTTTATACACACACACGCACGCACACACACACACTCCCTGTAATTATAATGAAACATTTTCCATTTTTGGACTGATGCCATGTAATACCAAGAGATGGCAATTGAACAGTACATGAATCACAATGTCTATTTATAAAGGCCAGAGGCATCCTGGGAAAGCACCAGGGCCATGCTGAGAGTATTTCACCAGACACAGTATGCATTGTTAAATCGGCCTGACACACTGAGTGGGTGGAACATTGTATTTCTGAGAATAATAACTAGTTTGATTGTTTGGTTTCACCTCAAATGGAAGGTTATTTAGTTATGTCATTGTGTTATTAGTGTACCAAGTGGTGTTATTGAGTGTGGGTTACAAATGACGGTCTCAAGTGATGTTCTCAGTAACAAGCTAAACCCCCACTTCAGTTTTCATCTGTTTTTATCAACAGGCTACAATACACAGAGTGAATAAAGGGCACTTAATTGTATTCATTTGGAACCACTTATGTTGTACCTGAGTGCAATGAATGTCATTAAAATAGTAGGTAAGTACTATTTAAATGGTAATGGGTATGTGTGTGTTTAAATATATTATTATTAATTATATTTAAAGTGTACTGAAATGCGATTTCCAAACGTATTATACTCAAGTCTGAAATAAGTGGGTCCATTTTAACACATGTAAGTACACATATTACTATTTATATACTAGTGATAATCTGAAAATGCCATTTACAGTACGTACTTCCTACATTGTTTGTTGCTATTTTGCTGGAAGCACCCCGGGGCAAGCAATGTTCCAGGTCCATTATCTGATCTTTGATTGGATGGCCAAGATGTTATTTAGATATTGCGAAAACGTTTTTTGTCAATTTCAAATCTCTTTTTTTTTATACAGCAGAATTTATATTTCTGGCGACTCCCACTAACTAGCGGAGATCAAAGCCACAGATTGAATCCTCCCAGTTGCCAGTGCCTTCACTGTTTGTTCCACACGTGCATTTTAAGTGGGCAGCTCTTGGCCCAAAGTATGTAAAGGGAAGCGTGCCTGGGCCTATCTGCGCTGCCTAGACAAAGACCCACAATTGATGTCTGAACAATGGAGCGACCAGCGCTCACTGCAGAATTCTGCCCTGGAGGATGGCACAATGGCTCTTTCTCCACGGGTGCCAGGAGAGGTGCAATCAGCCAGTCTGCTGCCTACCCGGCGCTTAGCCATGCCCGGGCCGGTCCGACTTTGCCAACCTTGGCTCACGATCTCTGTGTCTGGGCTCACAGGCCCGGGTTCTCGATGTCACCCTAACCCACGCCCAGCAGAGCGTGGCACGATGACACGGGAGAGCTGGCACATGGCCGGGCGCACGGAAGAATGAGCTAATGGCCGTCTCGGTTTTCCCGTCGGAGAATGAGCGGCGGCGTGCAGAGCTGATTGGCGGTTTCTGTGTTTACTTGTTCCTTTGTCCCCTTGGTCCTTATTTAATGAGACCGTCATGTGGTCATCACTTCCTGTTTGTCTGTCTGGACCAGGCGGTTGCATTGATTACATTAGAAGAGGCTCTGTGTGTGTTTGTCCGTCAAATTAATTATGCGGTGGTGCATCTCTGTCACCCTGTCAGTGTCTGTCTGTTGTCAGTGTCTGTCTGTTGTGTGCTTATCTCCTAAACGTGGCCATTTCAAAGCATCCTCGTGCCCGAGCCAACAGGCATATACTGTATTTGACGACAAAACAACTGATACACAAACGGGATTCAAGGAAATGATTGAAACCAAATCATTATTTGTGCATTACATTGATGCTGAAGATTGCAGGCCGACATTACTAATCTGGAAGTCCACAATCTTTCCGTATCCAATCATCTGTTTCCTAGACACTGCCTAAATGCTGTGCCAGAAGAAGGGGTTAGCCTGGGACAAGAATAGCCAGGACTGTTGCTATGGTTCTTGTCATTGGTAGATTCGTCAAGATGTCAGCAAGGTTGTTAAACCACTGTTCATGAAGATGTATGTCAATGGCTTACCATGGCTAAAGCTGGTTAAATCAAATGCATGCGTCCGTCTCAGGACAAGCTGTTCTTCATTAAGGTGAATTGGTGGATTTGCAGTATTCCGATGTCAGTGTGGGCCTTTGGAACCCATGGCCACCAAGAGGAACCCGGAGGCCAGGGCAGAGGTAAACCTAGGCTTGGCTGGGGTGCAGCTCAGTAGAAAGGCCCTATTCTTCCGAGTTGTGGGGCGGGGGGGGGGGCTGGCTCTGGTCCACTCCGAGAAGGAAGGAAGTGAAGGCAGGCCACCTGCCTGGGGGGAAAAGTCAGTGATGTCAAAGTCCATTGTGTCTGTGGGCCGCATTGTGATGCGCTCCCCCCAGCCACGTGGAGTGGTTATCAGCAATCAAACAATTCTCATATTATAGTAAAGCATTGTGAGGTTGAAGAGGGGATTGCCTTATAGGGAGTGATGCATAATACTGCAATGCACTGAGTGATACAGTGTGGAAGTAACTTGATTAGATAGTCTTGCGTAGGCCGAAGGCGACTAATGTATTGTGTTACTCAGTGGTAGATGCGGTTACTATACAGTTAGTGGATTAGATGTCAGGATAAAGTTGGTTAAAATGTAACTTACTGGCTGGAATACCTTTTTAGCCTGGCTGACTGGAATACCTGTTAGCCTGGCTGACTGCAATACCTTTTTAGCCTGGCTGACTGGACAGGAGGTTGTTGGAAATCCATTGAAATGGGCTTCTAAACAGGCTGAGCTTTTGATTAGTTCTGTCAAATATTTTTTGTTTCTCACTCAGTAAAAAAAGCTCCATTAGGCCAACAACTTCAAAATAGCAATATTAGTCTCTGGAGTCAGAACTACGTTTGAGTTAGGTGTTAGTCTGACTGGAACACCTTTGCCTTTTATTTAAGTATGTTTCAAATATGCTCCTTTTCCCAAATGTAGCCTAGGAGTTCTACTCAAAAAGGAAGACGAAAACGCGTTCCCGCGCGTAACAGACCTAGGAATCAGCTGGGTAGCGTCTGGTTCTGAGAGATAATGAGTTTGACCGTGCTCTTCGTGTGACTGTAGGTTTGAGAAGGGCCGTATCTACACTTACATCGGAGAGGTGGTGGTGTCGGTTAACCCCTACCGTGCCATGAACATCTACGGGCGAGACACCATCGAGCAATACAAGGGCCGGGAGCTGTATGAGCGGCCGCCACATCTCTTCGCCATCGCTGACGCAGCCTACAAAGCCATGAAGCGGAGGAACAAGGACACCTGCATCGTCATCTCAGGTAACAGCGGACGACCCGCGTCTAAAGGCCCAGCCAATCACACAGCGCTTGTTCATCAATTTGGTCGTCTAGTGAATGCGACATAGAAATATTTTACATTAGTTGCACACAGATCTACATAAGTCTGTTCTAAACCTCCCGCCATGTGCTGGATGTGTAGCTAGAAAAACCCCTAGAGTGACAAAGCAACTTGGATGCCGTGCTGTGCTATTTTTGCTACATTTTATATGGGCCAATCTCCCTAGCAATTTGAGTTTCAACCAATGACTTTAGCCCCTTGCCATTTGAGTGACAGCTAGCATGACTCTGACACAGAGAGACCCCAATAGTGTCATGCACATCATCTCCACCGAAATGGTGTGTGCAATTTTCAGGGACCCGTTTTGTCTTTGTGGTTTCTTTCAGAACTACCAGCCAAAAAAAACATTAAAATAATTTATAAGAAGTACATACATACATACGTACGTACATACAATTTCAGTTTTGGAATGAAAATGTGCCTTTAAATTTGAAACACTGCTGATGTAATGTCTGACTTTGACTGTTCTGTCTGGGGTAACACGAGTTTGTCATTTTAAGTGGAGAGCCTTTTAGGGTCATCCATATGACTATTAAAATGGCAAGACTGAGTTTGCCTTTTTCTGAGAGGAAAAAAAAAGAAACACAGTGGAAGTGGCCACAAGCTGTGACAGCATGGTGAAACTATTTGGTTGATAAAGCGCCACTTAGTGGTGAAAAGGGGGAATAGTCTCTCTCTAAAGGCTTAAAACCCCAACCTGTCAACAGGATTCACCACGTTAGAAAAACACAATCTTTTTTTTATTCCAGGGGAGAGTGGAGCCGGAAAGACAGAAGCCAGCAAATACATCATGCAATACATTGCTGCTATCACAAACCCCGGCCAAAGAGCTGAGGTTGAAAGGTGAGACATTGGTACATTCTTCGGTGAGATGATGTCGTTTGAACCTCATCCGAATGACCTGACAGGTGTTGCTTACCATTTGATAAAGTAAATATTGCATTGGAACCGGTGCGCTTGAGCTTATAGTGGTACAGCAGAGGGGTTTAAGGTTATAGCAGGACCATAACTGGTGACGTGTGTTTGGTGCAGAGGCGCCACTCTATGGAAGACCTAATGGGACATATGGAATGCAATGCCACTGACATTCAGCAGGTCACTGCGCTGTATGAATCCATATAGGCCTCATATTCTGCTGCACATGTTCAGTATAAACGGGAATGACAGGTAGGCAGCCCTGCAAACCTTGCTTGTGTATCTCCTATCTGGTCATTAATTATTGCCTCCTGTTGTCTTTCGCAACGGCAGTAAGCCGAAGGTTTATAACTCCTGTATGACATGTGTACGGCTTATGGCATATGCTTCCAATAAAATCCCACTGATAATGCTTTTTATTGCTGAACATATTGCATCTGATCCGCTACGTATTCCCAGTCGATCCAACCGAGTAAAACACTTTTTTATGACTGGGGGTATATCGCGTCAAGTTCATAGGCCTGCAAGCCCTTATAAGGTCTCATTGCAGTGGCGGCAGGGGTCCTACACTGATCAGATGTAATGGATGCTGTGTGTGAACTGCAGCGCTTCAGTCTATGCGGGCTCTGGCAGCACTGGAGTGTTTGGCTGAGGATCCTGTAGTTTGACCTGGCGCTACGCAGCATTAGTCCCCAGTGACAACCGGTCTCTACTAAGCAGAGTTGGAATACACTCCCAACTAAACCCATGGCCAAACAGATGGGCCCCATAAGGGATAGACCGGGATCTGTATAATGACTGTCCTACTGAATCCAGCTCCCACTGGTGTGTACTGTTTGTTAGCTCTACAGGCTCAGCATATCTAACTACGGTGTCAATTGATAGGAGCCTGGGGAGCTGTTAGCAGCACTGAGCAGATGTTACCTCTCTCCAGGGTGAAGAACATGCTGCTGAAATCCAACTGTGTCCTGGAGGCTTTTGGCAACGCCAAGACCAACCGCAATGACAACTCCAGCCGCTTCGGCAAGTACATGGACATCAACTTTGACTTCAAGGGAGATCCCATCGGCGGCCACATCAACAACTACTTGCTGGAGAAGGTGGGGTGTTCTAGGGAGTATTTACTCTAATTGAGAAGCCCTGTTCTAAATGGAGGGTGAATGACGTCTCACTGTGTCTGACTCATGCCATCTGTTTGTCCTCCAGTCCAGAGTTATCTTCCAGCAAGAGGGGGAGAGAAGCTTCCACTCATTCTACCAGGTGTGTGTGTGTGGGCTGATTGTGTGTGTGTTCACACCAGACTGAGGCAACCATAAGCTGGTAAAAACCGACCAGCTGGGCCTAGGAGTTTGTTTATCATACAAGCAGGGTGATGTAATGGCTATTACTGTTACATGCTGTCATTCAGAAATGTAGTGCATACAAATTATATATTGTTGCTTTATTTTTCTGTGTAGTTATAGGTTTATGGGTTTACATTCGGAACAGTCTTTACGATGTGTCACTAAAACACCTCATTGTTACTCTCTTGGTTGTCTTCAGCTGGTTAAAGGAGGTCCCGATTCCCTCTTGCGGTCCCTGCATGTCTCTAAGGACCCCACAGCTTACAATTACATCAGGGTGGGAGGCCAGGTCAAGGTACGGTTGGTTAATGCAGAAACACTTCTGATTTGCACACACAATCACTGTCATTATCAATGTAACCATCATACCATTTTTGTGCTAACACCTTTCACTGGAATAAACAAAAACGAGTACACAGATCCTGACATTTTTCACCACAATCAACAGTGTTTAGTGCTGATGTTTTATATTAAACATCACAATTGGCAGCCGTTGTGTAAACAAAAAACAATGTATTCTGTACTAGATGCTCAGGAGGTGATGTCACCATTCAGTTTCTTTCTGACGCATGTCATACTTGGTGCAATTGTGATAGGTGTTTGGTTCTAGCTATTCACACATTTTATAATTAACTCTTTAGAAGCCACGTGTGACACATCTGATTCATTTTGAGAATTCTCAGTAATCTACAGCGCCATCCTATAATTATATCGTAATCCAAGGCGTTGAAGTGTTTATTTCTATTCTGCTTTCTGGGATGAAGTGGAGCACGTCAGAACTAGGCCCTGACAGTTGAAGTGCTTGTACATGGTGTGCGTTGCTCCCATATTTAGAAGAACAGTTCCAGCCCTACACCCACTGTGCCGTCTTGGAAGACATTTGTGGTGATCTCGTAATTCTTACTCCATGTTAGGAATTACTCCATTGTAGCCAAAATGAGGATTCTGTGTAACTACTTGGCCAGTGTTGGCCTAATGTTGGCCAGTGTTGGCCTAATGTTGGCCAGTGTTGGCCTAATGTTGGCCAGTGTTGGCCTAATGTTGGCCAGTGTTGGCCTAATGTTGGCCAGTGTTGGCCTAATGTTGGCCAGTGTTGGCCTAATGTTGGCCAGTGTTGGCCTAATCGCAGGGGATTTCAAGGTTGACGTGGGCCAGAGAGGTTCAGATGAGCCACGAATGAAACTTGAAAGCAGTCATCAATATTTTTTGTTTCATAAGTCAAACTGTAAAGCCCAAGTCAAGATGTTCTCTAATAATCAATACATACTGTATATCAATGGTAAATACATGTTATATACATTATTTCACAACATTGTGATTTCTTCCCATTTTCACTGTAAAAGACAATCCCCAAAATGTACGGTAAAGGTCTGGCAAACAACAAAATATTGTAAGAAAAAACTACATATAATATTTACTGTTCCTCAAGTGAAGTATGTTTCTGCAATTTAATAGCAATAATTCTTATTCTCAACTAAAATCTTCTGGCCAGTATTGGAAGCCAAATAGGGTGTGCAAATACCTCTCTTCTGACTTTTTGTTTGTAATATTGGGATCAACATATGTAAAGTAATTGAAAGTATCCAGCTCTTAACAGTGTTAGTCTGTGAAAAGACCAGGAAACAGAAAGTGTATATAAAGGTCCATAGCAGCTTACACCAAACAGAATTCTTTCATGTGGTTGGCACACAACCTACCCCCTAAACAATTCCAAAGTGCAGCACTGGCCCAAAACAACAGACTGACCCAAAACACCACTCACTGACATCTTCCTAACAGTCACGACAAACATGAACAGTAACGGATTTAAATTCACATAGCATGCCGGGATACCTATATATATATATATAATATATTTATTTATTTGAGTTAAAAGGAGATTTATTTTTCTAAAAAGGTATTTTCGAAAAACAGACATTGTATGTTCTTATTATATGTTTGAGTTTCATGTTTTACAGCATAAAAATGTAATTAAGATTAGTATGTAATTTTAGCAGCATCCTACCGTTTCCTACCGGAAATACAGAAAATAACATGTAAAATGTTATGTGCTAGATGGAGAAAGCGGGCTTTATAGTTTGCTTACTAGCAGGACTACTGTAATCAAAACATTTCACTATATAATGTTAAAATGTAGACCTGTAAAATAGCGACATTAGCTGTCATGAGGACAAAGATTCAACAGGAGCCCGGCAAATGTACATGCTAGATGATTTTCGCTGCATAGTGCTGGCGATTTATATATTAGGCCTACAATAATAATATTTAGTTATGGAGACAATCTGAGTATATTTTATTATTCAAAAGAAAATAAATTCTCCCATCGGGCTAACTGGAGAATGAAATCGAAAAAACGCCTGTTAATAAACACGAGTTGACGGGAGCAAGAGCGAATCTCGGCTAGACCCTCACCACCAAAAACTAATGATTTTGCCACCTCATACTATAGCTAGCCAATTGATTATTTAGCAGCCAATAATTAATAGTTTATTTTTAGGTAATGTTGTTTATTTAATTTTATCGCACTTGTGTAGTAGCAATTGACAGCGAGTAAGATATAGATCAAACATCGCTTGCATAGCACGTTGACCGATACACTGTCTCCTCACCAATTTGACTAATGCTAAACCATCAGTGAAACCAACATCTTCGGCCGTTGCTAAACAGTTTTAGCGCCAAATACCTATTTGTATAGCTCATTGTCAACGTGGTGCTGCTTAACAGTTATGCTTCCTCCGCTGTCGGTCCGCTCCCATAGTAGGGCGCACGGTGGGCGCGAACCCGCGGCCTTCTGCTTCACAAAACACGTGACCGCCCCTGACACTGTTATAACCTTTTGAGCTATACAAAAGGTACAATTATTTAACAAATCGGAAAATTTCAAGTTAAAATTCTGTTCATAGTATTCCATTTCAGGTAAACAGATTATATGTGACGTAACATACCGTTCTGGAGGCTAGGACCGCCCTATGTACATTACTTAACACAGGCTGAAACGACATACATTTTTTAAACGATAAAGTTGTAAATAATGTTAAAATTTTTGGACAAAAGGCATCGTTTTTATATTTTACAACTAGTTAGGAAGTTTCAAGCACCAGTGATCAGTATTTAGCAAGTAATGATGTTATGAAACTTACCATAATTTGCTATGCATTCTAACCCTGTTAAGCCAGCAACTCATAGGTGATGAGGGTAAACAATGCAGCATACACACTTAAATATATTACGCCAGTTAAATAGCTAGCTAGCTACTGTTAGCTATAGGTTAGGTTGCTGCAAGCTAACATTAATAGGTTTGCTCGCCGGTTCTCACGATGCCAGCAACTTGTTGTTTCCCCAACGCAGAAACGTGTCAGCTGCAACAGCCCACACTGTCCACAGTTGATCTACAGACGGATTTCGGACAGTGTTTGCCCTTAATTTAGTGGCAGGATGTAAAATAAAATAAAATAAAAAAATAATAATAATACCTTTAAAAGCCAGGGGATTACAATTTCTTAAATTATTATAGTGTTGTGAAAATACAATATTAAGTTTGTCATTTACTAATCTTAAAGAATTGAATATTCATGTTTAATTTATATTTTTTCTGTTTTGTATTTGTAATTTTAAGCTATTTGTAGATTTTTTTTTTTTACACAGATTTTAATGAATAATATATGTCAAGTATATATGGGCTGAAATTGCTGCACAAGCGTCGTAACTTCAGATTATATTTAATGTGTTTCTCTGTGAAATGAGGGATGATACTTTTCTGTTGTAAACAGTTTGATGGACTTTCTCATTCTTCTTCCTGTCGGCATTCTCCCTGTCCCAGTCATCCATCAATGACACTGCTGATTTCAAAGCAGTGGCAGACGCCATGAAGGTGATTGGCTTCACAGCAGAGGAGATCCAGACAGTGTACAAGATCCTGGCCTCTATCCTGCACCTGGTAATCCCACCTACTACCTCCTAACCCTCTAGATTTGCCTGACTTCCCTGGAGGCTTGGCATAGGCTATATTTGAACATGGTCAAATGTAGACCCAGCAATGTGGCATTGCAGTGCAGTGGTTCCCAACCCGGGTACTAGAGTCAATGTGGCTGCATGGCCTTTCCACAAGGGGTACTTCAGAAGACTCGTAAGACCATAGGCTTACTGGTCAAATGAATGTGAGGGGCAGAGCAAAATGCAGTTAATGGTACACTAACTGAAAAAGATTTGGAAGCCCCACTGTAGGCTTCTTCTGGTGTTAACCAAAACAGATTTGAATTGAGACAGTCCAGCCCATATTTGTCAGCCTACAGGCTTTTACTCTGCGGCTTATTTGTGTTCACCTCCATGTTACCTCCGCCAGGGGAACCTGAGATTTGGCGTGGATGGTGACACCACGTTGATTGAGAACCCCAAGGTGGTGGAGCTGATCGGGGGTTTGCTGGCCACCAAGGAGGAGAGCGTGGAGAAGGCCCTGCTCTACCGCACTGTGGCCACTGGCCGGGACGTCATCGACAAGCAGCACACGGCCCAGGAGGCCGGCTACGGCCGGGATGCCTTGGCTAAGGTAGCTAATGCTTGTATACTACGTTCGCTGATTCCTTGTGATGCCTTGGCTAAGGTAGCTAATGTTGGTATACTACGTTCGCTGATTCCTTGGGATGCCTTGGCTAAGGTAGCTAATGTTGGTATACTACGTTCGCTGATTCCTTGGGATGCCTTGGCTAAGGTAGCTAATGCTTGTATACTACGTTCGCTAAAGTGGCTAAATCTCAATGCTAATGATAATCATCAAAGGGGTTTAAAGGGTGCCCATTTTTGATGATTTAGACTTAGTAGGCCTCCTGAGATATTGATGTAACCAGTGGAAGATGTGAAGGTTTCAGTATGAAACAGCAAGAAGTCTGTGTAAGTTTGTTTCACCCTGCTGTCCCCTAACTGTGTTCGTATCTGCCTTGGTTTTTGGGCCTGCAGGCTATGTATGAAAGGATGTTCTGCTGGATCGTGGGAAGGATCAATGATGTCATTGAAGTGAAAAACTATGACGCCAAAGTCCATGGAAAGAACACTGTCATTGGCGTGCTGGACATCTACGGCTTTGAGATCTTTCAGAACAACAGGTTAGGGGGCCATGTTCACTAGAAATATTTCTAGGTCTTTTCTTCTGTGTTTTAGGAGTGCAAAATCAGATTAAATCTTGTTGGATTGATTGCTTAATTTCCCTCAGATTTTTTCCAACTCTTCCCTCTGCGCAAAATAATTTAGTAGACATAATTTCAATATCTACTGTTTGTAGAGTTCTTGCATTTTTTTTTTTGCATCTATAAAAATGCGATCGGTATTTAATGCCATGTATTGACCGTTAAATCTCAAGAAAGAGGTACGATAACTTTATGTTTATGACTTTAGAAGTCTATTTTTATAATATTTAGCATGTAAAAAATCATTATTCACGTAGGCTTTATATTAACTTATGCCTGCACATAGACTCGGTAGAGATGTATTTTTTTTCAATCCTGCTATATACGTTTTTTGAAGTAGCTTCATACACTAACAAAGGACATCATACAATACATTTAATATGTGGTGTTTCCCACCAAAAGTCCTGTAATTACTATAATTCGTATTGATTTTTAAAACGATAGAAGTTTAGAATGTCTTCCAGGTGCTGCATTTATTACAATTAGTTTTTCCCCTTTTAACAATTTTGATTTACTGCTTCATGGCTCTTAGAAATGTCTCAATATAAAATGTACTCCTGCGTAGAATGTCTATTTAAGCTATCCCTCGATAGGAAAAACACAAATTTAACACACATTTATGGTCA
Organism: Esox lucius; assembly: GCF_011004845.1. Classification (NCBI taxonomy): domain Eukaryota; kingdom Metazoa; phylum Chordata; class Actinopteri; order Esociformes; family Esocidae; genus Esox; species Esox lucius. The sequence goes on from NC_047573.1 coordinate 9,125,121, forward strand.
ATCTCTTTTTATAACACTATATAATAAGTGGTTTAGTTCAATTTTAACCACCCTCTCATTCCCTGTCTGTCTGTCAGCTTTGAACAGTTCTGTATCAACTACTGTAATGAGAAGTTGCAGCAGCTCTTCATCCAGCTGGTGCTGACACAGGAGCAGGAAGAGTACCAGCGCGAGGGGATCCCCTGGAAACACGTATGGCAACCTCCTGGTTCTACATCACTTCCTGCCTACGGAGGCATTGTCACATTGCCTCAAGTGACTTTCCTGCCGTATTCCGAATGGGAAGGTCTTCCATGCGGTTCTGGTTTTAGTTGTAATGGCATCTCCCTTTTTTTTTGCCAACATAGATTGACTACTTCAACAACCAGGTCATTGTGGACCTGGTGGAGCTGCAACACAAGGGCATCTTTTCTGTGCTGGACGAGGCCTGTATGAACGTGGGCAAAGTCACTGACGAGGTCTTCCTCCAGGGACTCAACAGCAAGCTGGCCAAGCACGCCCACTACACCAGCCGCAAGGTACATTGGGAACCACTAACAATCTGGTGAAATGTGTGGATATAGTTGGATTTTTATTTCCTAAATTAACTGAATGGAAAGGATCAAGGTCTGCCTTATGAGTAAACAATTGTTACTGTAGCTCATTTACAATGAAAGGAAAAAAGAACAAAACAAGCAGTCTGGTGCTTTGGACAAGTCACCGTTTCACACGTGTCGCCTCTGGAGTTTTGAGGGAGCATATTTTGGCCAATAAACTTTCCCCCATCTTTCTACGAGAGAGGGTTGGAATCCGGTGTTCCTTTGGTTCGTTTGATTGGTGTAGACCCAGAACTCCTTGAATGTCTGACCAAATATGCAAGATCTTAGTTCTTTGTTAACCAGATGTTGCCACCCGAAACTTGACGCACCGATGGGTGTCTTGCTTTTATGTGGAGCGGCGGTACTTTACCATACTACATAAAGCATTTACCTCAGAGACAGGATGAACTAATTTACCAGCTCACCCGACCACTGTGTAGCCCGTGGCTCAGAAGGTGGCGTTGGGGATGCTGGCGGCAATAACAGTGTAGTGTTTCACCCAGTAGACCACCAGGGGGCGACAGGCATCAGCGAAACAAGTGCTGCACTATCTGACTCAACACTTTCCCCCGGGTGATGTCACTGTCAGCCAATCAGAATCACTAAAGAATGGGACTTGCTGCGCTGGCAATGGCACAGATGAGGGAGGGAGGTGAAAGGCCATCAATCTGTCACTGTGAACTACACAACTTGAAGTGGCCCTGTCCCTTTCCATCATGAGACTGAAGCATTTGGACACCCCCCCTTGCCAGGCTGTGACCAAGATGCTCCCTACATTGATTTGCTGCCAATTAACAATAATTTTAGAATCCTACGGCCTCCGATGTCAGTAAGGGCTTTCAGAGGGAAAGAATGAAATGGGGAAAGCATCTACTTCCTGTAATTCCCCTTGGTCCTGGAACGATTGTATATTGTATTTAGACGCAGACATCATCCTGATGAACTCTTGCCAGGTCTCAAAACAAGCTCCTAACCCCTCTTTTTATTAACCTCAAGGAGGTTCTTTTCCTGGTAAAAATAAAACAGGATAAATAAAAAGAGAGCCCAGAGAGAGACTGACGGAGAAGGAAGCAAGTCCTAACCAGTTAACATGTTTTCAGATTGAGGGGAGATGAGGAGGGAGGGGAGGTGAGAGGAGGAAGAGGGAGGGGAGGTGAGAGGAGGAGGAGGAGGGTGGGGAGGGGAGGTGAGAGGAGAAGAGAGAGCACTATATATAGAGATTGTTTTCCTATCAACATCACTCCGTCAGTGGTGTGTCATCACCCTAGATGTCACTCAATGACCTGGGCCTTGTGCCATGCTATTATTCCAGATCTCCTTCAGTCCGGCGCGCAGCGATGTAGACTTCCTGTCACCGCAAGGAAATAAAGAGATCAATACATCTATGCATCCAGTCAAGACATTGATTTGGTTGAGGCTGAGTCCTGCCAAGCAGATGGCTGTCATACTATATGCGTGTGTGTGTGTGTCCGTGCGTGCGTGCGTGTCCGTGCACAGCCCTCTGCAGAGATAACACTCCAAGCTCTAGACTAACATCTGCCAACATACACAATCCCCATAGATTCCAGTGGAGAAGATTGACAGGCATAGGGAGAGACGAGGAAGGTAGATAAGAATGCTAACGCCAAGTTAAAATGATTAGCCCGCATGTCTGTTTCCGTATTGCTATCAGCGCCAATCTGGTTCGATATACCACCGATGCCCTGCAAGGATGCCAAATCCTTCCCTTAAAGATGCTTTACTCTGGTGCTCTTATCAATAAATGAATCTCAGTGGTTACTTTTAAAAGTGGGATTTATTGTGGGGGAAGAACAGAAACATGCTCCGGGGCTCGTCCTTGGTGTGTAGGGAGGATACATCTTTTGATTCCCAGATTCTCCTCACTTCATGCCCCAAACTCTACAAACCGCTCCGCTCGAAAAGTTTTCTTTTCGTTCGTGGAAGCCAGGTTCACTGGGCACAGACTGCACGCTTGGAAGACCTGAGGCAGGTTTCACGTTGCAGTGATAGTGTGTGGATTGGGATGTGAGAGGGAGCGGGGGGGGGGGGAGTCTGGGAAAAGGAGACAGACGGGGCAAGGTAGAGGGGGTGGGCGTGTCACAGAAGGAGAGAGAGGGAGGGTGAGTGATCAGTATAGGCAAATTGAAAGGGGGAGCGAACAATGTGTTATGGGGGGGGGGGCGAAAGAGCAAGAGGAGCAACACTTTTAGCCGGGGATTAGCCCGTAATGAACTGTCTGTCAGTACTAATGTTGTCACCCTCTTTATAAAGATGTCTTGGAGCTGTGACACCACGTGTCTCTGTGTTCTCTTGGCTCACTTCAACGACACGAGCATGCTGTAAACGCGCGCACATACGCGCTGTGCACACACCTGACCCTCCTGACCTGGAAATGATGACGCACTTGATCACTGGTGGCATCTTAAGACTCATACTGGCTTTAAAAGCTCCTCCAGATCTAGAGGCGTCCAGATCCTCTCTGTTGTTTACATAGGCTTCTCACTTAGATCAAACCCCTGGACGTAATAGATCTAACAGGACGCTGAAGGACCGAGATGTTTGATGGTACATTTCTTTTGCCTCCAGTGTGGATCAGTGCATCTCTCCGTGGCTTGTCGGTGCTGGTTCTGTGCTGAACTGTAGAATAGAGCTTTGAAGTTGAGTTAGAAAGAGACTGCACTTTGCTAGATGGTAATCACTAGCCACATACTTCAGGAACTTCCCGTTTCAATGCCAAACTCCCCTTTTCCGTCTCCAAATGTATTCTCTGAATCGTGTGCTTTCTGCCTGTCATGGCGTCCTGCTTAATTCCTTTTGAGGGGGTTCTGTTCTCTTCTGCTCGGGTGGTTCTCCTCCTCTACTAGATGAGTGGCTGGGTGTCTGCTGGGGTGGTTCTCCTCCTTTACTAGATGGGTGGCTGGGTGTCTGCTGGGGTGGTTCTCCTCCTCTACTAGATGAGTGGCTGGGTGTCTGCTGGGGTGGTTATCCTCCTCTACTAGACGGGTGGCTGGGTGTCTGCTGGGGTGGTTCTCCTCTACTAGATGAGTGGCTGGGTGTCTGCTGGGGTGGTTCTCCTCCTCTACTAGATGGGTGGCTGGGTGTCTGCTGGGGTGGTTCTCCTCTACTAGATGAGTGGCTGGGTGTCTGCTGGGGTGGTTCTCCTCTACTAGATGAGTGGCTGGGTGTCTGCTGGGGTGGTTCTCCTCCTCTACTAGATGAGTGGCTGGGTGTCTGCTGGGGTGGTTCTCCTCCTCTACTAGATGAGTGGCTGGGTGTCTGCTGGGGTGGTTCTCCTCCTCTACTAGATGAGTGGCTGGGTGTCTGCTGGGGTGGTTCTCCTCCTCTACTAGATGAGTGGCTGGGTGTCTGCTGGGGTGGTTCTCCTCTACTAGATGGGTGGCTGGGTGTCTGCTGGGGTGGTTCTCCTCCTCTACTAGATGAGTGGCTGGGTGTCTGCTGGGGTGGTTCTCCTCCTCTACTAGATGAGTGGCTGGGTGTCCTCTGCTGGGGTGGTTCTCCTCCTCTACTAGATGAGTGGCTGGGTGTCCTCTGCTGGGGTGGTTCTCCTCCTCTACTAGATGAGTGGCTGGGTGTCTGCTGGGGTGGTTCTCCTCCTCTACTAGATGAGTGGCTGGGTTTCCTCTGCTGGGGTGGTTCTCCTCCTCTACTAGATGAGTGGCTGGGTGTCTGCTGGGGTGGTTCTCCTCCTCTACTAGATGAGTGGCTGGGTGTCTGCTGGGGTGGTTCTCCTCCTCTACTAGATGAGTGGCTGGGTGTCCTCTGCTGGGGTGGTTCTCCTCCTCTACTAGATGAGTGGCTGGGTGTCTGCTGGGGTGGTTCTCCTCCTCTACTAGATGAGTGGCTGGGTTTCCTCTGCTGGGGTGGTTCTCCTCCTCTACTAGATGAGTGGCTGGGTGTCTGCTGGGGTGGTTCTCCTCCTCTACTAGATGAGTGGCTGGGTGTCTGCTGGGGTGGTTCTCCTCCTCTACTAGATGAGTGGCTGGGTGTCCTCTGCTGGGGTGGTTCTCCTCCTCTACTAGATGAGTGGCTGGGTGTCTGCTGGGGTGGTTCTCCTTCTCTATTAGATGTGTGGCTGAGAGTCCTCTGCTTTTTCCTTTCCCAGGTGGCTGTGACCCTGCCAACTGTTGTTTTACTGCGTTAATTATTTGCTGACATAAGACTTCCTGCTGGGAGCAGACCTCAGGGCAGGTTCTACACCTCCCCTCCCTATTTCTCTTTATACACACACACACACACCTTTCCTCTCTACTTCCCACAGATCCAGCAGACTGCACATGCTCAGTACAGGTGCATAATGTGCGTGCGCAAGCAGTGGCAGGTTGCTGTTAAGTGATTAGCCTTTGATCTAGCATGTGGTGTGGATGCTAATGGCCCGACTGTTGATTAGCCCTTGGGTGTTCAGATCACTACGCCAAACAAGGAGAGGAAAGACAGACAGGCGGACAGGAAGGACGTCTTGAATTGTCTCATGGTACACGTCTGGGAGACCGCGAGAGAGCATCAAAGCAAGTGCTCCGGTTACAGCACAATGGCTTTTCCCCCATAGAGATGGATAGAATGGACATGGGCCTCTATCTAGGCTGTTACTTAGTTGGATGTAACAGCCTTTAGCATCACCATTAGGGGCTTCTACTGTTTGTAAATGTGTCCGCTAGATGGGACTTTAGGTGTTACAGAAGGATCACATGACCTGTGGATCACAGGACCTGTAGATGGGTCATCCAACCGGGTTATGTTCAGCATTTTTGCGGTTGCCTGTTTTCTCTCTATGCTAGCTATAGGCAGGCTGCTTGTGCGTACTCTAAACTTGCATTCAAGGCTGTCAGTGTAAATACTAATCGGTTGGTAACGGACCTGCTTTGTGAAATAAAGGTCAAATGAGGCAGTGAGTGCCTCCTCTCTAGGGCTTTTACTGTTTTCCCTGCCTGTTAATGAACGCTCTGTCCTCCGGATTCTGTGTATTGACGGGGAATACTGTGGTGGGTTCAGTGGGCGTAGGACGGCTTCTCCTGCATACCAATTGGCTCCTGTGGTGAGTGAGTGACAGGTTTTTGAGCCAGTCACGCCTGGTGTGAGCCCTGCAGGTGCCAGCTTAGTAAGCGGGGCGGAGCTGCGGGGCACAGGTGGTGGACAGGTTGGTGCTGGGGGTGGCAGAGGGGCTGAGGGGTGAGATTTGGGTGGGACAATGAGGGACAGCAGGTGATCACGGTGGGGTCTCTGTTATGAAAGCTGTTCCAACACACATTAGGCTCTATTGCCCTAGCGTGACTAAATAAAAACAGGCCCCATATCTCTGATATTAATGGCCAACATGATCACAAACTGTTTAAATCAAAGAATGTCCAGTGCGTTAGAGGACCAGTGCCAGCAGGCCCCCCCCCCCCCCCCCACCTCACCTCAGTCCCAATGTAACAGTCCTTCAGTTCCTCCTCCTACTGCTCCTACTTACTGCCATTGTTTAACCTCCCCCTTCCTCATCTGAAATGGGCATTAAGAAGAGTAAAGAGTGAGGCTGACTAAGGTACTAGTATGGCACTTATTGTGATGGTGTCAGGATGGCTGGCTGGCTGCGTCTCGGTGTCAGGATGGCTGGCTGGCTGGCTGGCTGGCTGCGTCTCTGTGTCAGGATGGCTGGCTGGCTGGCTGGCTGCGTCTCGGTGTCAGGATGGCTGGCTGGCTGGCTGCGTCTCGGTGTCAGGATGGCTGGCTGGCTGCGTCTCGGTGCCAGCGTGGCTTGTCTCACTATCAGACAGCCTGGCTGGCTGTGCCTGAGTGGCTGTTTGTCAGAGAGGCTGTATTGGCCTGTATAGAACACAGGCTCTTAAGGTTCATATCACTGTTCCCCTGAAGTATCTCTGCTATAGCCATTCCCCTTCATCTTCGGTCACATAGATATTTCCTCTATATTTCACATAGAGTTTTCTGCCTCTCGGGACTTAGTTTGGTACTAGCATCCTCATTCTAGTTCCTGGGACATTCTCCGAGTGAGAGATTTCCACTGGTTCTCTACCTTATATAACCCTGTCTGTCTGGGTCTGTCTGTCCCAGTGGCTTTGTGCAGCGTCTGTATCATGATACAGTCCTGCCGCAGCCGCTTCTGGCTTTGATCTGTTACTGTCTGCTAATCATTTCTGCCTTGCATTTAATGAGGGGAACCCAGTGTCACTGGTGTCAGCTTCATACATTACTCATGGTTTGATGGTACTTTTATAAGGCTACCTGCTTTCCTTTTAATGTCCCCATACCACAGAGGTGAGCTCATGCTCTTAACCGCGGTAACTCTGTTGTAGCACAACGATGTTACTGACATGGGGGGGGGGGGGGTGGCATCGTCAGCAGGGATTTCTAGCAAGGCCCTGGCTGTCAGGTGAGGGAGCGAGGCCGTCACACATGCTGACTCGTGTGATTTCCTGGTGGGAAGGGCAGCATGGAAAGAGCCGTGTGAGGAGAAGCTGGAAATGGATTGACCCCTGTGCATTTTCCCTCATGCTCTTCTCTGCACCTCACCGCTGGCCTAGATACAGCCATCAACGCACGCCCTCCGCAGAAAGCACACAAGACTCATTCATATTTTATCTGCACAGATTTCCCCTCTCTCTCTCTCTCTCTCTCTCCATCTCTCTCTCACTCCCTCCCCTCCTGTTTTCTTACGTCTCACAAATCCAGTGGGAGGGAATAGCATGTATGCCGACTGACAGTTTTAGCAGCCTTGTTTTCTGCACCAGCGGTTAGGCTTGCCTCTCTCTGTAAAGGGGATACTGTAGTCCATATCTGAGGATGCCGCTTTCCAGTAAAGCAAAACAGATACCGTCGAGAAGGACAGAGAAAAGTTCCCCGGCGTTTAAGCTCCTTTGCACAGGAGCCGTTAAATAGACTGTGTAGTCAAGTGAACTAATCTCCTGTTTGCTGTGTGATTGCATCCCATACCTACTTATGTAACATTCTCTCCCTCCTTTCTTTCTTTCTTTCTTTCTTTCTCTCTCTCCCTGTCCCGCTGTCCTATTCCTCCCACCCTTTGTCTCTTACTACTTATTTTTCCCTCCCTCTTTTCTCACCCTGTCCCCGTCTGTCCGTCTCTCTTGTTCCTCAGCTCTCCCCAACGGACAAGAGTTTGGAGTTCGACAGGGACTTTCGTGTCCGGCACTACGCTGGGGATGTGGTGTGAGTAGCTGTCCAGTTGCTTGTTGTATAAAACCACACTTGGCTCTGGGTCCCTGTGCCGACCGACGTGTGTTCGTTACACGTCAGTCCAGCTGGCTGCTCTTGGGATGAATCCTCACGGTTAATAATATATTGCTTTAGAGCAGAGAAGAGGGCTCTATAAATACCATGCTCTTCACTCTGCTCCTGCAGCCTGGTGTCTGTGGCTCAGGATGTGCTCAGGTTTGGGACATCTCAAATGGAACCCTACTAAAGTAAATGGTGAACTGCCTTTTACACAGCCTGGCTACAAGTAGTTCTATATAGGGAATAGACTGTTGTCAGGCCTGTAATTGGCCAGTTCTTCCCCTTGGGTCTTACTGAACACAGATTTCCACTATCTTCAAAAAGACTGGAAACAGTGGAATGTCTTGTCTTCCATCTTCTTTCATCTATCGAAATCCTTTTGGGGCTAGGGATTAGCAGGCAGTTGTCATTTTCAGGCACTGTCTTTGGCGATGTATGTTCTGTCGTCTTGCTGTCAGAAAAGATGATCAAGGTGTGTGTGCATGTGCTTGTGTGTGTGTGTGTGTGTTTGTGTTAACACAGATACTCTGTGGTCGGCTTCATCGACAAGAACAAGGACACCCTCTTCCAGGACTTCAAACGGCTGCTGTACAACAGGTCAGGGTCAACACACTGCTGCCCCTCCCATTGCCACGCCATGCTCCTCCTGTTCACGTTCTGTCCGTTTATCTGCCCCCCTCTCCTCTCTCCCCCCCCCCACGCCGTAGCTCCAACCCAGTGCTGAAGGTCATGTGGCCCGAGGGCAAGCTGAGCATCACTGAGGTCACCAAACGACCCCTAACGGCCGCCACCCTCTTTAAGAACTCCATGATCGCATTGGTGGAGAACCTGGCTTGCAAGGTGGGGGGGCGTGGTTTAGTTTGAGAATGTGTACTATTGACTTGACGTCTTGCTAGTTTTCTGTAGTAGTTTCCCCTCTTCACACCTACATCAATGTGAATTTCTTATTCTTGTTTTACCAGGTAAGTATGCCAAGAACACATGAATGTCGTGGGATGAATTAGGGTTAACGGTTTTGCTCAGGGACAGAACAACAGGGCTTTTCACCTTGTTTTCACCTGGAACAGCCTTTTGACAAGCTAAATGCTCTTGACCACCAGGCCCCAGGATAGAGAACCTTGAACTACAACTCCAGGATTCAGAAAACAGCATCCCATACATCCCATACAGATACTGTTTTAACCTGTCCAGGAAAGGTGGCTAAGGGCTATTTTAGACATTTGGGGTCTAGTCAAAGCTCCTAAAGCTAAAACGGATATTCTCTAGCCACAAAGTCACAATTGTAAATAAATATTAGGCATGAGGTTAACAGTGTGGTTAAAGATTGAGCCAAGATTACTCCCAGAATAAGTTATACTGTGTCATGTATGTGCCAATATGTGCCTGATCAAATCACCCGCTATCAAACTTGGAATTTCATTGCTAACTTGGGTATGATTGTAGTTATAGATTATTCATTTCCAGTCCCAAATGAGAGGTTTGATTAATTAGTTTAGTTATTCTCAAAACTCCCAGACTGCATCTTCAAGGTTCGTTTTGTCTTTTGCTATAGGAGCCAGTGACATCAGTGTTCAGTGACATTAACACTTGTGTATCCCCACTGTCGCCCCCTGGTGGTCTGTGTGTGTAGGAGCCATACTACGTACGCTGCATCAAGCCCAACGAGGTCAAGTCACCCCTGCTGTTTGAGCAGGAGCGTTGCCGTCACCAGGTTGAGTACCTGGGCCTGTTGGAGAACGTGCGCGTTCGCCGGGCTGGGTTCGCCAACCGCCAGGAGTACCCCCGCTTCCTCCAGAGGTATGGGCCTCCACCTCATCTTGGGTGGAAGTATTCGAAAAGCTTCTTTAGCGTAGCGCAGATTTTGCATCGGATCCTTCCTGTCCGTATTCATAGTGATATACTTCTAAACCTAGAGCCTTTCCCCAACTCTAAGGCCGGGCGACATTTTGTTATAACAAAAGCATTGTGCAAAGAATATCATCGACTCACAGTGGGATTTAATGAAACTTTTTTCTTCAACGATTCCTTTTTCTGAATAGTAAGTGTTAGAAATGGGCTGGAAGAAAAACCTGAAGATGGCCACATCATTCCTCTTATTCTGTTATGCTATTTTAGACAATAACCAAGAGATTTGATGTGTTAGTTCCCCCAACACTGTTCTGTGTCCTTCCATAATCTTCTAGAACACAGCCCTGTAAACAAAGTGTTTAATGAAGTGTCTTTTACTTGAGTGCAGTGCTTCAAGTACTGTTGACGGCTGCACTGGGGACAATATAGGATACAGAATGACATTTTGTCGACGTTTGTTTGTTACTACATCTGGGAAACGGAGGCCGGTTCGTATTGCATGATAAAGAAGGATTTTTATAGGATTTTATTTTTTTTACATCTGGCAGTTGTGACTGACCAAATGTTAATTCCGGATTTGGTCCAAACTGCTCGTCACGCACAGGCTCCAAATTGTTCCAACCAGATTCAGATGGGCGTAAACACAAACGAGCGCGCACACACACAAACACACACACAGTTCATCCATTTTCCTTAATGAATTCCCCGACTGCCCTCCCTACCCGTCCTCAGTCAAATTAGATTAGCTGGTTAGCGGGGATAGTTTTGCATACCTCTGACTTTATCCCTCATTTTCACTGGTGAATTGGGCTCTCTGTTACATCATAGTTTAGCAGTGAAATGCCAGTGATTCAACTAATGGACTGTAAGGATCTTCTGACAGGCCTGCTAACAGTGTTTTGACCTCTCCTGGCAGTCCTTTAATATCTTGTCACAGTGTCCTATAATGTTGCCAATAATCCAGTGTTTTGCTGGGCAGTTTTCACAGAAAAGGAGAAGTGATACGGACACTAATGGAACGCAAGTCTTAGGACGGCTTTGTCCAAAGTAATGTAAATGAAAATGCACATTGTTTTTTGTAAACCGTATTGCACCAACCCACTGAGCCTTCAGAACTGTTCTGGCGGAGACCCCGCTGAAGTGCTCTGATGTCCAACTAACGTCGCTCTCCACTGCCCTCTGCCTCCAATCCGACGCCTCAGGTACAAGATGATCTCGGAGTTCACGTGGCCCAATCACGACCTCCGCTCGGACAGAGAGGCGGTGAAGATGCTGCTGCAGAGCTGCGGCCTGGAGCATGACGTGGCCTACGGCAAGACCAAGGTGTTCATCCGCACCCCGCGCACCCTCTTCAGCCTGGAGGAGCAGAGGGCTGAGATGGTTGGGAGAATCGTCCTCTTCCTCCAGAAGGTCGGTGTCAGTGTGGCCCTATTCGACCCTTGGCTTGTTTTCTATGACAGTGACCCTAGGCTGGGTGTAAAAAAAACCTAAAACGTCCCTCAACCAAATGCTAGAAATCAAACGCTTTCAATTCAATGGCGGATACGATTTATATTTAAGAGCATACTGACAATGACAAGTGAAAAGCCACCAGGGTCACTAACGTCTTTCTGTCAGGAACACTGATTGCTGGCCAAGCTGCTGTCATCCAGTGGTCTCATTATACTGTTTATAGACTAATTGTGTTCTCATTTAAATTCACTGTCCTTACCTTACATACAAATAACTCCTGGGGCTGGAACAACGTCGCTCGGCGTGCCACCCTGGAGATGCGCGGAGATATTTTCAGAGCTTAAATGAATGTTGTATCATAGCGTTGTCTTTTTCTCCCTCTACGGGCTCTGTCCGCCTACAGACCCGGCTCCCTAAATGAACTGGAGAGAGGAGGGGGAGGTCCATACGTTGCACTGCGGACCTCTGGGATGGTGCTTGTTTCTCCTGCGGAGTAAAAATGTGAAAATGTGTGTTGTTAAACCCCTGAAGCTGTTCAACCCTTATTAGTGACCCCTTATCATAGCGAGAAACCATCACAGCTTTTCTACTTTCACCACATCCTGAGAGGCTGAATCCCACATGCTATGGAAGCCTTCCGGGACATGGGAAAGGATGTGGAAAGAGATACGGATCTTTATATAGACCAGTAACTGGTCGTACATGTCAGTGAGAACACACTGTAGCAATAGCGAATGACTGTCTTTATGTGTGCACCTTTATCATGTTGACCGTTTTATGATGTAGATACTGTCTACGATGCAGTCCCTTGTTATGACCAGCTCTCCGTAAACGTTCCCTGTTTAGTTCCTGGACGTATGGGAATTGGATTTTCGATGTTGAAAGCCTTAGCACTTTGGTTGGTGAAGGAAGTCGGTGTGTTGTCCATGAGAATGCAGCTCTTTTCTTTTAGACTTACAGGGAGAATGTTGCTCCATGAGTAGGTGGGATTGTATGGTCCTGTGCCATATGCTATTTCAGCCTCAGACCTACTGTTAACCGCTTCTGGAAATAACGGGAGAATTCGTTTTTTCTTTGCAGAATTATAGTGCAGAATGTGGCGTTCTCATTTCCCTGTCAGATCTAGTTGAGCATCTATGCTCTGGGCGTCTTCGCTGGATGACCAACCTGATTGACAGGTGCAGTGATCAGAACGTCTGTTCGTCGGCAGTCTTGTTTTCCTGTTTCCTCGGTTTGGCATCTAAACACTGATTTCAAAAATTCACCTGGGAGCTCGCCATATTGGTCTTTTGTCAGAATACAGGCTGCCAGCTATACGGATCATGTTATTGCTCCAATCCCTACATTCCTTCACATTGATCACACTTGTGATTCAGTCAACTCTCTGAGGACTGGGCTGCCATCTAACCGCCGATAGTCATCAAAGGGTTCAACCAACCAAAGGGCTTCAGGGCGGGGTTGATTCTTTGACCTTTGATCTACAATGCCCTTGTTGGGCAGGGTGTACCCATGTTGATAACCACAAAGACTAGAGAGAATGTCCAAGATGTTCTACCACGAGAATTCTTTTTTCAGGAGCTCTCAGGCAATTGGAGGAGATTCTCTTGGTCAGTGGGCAAAACACACCGACTTGTTTTACCATGCTTGTGAGGACATTTTGGAGAAAGAAATGTACGCCCATTCAAGATCCTAATCCATTAACCCTAAAACGTACACTAAATATAACCTAACTTTAAAACCCAACCCTTAACCCAAATGTATTCACCCAAGCCTGCCTTTGGTCTTTTTCGTGTAATGACCAGCCAAATTTCCTCACTTGTGTAGTTTTCCCATGGATAATTATTCTTTTGATGACTTATATTCCTCACAACTGCAGTAAGACATATACACACACAGACGCACATTCAGACACACGCACGCACGCACGCACGCGCGCACTTCCATGCACCTCCCTCTACAAAAACCAAAATAGACTGCTAGTGTGTTAAACTCTATTTTCCCCTACTGCCAAGACACACAGCTCATCCTCTGTGCCAAGCAATCCCCTTATCAGCAGCTGGCACACCACCGTGGCTTATGCCAGCGGGTGGCAGAACCCATTCCAGTATTTGTCTCCCTAGAGCCTCCTTCCCCAGACGACCACAATGCCCTGACTAGTGTCAATGCTTTTTACATAAGAGCTTGGAGCTCTTAAATGACCCCTTGTAATTCCATCTGATGACAGGTGCCCCCCCCCCCGCCACTCCGCCTGCCCCTTGCAGCACCTTTAACCCCCCCCCCCCCTCCCCCCTGTCCCTTGAAGAGTTAGGGTAATGGTCAATGGGGAGGAAGTTGGAAAAGGACAGACAAGACAGCGGGACGGGAAGAGAGCAATGCCTTGACTCCCTCCCGACCGGTCGCATTTCACACAGCCTTACGCTGCGCCATTCTTCGTTTGGCGTGTGAACCACCCGCTGCGTTGACCGCCCAGCTCCCCTCCTGGAGGCAGCGGGACGGAAACCCGAATCCGATTGGATCCCACCTCCCGGTTCACGGCTACGAACCCAGCCACTCGCCTCTAACCACACCGCACTCCTGGCCCATATCTGCCTCAATGAACAATCGCTACAGTGAGGTCAGGCAAGTACAGAGGCGCCCTTCTAACCCAGAATTAGAAACCTTTCCTCAGGAAGTGACGCTAGTCCCGATCTGAACCAACCTACAGGGGGATTAGAAACCGCGGTCCAACACAAATACAGGGACTTCATGAATCATTCATGAATTCATATTCCCCCTCTTTCCTTTCTTTTTCCTTTTTTTGTCTAATGAATATTTCATAAATGTAAGCCCGGCCATCCACAACAGTGTCAGTCAGGACCGGTCTTTTAGCTGGGATGACGGGTGAGTGGGGGGAGGCGGAGAGACATGATAGTCCCCTGTGTGTTGGGAGCCTGGACGTTAATTGCTGTTGAAAGCGTTTACATGTGTCTGAACGACAGTCAGCATTTCAGTGGGATTGTAGGCGTGGTTACGCCGATGCTAGCTTAGCGTTATGCCTACTGCCTGTTTACCCGGCCAGAACTGATACCCTCTTCTATCCACACGCCTTAGCAGTACGTAACCTGATCCTGATTAATGTCATGTCGGCATTATTGGAGTACCGGGCAGCGTTCTGTAAAAGCATGTTACGTTTACAGGTTAACAACACCTGCGAAACACCTACAGCCCCCTCCAGAATTGTAACTTCTCTCTGGTAATTTATTTTAGCGGCGACTTAGGGGAGAGACTTTACTATATTTGCACGTCCTCATTAGTAGGGGAACACTCTCCTTCTAAGGAAGCCTCTTGATTATCCTGGAGGATTTGTCCCTCCTGTCTCTGTGAGCTCATCTGTGTTGTCAACTGGAGTTGTTTGATGCTGTTTGTTCGCTGTGCCGTCTCCTAGATCTCACTTCTTCGGCAAACCCACACATTCCCACCGTTAAAGAATTAAGCACAGTCGGAAACCAAGGTGCCCTTTGAATTCAGAATCGATCAACACGTTTATTTTACATCCCTGGTCTCACATCCAATGAAAAACAAATGAACAGTGCGTCATATTTTATTCATGGATCCCGGTGTGTGGGGTGGTAATTGATTCTCACCAGGACAGCATGTTGCAGGCTATTTGAGTGTAATAATTCACGCTCCGATTCACTCGACAACCAGAGAAAGTCCTGTGCACTTTTTTTTTTTTTTTTTTGCATTGAAAACAATCCCGTGAATTGACAGCAACGGTTTCTCCCCAACCGCGTGGAAGGATACGCACGGGGGGGGTGGGGTGGGGGGGCTCTCTCACCATGGCAACCACGGCGCTCTGCTTTGCTGCGTTATGACCTTCACGTTCCATTCTTCCCGAACGCTCATCAAAATCAGCCCTTCCCTACGCTGGCATGTCTGCTCATGTATAAGGCCGGATGCTCGGTGGTGGACTGTCAGTTGAACGGGGGTTGACGACTCGTCCCTGCTGTTGGCGGCAGACGAGAAGCACATTGACACTGACTGATAACAAGTGGCCGTGTGTCCATTGTTCGACTGGAGAAAGGGCCGGCAGCCCCCCCCCCCCCCCCCCCCCCCAACGCAGGAACATCCCCAGTTCCTGCGTTCTCATTGTTAGAAACCCGTTGTCACACACCGGGGCATGCCCGTAGAAGGGGAGCGTGGATGAATCTGTCGGAGAAAGCCACTGGATGTTGCCCTGAGCGTGTGTGGATGGTGTTTTGCGGTTCACCCGAGCGCCGGATTGATTTATGCTAATACCCCTTGGTTGATCGCCTGAGGTGTGTGTGTGTGTGTGTGTGTGTGTGTGTGGTGCTCTTGTTAAATCGTGTCATACTCCGTTTGATGCTGTCTTTGCCCACCTTGGTGCACAGAGCGTGTCACTGGAAAACAGATGTACCCGGAGGACAGGGGAAACAGTTGAGCTCAGCATTGGATTGCAGTCAGTTGTATCGTCGCCTGTTTGAATGTTGGGTCAGACAATTCGAATGGTATGGCCAATCGTTACTTGTTTTCCAAATGGATTGATTTCCACTGTAAAAGGCCTGAAGCAGTCACAACCTATGGAGTATCGGACATTTACATGAAGAGATATGTCACCTGATTTTCTCTTTGTTCTTCACATGTGCGACCTCCAAACTGAAATCTCTCACACGGGGCACACATACAGCCAGGCTGATGACTCTTGATTCGTGCCTACTGGGATTCATCTACCCAGAATGCATTTCAAAGTGCCCCAGTAAAGCCTTACCAATCTGTCCCACTCTGTCTGGCCAATACACCCCCTAATTAGGCTTTGACGAGCTCGTAAATCTGGAGCCCCTGAGCCAGGGGAGTGTTGGGCTGGTCTGACTTTATGACAGAGGGAGTCTCTAAAAGCTTGTTCGGATGGCTTCATTGAAGAGCAGTGAGTTCCAGCCTCTTGTTATTGGGCAGATCTACCCACGTTCCCCAGGGTGTCGTCCAGTCTCCTCGCTCCGCCTCCTCAGTCGTGATTAACCCACACCGTATGCCTCTCTTTGTTTAAGCACAGCCAAGCATTGAAGTGTGTTTGGGAGAGAGGCTGTGACTGGACCAACAGAATCACTCTCGATTTCACACACCGTGCTCTGGGTGCAAGGACAGACTGTCTGTATCAAATGTACCCTTTCAATCGTGTTTTAAGGCTATACTGGGGATAGGACAAGATAGCGCTTATGAGGCATTTCTAAGATTCATCTCCATTTTAACGTTATACTACAATATCTCTTTGGAATGTGGCCTGCATAACAATGTTTTGGTTTTCTCAGACATAATATCTGAAGTGCATTATTTTTCATAACATCTATGACCTCTGGCTAGTAACAGTGCCTTATTCATCACTACACTGTTGCATTTTTTTTGTTTTACGGAAATTTTTTGCTCTTTTATTGTACTGAAAGTGAGCCAGGATTCAATGAGAGAGATGAAAATTGATCACTGGGGTATCATCTCATTATTCTTTGTCTTCTAGGACACTCAACAAATGAACTACCCTGGTGTTGGTGTTGCAGTGGTGATGCTTTAAAATCCCTTCGAGAAAGTGGCCTTTGGAATCCTAGGACCCGTTATTTATTATTATAAACTGCAGATATCGTTTTCTTTCTTTTCAAATGTTCATATTTTGTTGTAATTTTTCTAGGGAGATTGAGATTTGGCCAGATTCTAGCCCAGGTTGAAACATTGGGTCCCAGAGACAGGGTTTTACACCGCTTGACCACCCCAGGCCACTACAATGTTTCTTATAGCTGGGCCACTCATGATATATTGTTTGTCTGTCTGTTTTTTTGCTTTTCAAGCACTCTGAGTTTGTTTAAAAAAAAAAAACACCAAATGTAATAAATTATTGTTCTGATGAGTGTTGAATCTCAACAGGGATTATCTAGCATGTAATCTTTTCAGCTCTCTATTTTTGTGCTTTATGCCATAATCTCTTATCTACAAATGATCAGAACTTTATATTTTTTGCAGCTTTTTTCTTTTGTTTGTTCGTTACAATTAATTTAACTCAGTTCCCAGTGGACTGCACATAGTTTAGCTTTGTTTAATAGTCACATAATCAACCTCCCCAGGTGAAACCCCTCACCACGCTAACACAAGGAGCATTTTTCCAATCTACCTCCCCCACACGCACACACTCGTGAATGAAATATTCATGATGTGCCGAATTTAAGCGTTTTAGAGTCTGCGTCCTGTGTGACTATGACATTTGGATTTACAATGTACTATATTGTAAGTCCGCAAGGACCACAACGCTATAATGCTGCGTAAGGACCACAACGCTATAATGCTGCGTAAGGACCACAAGGCTGTAATGCTGCGCTAGGACCACAACGCTATAATGCTGCGCATGGACCACAACGCTATAATGCTGCGCATGGACCACAACGCTATAATGCTGCGTAAGAGCGTCAACGCAGAACACGACTAACACAGCATAGTGTGTGTGTTTTTCACATTCACAGTATGTTTAATGGATTGGCAAGCGTCTATAAATCAACATGAAGTCCAAGACGAGCATATGGCGGCAGGTTTTAGCGAGGAAGGAGCAGAAGACGTGCCCCCCTGGGGGCCATCTAGCATCAATTATTCATGCTTTTGGGATGGGGGGGGGGGGTTGTTGGGATGTGCTGGCTCAGGGCATTATTTTCAATAAGAGTCCAACACGTGCTGTTCGGATTTACTGCTACTGAGATGATTGTACAATTTAGCAGGGCCGTGGAAATGTGCTGTATATCACATCCAATTCAGATTTTTTTAAGTACTGTTTTGTCCGGGGAAGTGTTTTGTCTCAAATATAGGCCGTGCGTCCCATATTTCCAGTTTGTTCTGTAGTCTAGACATCAAACTAGTAGTTGTTATTGGGAGGTATCGATAAACGTCTTTATTCATTCCTTTCATCTTCTGTTCTTTAAGATCATTTTCAAGCGTTTCACGCTTCATTGGACAGGAAGATGGAACAAGACAGAGGGAAGAGTTTTTGCTGAAAGCAGGAGATCTTATTCAGACTGCAGCGATACATGTGTATACTGTAGGTGGTGGCTTAAACCACTGGGTCACCCTAAGCCCCTTATTTCTGCTCTACCTGCCCCCTACCGCAGCCACTCAGACAGAACCGGGAGAAAACTCTTGGTTTTTCCCACCTACAAATGGAGAAGTGTAAAGTGGATTAACCTCTCTTCTTTTTTCTCCACCAGGTGTGGCGCGGTACCATAGCCAGGATGCGTTACCGGCGCATGCGGGCCGCCCTGGTCATCCTGCGGGCCTACCGGCGCTTCAAGGTCAAGTCCTACGTCCGAGATGTCAACCGCCGATTCAAGAGCGTGCGCTCCATGAAGGACCGCGGCCGGAGCATCAAGTGGCCCACGCCGCCCAAAGTCCTGCGGAGGTTTGAGGAGGCCCTGCGGAGCATCTACAGCAGGTGAGAAAAAATAAATAGAACAGGACGTCTCACCCACCAATCGGTTCTATGACTCCTCCCTCCCTGTTTGGAAAGGACATCCGCGATTGGACGCGATGCGGTGAATGCCCCTCCATCCTCTATCTAGGAAAGACTTCTGTGAAATGCCATTGCTCTCGGTGCTGTTTCCTGGTCCAGCTGGTTTGCTTTAAAGTTGCCTCCCTGTGTTTCCTCTGCTTTCTGGCATTCATTGCCCCCCCCCCCCCCAAATCAAAGCCTCCACTTTCATCCAGAGAAAGTCAGATCCCTTATTTGGTGCTTTTGGAGCTACAGCTTCATGCCAGGGTGTTTTTTTCCCAGCCAGAGGAAAACCGATCCTACAGTAGTATCACTATGTCAGAATAGCCAATGTTGTTATCGGGGCGATATATTCTAGTGTCTGAGTCGATATCTTGGCTACAGAGCTGCTCCTGTGGGTGTTTCCATGCCGCTTCTAGGTGGTGGGCGTGGACCCTGATCAAAGACCTGACGCCAGAGGAGAAGCTTCAGATCAAAGCCAAGGTGGCCACCCTGGAGGCCCTGAAGGGCCAGAGGCCTGACCTAGGGCTGCAGAGGTCCTGGGAGGGCAACTATCTGGTGAGTTGGACTAGATATCAGGGCTCTGGGCTTTTGGAGGGGTTAGAGGTTGTTGTGTGTTTTCCATGTTGTTTCACAGTTTGAAGGTAGTCGTCAGTGTATTTGGTGTATGGATAATCGTGCGTGCGTGCGTGCGTGCGTGTCCAGAAGCGAGACAGTCCTGACAATGTATTTTGGGGTATGGGTAATTGTTTGTGTTTAAAGGCTTGTGTGTGTGTGTGTGTGTCTTCAGAAGCGAGACAGTCCTGACAAAGCGTCCTCCTTCACCTTGGTGTCCAGTGAATTACAGCGTAAAGACAAGTTCATGAGGGTTCTCTTCTCCTGCAATGTGCGCAAGGTACAGCAAGTTTAAGGAATAATACCCAAACCTTATAACCAGAGAGGCAAAAAAGGCCGACAGGAGCACAGACAGACGGACTGAACGGCAGACTGGCAACAGGCCAACGGACTGTCAGATGGACAGAAAAATACAATCACAACCGTTAGACGGTCTTCCCCAGCTCCCTGCAGGGTGTCTCCAGTGGGATGACTGATGAGGGACTTTGTGTTCCAGATCAACCGGTTCCACAAGGCTGAGGACCGAGCCATCTTCATCACAGACCGTCACCTGTACAAGATGGACCCCGTAAAGCAGTACAAGCCCATGAAGAACATTCCCCTTTATAATGTAAGTGCATGTTGGTCATGTAGTCAACCTGAGTAGAAACCTTACTGGTGGGGGTTTACCAGCCTGGAAAATGCTGTCTGTTGAAATTAGTCAATGAACATCCTTGCTCTAAACGTTCTATACAAGGGTCTCTCAATTCTTAATTATAAAGGAGTATCTCGATTTATGATTAATAGCATGGTTTGAGGTGGAGGAAATTAAAAACTACGTTGAGATAATGGAGTAATTGCCTATAAAGGGAAAAGGGATTTTTTTTTTTTGGGGTTTAAATAATCATTATCAAATCTGGTCTCTTATATCATACCCAGGCTGGTATTTGTTCAGTGGTCTTCTCCACATCCTTGCTGTTATGGTAAAAACATCCTCATTGATCAGTGGACAATGAGCAGAGAATATGAGCCTTGTTTCCATGGTGAAGTCAGGGTTGTTTTCAGATTTCCAGCAGCGCCTTCCTGTTTTCCCACCCAAATAAAACATCCTGGCTTTTCATCAGACCCCTGTTTATGTAAGCAATGACAATATTTCAGCCTCTGTCCTCGTTTCAGATACCAGTCCAAGATGGTGGCAACGTTTAATCTGTGGTTCTTCAGTACTGCCAGTGTCTTGAACAGTGAGACCTTGTGAATAAAGAACAGAGGAGGACAGAAAGAAAAACAGGTAGAACCAGAGGGGGGGTGGAAGACAGGAGAATGCAGGAGAGAATGACATGGATAGATGGAATGACAGGGAGGGGGAGAAAGGACGAGAGAAATGGGGAGAGAGGGAGGATAGAAATGGGGAGAGAGGGAGGATAGAAACAGGATCCACTTATCTTTGGCCAGATACTGCTTCTTTGTTATGTTATGTTATAATGGGTGAGAAATTAGCTGAGGTGTGTCGTGATAACTGAGACAAGGAACCATGATGGCCAATGTGACCAGACGACACAGGAAGAATGACACTGTAATGGGAATTGGAAGAGCAGGGCTAGAATAGGGTTTGCAGACTACTGAAGTGCTATCAGCTATTGTTTATGTTTGCGCACACACACACACACACACACACACACAAGTGAGAGAGTGCAGGGAGGGAAGGCTGGGCACTGTGTTCGATGCAGGAGGGGCAAACCAAACTGCATCAAGCGTTGCTGAATTGTGGCAGGAGATTTAACAAAGGGTTCTCCGGGGCGTAGAGAGATGTCATTACTCAATCCTTTAAAGTTCAGAACCCTTTAGAGTTCACCCATTACCTCACTGTGCAGAACACTGGTGAAGTAAAATAGTACAGGGCACTGTGTATAGTCACACGTATGACATCACCCATTACCTCACTGTGCAGAACACTGGTGAAGTAAAATAGTACAGGGCACTGTGTATAGTAACACGTATGACATCACCCATTACCTCACTGTGCAGAACACTGGTGAAGTAAAATAGTACAGGGCACTGGGTATGGTCACACGTATGACATGATTACCCATTACTCACAGTACAGGGCACTGTTTATTCATGGATTACGATGGTTATGATACTATTGTTTTGTCCAACTGAGGATTCTACTCAATACATCCTCATTTGGAGCTGATGAAGAGTAGGTCTAAAGTGCATTATTAATGCTTCAAAACGTAATACAAATAAAAAAAGGCAAATAATTTATCTAAACCTTTTATCATTCTGATGTCAAAAAATTTATTTTTGATGTAGTATCACATTAACTAGTTGTTAATATTGAGGGGAGTCCATAGAATTTTAGCATAATGATTGTGTCCCTAGCTATTCTTGACAGACTTTGCAAGCTATTGACAACATTGCCGTCTGACAAAGTACATGTGATAAAATGATGATAATTACAGGGTTGTTTCCTACTAAATATTAATTCATTAATATTTCCCAGCCCCAGAGTGTAATTTAGGCAAAACAGTAATTTACCCCGTTTAACAAGTGTCATCAAGCTGCAGTGTTCATGGAGTGTTAGTTAACATGGTAACGATGTGACTAAGTGATGGGGGGGGCATCCTTGAATATTTACATGTATGACATCACCCAATAGTTAACTGCACAAAACGTTGTTAGATGTACGACTACCACACCCACCCACCTACGCCGTCACGCATGCACGCACGCGCAACCTATGACATCAAGTTGTAACTGCACAAATGATGAAATGCGTCACTGTCATCTATAGGGGGGGGGGGGGCTGGTCATGGTGAGAGAGTAGGCGAACGCGGAGATGTATCGGTGCTGGCGTTAGAGGTCAGGTGTGACCGGGAGTCTTCGATTCCTAAGAAGGTCGAGTGGAGGGAAAAAGCAGTTAGCGCCTGTTGATTAGCATGCTAGCTACGCTGCCGCCCTGCTTAACCTTGGCTGCCCTTGTGTTTATTCATCCCGCAGGGAGGCAGTGGTCCCGTCCACAATGGCACCCCATTGCCTATGTAGTCTGTTGGCCTCCATTCAACAGTACTAGTGCACTATGAAGGGGTATGATGGGATTTGGGACGCCGTCACAAGGCCGGGGAGATGGGTGGCCCCACCTCTGATTTATACGTCAATTAGCCGGTGTCTCATGGCGCGTGCACCCGTTGTTATTGTGGCGAGTGCGTCAGCGCACCGCTGTCCTTGTGAAAACTGACACCCTGTAAGACGGAGCGAGGAAAAGGATTCCTCCGTTCTTCCCGCTCTACCTCCCCTTCATCTCTCTCTCTCTCTCTTTTCCTTGGACACTCCCGCCGCTCCCTCAGCCACCTTCCCCTCTCTCCCTCACCGTCCGCTGTTGTCATGCCAACCTCCCGGGAGAGAGGGTAGTCATGGCGACCGTGCAGGAGGGCAGATCAGCTGGTGTCTGGTGTTGTGCAGGAGGATCACCAGGCTGCTACATGCGTGCGTGCGTGCGTGCGTGCACGCTCCTCTTCCTCTTTCTCCCCCTCTCCCCTGCCCCATCTTCCTGAAGAGGCGGGATGGTCCCTCCTTTTAATTCCTCCCTCCATGTGGGAGTATGTTCGGTTTGTCACAGTCAAGGCTGGAGTAAATGGGTGCGGTGTACAGACACGGACTGTGATGTGGCGACGGGTAATGGAATGTGCTGTTCGTGGAGATCAACAAGCAGGCTAACCGGTGGCCCTACTGCAGGGTTAGGATGTCTCAGCTGGACTCATTACTCTGTAATCCCTCCAGTCATCCTGGGTGGATTCACCCTCCTCCCCTGCCCTCTCCAGCTCCAGCCTCATGTTCAGTCATTTCCTCTCTCTCTCTCTGCCCTTCTCCATCTCTCGCTTTTTATCTCCATCTCTGTGCCTCTCTGTCTCTAACCCTCTGTCTTGTCATCCCTTCTTCCCTCCCTCTCCCTCCCTCTCCCTCTCCCTCTCTCTCTCTCTGCGGGATTCATCTTTGTTATGTAACAACTGACTCGACTCCCTTAAGAATAGAATGGAGGAGGAACGAACAGGACACTCGCTACAGTACCATCCACATCGCTATGACAACTGGGACTGGCAGTCCTCAGCTAGGATGCCTTGTCTGGCCTCTCTGACGGCACATCCCACTGCAAAACCCAGATAATAATCTCCTTACCACACATTTCCTGCAGAGCTACCCACTGACACCACATTTTCAGTTAGAAGCATATTCAAATGAAAGACGGAGAAAAGTACAATTTTTAGCGTTTCATTATAAAAATCAAATGGAGAAAAAAAAAAAAGAGAAAACATTTCTGTTTCATTTTCGCTACTCAGACGCCATGTTCCAATCAATTCTGCTCATTCAGAGAACGTCAATGTAGCCCGTTCCTCCTAATTAGCTGTCGCGAACACAAGCACATGGTGTTGAGTTATACCTCTCAAAAACCTTTCAAACCACAGGGCTCAGTTCTAGTTATTTAGACTAACTGTTTGAAATGTGCCTTGCCGTTGTTTAACCCTGGCTGCGTGTTGCAGGTGTCATGTTCCCTTTAATGGAGATGGAATAATGATTATTCTCTCCCATCGTGGCGGTCCTGCTCCACTGGGATGACACGGTAATGGCTCTGATTCCCCCTGGCAGTTTCCATAGTCTCCCCTGTTCAGTTGGGGATGGAGTCACAAAGAGAGGAGGTGGGTGGCCTTGTCAAGAATGTAGGGCCAGTAAACTGAAGGGTCGCTGGTTCCTGAGCCCACAATGTGAGAAACCATGCTTTTCTGGCCCTGAGCAAGACCGTTAGTCCTAATAGGAGAAAAGGAGAAGACGAGACAAGGGAATAAAGAAGACATGGGTGAAGAGAACTGCGCAGAAGAAAGACTGTGATCGTAAGCTCTAACTGGATTTTGCTGAGCTCAGTAAAGACCAAATACACACAAGGAAAATATTGGCATCTGACTACATTATGGCTGGTTCAAATCCTTGGTTAGTCCTGAGGGACCAAAATCACTAACTGAAAAAAATAGGTCTTGAAAAAAGAGACACAGTTGGCTTTTCTGGTTTGTTTCTAATGCTGTTCGGTTTGTTTCTAATGCTGTCAAATCCGCTCTGCAAAATGCTTCCTTGAATCCATAATAACCAAGACACATTCCAGAGCAAACAGATGTACACTATTTAGCCTGTTCATCATCTTGGAAAGATATTATGTTCCATTCAATTAAATATAAAATGAGGAACCTCAACCCCTTGAAGCAGTGAAGTGTTTTCCACAGAACCTCAGGCTTTTACCTGTCCATGACAGTCTGTGCATAGAAGCATCCCCTTTGTCCGAACATGGCACATATTCTGGTGTACTAATGCACGGACGCGTGTCTCCTGTGGTCCCAGGTGACGGGGGTGAGCGTGTCCCCTGGTAAGGACCAGCTGGTGGTGTTCCACACTAAGGACAGCCGGGACCTGGTTGTGTGTCTCCAGGGAATGACGCCTCCAGGGGACAGCCGCATTGGGGAGCTGGTGGGCACCCTGCTCAGCCACTTCAAAAGGTAACGTGTGTGTGTGAGTGAAATTAGTTACGGAGTGGGTCTTTCTGTCTGTCTTTGTACGTGTGTGTGTGTGTGTGTGTGTGTGTGTGTGTATATGTATATGTATATACAGCTCTGGAAAAACATTAAGAGACCACTGCACCTTTTTCTTTCCTTTCCAAAAAAGTTTGAAAGGAAGGTTTTGAGTGAGGAACAGAAGGGTTAAAATTAAGAGACTGCAAATTGAACGCTTCTGTTTCTTACTCAAAACCTTCCTTTTCAACTTTTTTGAAAAGGAAAGGAAAAAGGTGCAGTGGTCTCTTAATGTTTTTCCAGAGCTTTGTGTGTATATGGCTCAAAATGGCCAGGAACAAAGAACTTGCCAGAAACAAATAGACTTTGTTAGTCTATTCTTGTTCAGAGAAGGCTATTCCATGTGAAACTTGCCAAGAAACTGAAGATCTCGTACAACAACATGCACTACAACTTCCACAGAACAGCGCAAACTGTCTCTAACCAGAATAGAAAGAGGAGTGGGAGGCCCCGGTGCTCAACTGAGCAAGAGGACAAATACATTAGTGTCTAGTTTGAGGAACAGGTGCCTCACAGGTCCTCAACTGGCAGCTTCATTAAATAGTACCCACAAACCACCAGTCTCAACGTCAACAGTGAAGAGGCAACTCCGGGATGCTGGCCTTCTGTTTTTTTTTCTAATGATCACTTAGCCTTTTAAAATGATCAACTTAGATTAGCAAACACAGCGTGCCATTGGAACACAAGACTGATAGTTGCTGATAATGGGCCTCTACACCTGTGTAGATACTCGATTAAAAATCAGCAATTTCCAACTAAAATAGTCATTTACAACCTTAACAATGTCTACACTGTATTTCTGATAGATTTGATATTATTTTAATGGACAGAAAATGTGCATTTCTTTCTAAAACAATGTATATTAGTTGGTGTGTTCAGACAGTAGAGGAGTTTATAAAGGGGCCCAGCTGTGTCTGTCCCACCATCTGTGGGGAAAGGTACAGTGTTACTCACCATCCTGTCAGTCACCCCTGGAGAGGAGTGACACACGCAGCACCTTTCTGGCACTAGACTGTCACTCATTTGGGCGCTCAGTATGTAATTTAGCTCAGACCCCACTCCAGATGTTTATAACCTTATAACATCACAGTAATCTTCTCATTGCATGAAAATAACCTTATAATCACATGAACATAACCTTCTAATCAGCTGTGACGCGCCACGGTTCTAGAAAACTCACAAATAGTCCAGACACTCTTGCATGAAATCAGATTAACGGTCTCCTCTCTCTATCTCGCCATCTCCCTCTGCCTCTGTTTCTGGTTCACTCTCGCTGTCTGTCTTGTCTTT
The DNA here is from genome assembly GCF_011004845.1 of Esox lucius. Lineage (NCBI taxonomy): Eukaryota > Metazoa > Chordata > Actinopteri > Esociformes > Esocidae > Esox > Esox lucius. Next base: position 9,151,256 of record NC_047573.1, read on the forward strand.
CTCCCTGTCTCTCTCTCTGCCTCTCCCACTCTCCCCCTTCCACCCCCCCCCCCCCCACACACACGCGCACACACACACACACACACACACACACACACACACATCTCAGAAGAGGTTAGATGAAATATTAAAGGCAATGGAAGGCTGTATTGCACTCTGCTCTATATATAACTCCAACTCCTGCTGTGTTGACATAGAACCCCATGTGGCACGCGCCATGCAGTCCCTGCTACTGCAGCACGTAACGCCACGCCCCACACACAATGCCACCCCACATCTGGTCACATGACGCCCACCACACAACCCCCCCCCCCCCCCCCCGAATATTATTTCTCTCTGGAACTAACACATCCTTTGGTTCACACCATCGTAAAAATAGCTAGTGTTAATTATTCAGCTGAGACTTCATTTCTCTCCGGGAATCATAACTCTCTGGAATTATGACTCCGAAGGTAAAAAGGTCAAGGGTATACTCAAATATTTCCCGGGTGCAAACATTTGTTGCAGTATCCATTTTAAATCCATTGTCGACCGACTGTGCCCTTCACCGCAGCTAGTTAACTGTAATTAGGGCGCCAGGGGAAGCCAGTGTTATGATATCGTTCCACTGTGAGATGTGCAAAGAAGACCTAAGATGTCTGTGTTGTCTCTTGTAGAGGTAGCTTTCCGACCCTCGGGTGTAACTCTGTTTCATCTACTGGGTTGTCAGGAAAGGGGCTTCCTGTGCCAGCCTCTCGCTGCACTCCATCGTGCCTGCTGTAGGGTTATACAGTATTGAAACAAGGAGACTCGTGGAGAGAACCTGGTGTGGAGACAACAGGCATGCAGTGTGAGTGTGTGTGTGTGTGTGTTTGCCTGTTTGTGTTTCTGTCTGCCCCCCCCCCCCCCCACACACACACACACACACACTTTGCTTTCTTTTCCTCTCGATTTCCACAGGAAGTATCTTCTGTGTGTTGTGGAGATGAATGGTGTTATTCTGTGCTGAAACCAAATCAGTGAAAGAAAGGAGGCATCCCCGTCTTAAGACTGCTAAGGAAAGACAGGAGGCTAGAGAGTGATTCAAAGCAAGCTGCTCTGTTGTACAGGGGTTTAAATGACACCAGTGGTTAAGACCTTCCTGCTGCAGTTTCCTTCAAGGTGTCTCTCATTTAGTTTTTTCCTCGTCATCTCTCTGATATTTCCTTGTTCTGTGTGTGACAGGTTCATGGTTGGCCCGGGTATGACTGGTCATTCAGGGTTATTTGATTGATGCTACATGAAATGAAAATAAAAACAGAATGCAGTGATGTGCAAATCATTTATACCCTGAATTCAATAGAAAATAGTACAAAGAGAACATATCAAATGTTAAAACTGAGACATTTCTTTGTTTCTTTAGAAATATAGGCCCACTTTGAATTTGACGCCTGCAAAACGTTTCACTAATTAGGTCAACTGGCAACAGGTCAGTAACATGATTGGGTATTAAAAGATCATTCCAGAGAGGACGGGTCTGTCAGAAGTGAGGATTGTGAGGGGTTCACCACTGTGAAAGACTGCATGGGCAAATAATGCAACATTTTAAGAATAATGTTCCTCAATGTAAAATTGCAGAGGGTTTGGGGATCTCATCATCTGTGGTACATCATTAGAAGTTCATTTAAGACTGTCCTGAGGTCTGACAAATCAAAATTAGAAATTCTTATGGGAATCATGGATGCCATGTCCTCCAGACTAAAGGGAAGAGGGACCATCCAGCTTCTTATCAGCACACAGATCAAAAGACAGCGTCCATGATGGTATGGGGGTGCATTAGTGCACATGGCATTGGTGACTTGCAGGTTTATACAGGTTTTGAAGCAACATATGCTGCTATCCAGACAATGTCTTTTTCAGGGACGGCCTTGCTTGTTTCAGCAAGAAAATGCCAAACCACATTCTGCATGTATTACAACAGCATGGCTCCATAGTGAAAGTCTGGGTGCTAAACTGGCCCTCCTGCAGCCCAGACCTGTCACCCCCTGATTGGTGCATTATGAAACAAAAAATACGACAAAGGAGACCCCGAACTGTTGAGCAGATTCATTCCTATATCAAGCAAGAATGGGAATACATTTCCCTTTCAAAACTACAGCAGTTGGTCTCTTCAGTTCCCAAACGCTTACAAAGTATTGTTAAAAGAAGAGGAGATGCAACACAGTGGTAAACATGTTTTTTTAAACGTGTTGTTGGGATCAAATTGTATTTTTGCAAAAAACAATAACATTTCTCAGTTTCAACATTTGATATGTTGTCTTTATACTGTTTCAATGAAATACAGGAATAAATGATTTGCACATCATCTCATTCTGTTTTCTTTTGCATTATACGCAGCGTCCTAACTTTTTTGGAAACAGGGTTGTAAATTAGTCCTTCACTTTCATACTAAGCACTTCATTTGGTTGCCGTGGTTTGGATACATCATCTTTGAAAAACTGGACCCAGATGACTGAGAGGAGGTGTAAGCGAATGATTGAAACAGAGTGACACAGATGGGTTGCTTGTTGTCAGCCAGGTAGCAGAACTTTGAGATGCCATAGTGCATTTCAGCTGCCCTCCTCACTGTCTGACCCCATGACATTGAAGTGTCCTGTCCTCCCTGTCAGTGCCAGTACGTCATCCTTTGGAATAGTTGTCTACATAGTGCTTCTGAGGTCAGGCAAGCTGTCCCTTTTATTTCATGAGACCGATTTCGATTTCTCGGGTTGAGAGGAAGAGAGGGTTTCATGAGAGGAAGAGAGGGTTTCTCTTTCCAACATAAGTTTTGTTATTGCAGCGTTGCACTTCTGGGGACTCACTGTACGGAGTCATGAGGAGTGTTCTAAATGTAAGGAAGTGCTGCCCTGTGTGAACAAATGTGCTGCATTGCACATTCCTGCATAATTGGAGATGGCGTCATCATTGTTAGACTCTAAGACAGAGGAAGAAACGGAGTGCTGCTAGCTAGTGCTGTCGTCACCCTACCCTGTCAAGGTCACCCTTAATGCTGAATCGAATATTTCCGACTTAAGGAAGTCATGCTCCCCTCTCCTGTATCCGTCCCTCTAACACCATCTCCTGCCCTGTCCCCCTCCTCTTGTTTTTCAGCTCTCACTTCTCCCCTCCCCCCGTGTGGTACTGCAGATGCAGTTGCCATAGCGACCAGGTTCATCTATGTCTGTCTGATATTTAGTCCAATAATAAGTCACTTGGCTGGGATTCAGGATTTTAGGAACACCTGGACACTAGTAATAACAATAGATATTTTCAAATCTTTCGTTTCGTTTGTGTGTGTGGGGGGGGGGGGGGGGCTCATTTAAAACTTTAGGCTTGTTGTCTATCTGAACCTTTTAGCCAGTTTCCCCCAGTTGAGAATTAATTATCTTTAAAACGTCATAATTCATAACACATTTTGAATGGTTGAAAATTAGCCATTAAATAGAACATAGTTTTTTCTTAAAAGAATTGCATGAACTTTGATATGTGCAAAGTGTTCTCTTTGAAATAAGTTTTAAAACTGCAACAGCCAAAAAAGATCTCTGCCTCATGGGAAAATGTGTATTGCTTGAAATGTTAAAGAAATTGCCAAATGTGTTGAACTGCAGAAAATTAACTTAAAAGCCTACATGATTCTCTCTGCTGTTCAGAGGACGGACACTCATTATTTTCCTGCCTCAAGGTGGAGGCCCCCTAAGCCCGCTTTTGAATGGTGGCGCCGGCCCTGCTGAGAATCATCTCCTCTGGAGAGACAGAGAGAAAAGGAGGATGTAAAGAGGCAGAAACACAGTATGAGGAGCGGTTAAAAATATGTTTTAGGGAAGAAAAAGAGAGAGAGTGGAGAAGATATGGAAACGGGGATAGAAAGGAGAGTATTTTTAAACCTCATCCCCAAGCTTGTTAAAGACATGAATTAATCTTGTACCAGTCTTATGCAGGTGATGAGTAATATATTTTTCCACCATGGAGTGTCTGAATGCCAGTCATCAATATAAACCCTAATCTGCCTTTCTACAGTGTACACTAAAACCATTCTTCTGCTTCTCTTGTAGGAATGTTATGCAACTTCAAATTCCCCAAAGCACATTAACGCATGTCTGTGTATATTCTTATTTATACCACCCGACTGTATATGTACACACACACTCTCCATGCTGGTCAGTATGGAAGTCTTGCCTGTTTGCCTTTCATTCTCTATACCCTGTGTCCTGCATTGGGTTGATTGGAAACGGAGGGGTTTAGTGTGTGTGTGTGTGTGTGTGTGTGTGGGGGGGGGGGGGGGGGGTTGTTTATGTCTTACTGAACTCAATGAGTATAGTAAAACAAGAAACAATTGGACTCATTGGGACCTTTTGCCGGTCCCCGTGAGGCAAAAGTCAATTTCCAGCTCAGGGTTTATGTTTAGGGTCAAACTTACAATTGATTTTATAGTTAGAATTGGGGTTTCTTTAAGGTCCAGCCATTGTTGGTTTAGTTTAGGGTTAAGGTTAGTCATTACTTCTAGGTCAAATGTAAGCATAAATGTTCCTTTATTGAGGTTAAGGTTAGGTTAATGTTAGGGTTAGGTTTAGGGTTAAGATTGGGGCAAGGGAGCATGCAATTTCTATTTTCTGGTCCCCATGAGGGTAGCTGTACAAACGTGTGTGTGTGTGTGTGTGTCTGTGTGTCTGTGTGTGTGTGAGAGCGAGAGAGCGACGGATCTGACCTAGTTTCCCCTATGCGTCGATCCCTGCATTGCTGCGGTGCTTTCTGCCTATGTGAGAACCAACCCACCAGTGGGCAACACATTTAGGTCCAAAAGGTAACCGGGCCTCCGCCATGCTCACATGGTGCTGCCGGGCCAGACATAACCCCCCTCTGCCCTGTTGTGGCGTCCTGTACAGAAAGGTGCATTTACTTTAAATTTGGACTCAACTGGTTTTCCTTCGGTCAATTCTCCTTTCCCTACATCTCTCCTGAAATCCCCAGTTTGGGTCCAATCTGGTATCCTGGGTCAGAGGTATTGTTCCTGACCCGCACTGAAAAGCTTTGATAGACATTATTGACATTTTAATTGATTTATTGCAGGAGTTTTGAATGTGTGATGGCTTCGGGGAAGTGTGAAAATTAGAAAGGCGCAATATGTATATCTTTAAATGTTATATAGAAAATAAGTCTAACTGTAAAATCTACATCAAGATGTTGGCTTATAATCAATACGTATCATATCAGTGGTTAATAAATGTTGCATACCACATTTCTTCTCGGTTTTGATAGGCTATAGCCAGTACTGGAACTGTGAATTGCAAACTGGCTCAATATAGATGTTATATTGCAGTTCACATACACTAGAGAGAGAAAGCAAGGCTGTCTAGTTAGCTATTTGACAGGTCTAATAAAACATAATTTTTTTTATAGCTGTAAAATGGGAACCTTACGCCCGGGCGGTAAGCAGCAGTGGCGTCATTAGGCCTGGGCGTCCGGGGCTATAGCATTATGACAATGTAGCCGTGTAGTCCGCTAGCATGTACATCAAAACTTTCCCCCAGTATGTGCATGTAAAACCCTATACATTCTGTCGGGGTGGGGGGGGGGGGCTGAGCCCCGAATGTATTGTGATCCTAGAAACACCTCTGGTAAGCAGAGACCATTAAGACTAGCCCAAACACATTCCTTTGTAGACAAGAAACTGAGAATATTTTTGTAGAGTCCTGCTAATTAACTTTTCTGTCAGGCAATGGTCTACTTCTAGTTCAGGGGCAAAGTTACGGGGGCCAGCACACAGTTAGTGGAGAATACTGGCCAGAGCAACTTCGCCACAGTATTTTGCTGTTCACTGGCCTACGACATTTACGGATTGTGCTCTTATAGTGCTCTTTATTGGTATATGCGAGATGTTTTATTTATTTGTGATCTTGGGGTTCTGAAGAAGCCTTTGAACCAGATTTCTCTGGCAAGCTATATAATTAATTAATTCAAGTTTCCTGAAAATCCGGACAGTTGTCTCAGAGATCGCATGTAAAGTGCTTCACACCTAGCAGACTATTTTAAGCGGAGTTGAGCTGTCAGAAATCCTGCTCATTGCTCTCAAAGTGGTTGTTGCACTCTGCTCCCTATGATTTGAAAGCATCCTATTACCAATTTTTATTTTCTACTTGAAAAGATAACAAACACTTAGCAATTTAAATACATTACATGTAGGTAATGCGTTTTAAATAAAATGTATACAATTGAAAAAAGGTACAGTATCTCACAAATGAGTGAGATACAGTTTAGATATTAATGGCTGTGTGTTGAGTTATTTTGAGGGGACAGCAAATTTAAACTGTTATACAAGCTGTACACTCACTACTTTACATTGTACCAAAGTGTTATTTCTTCAGTGTTGTCACATGAAAAGATATACTCAAATATTTACAAAAATGGGAGGGGTGTAATCCCCTTTTGTGAGATACTGTATTCATATAATTGTAGTGGTAGGGAGCTCATAACACCTAAAATGAAGTACAGAAAAGATTGTGCCCACACAGCAAGGAGAGGCAGAGAAAGGAAGGAGAGGGAAATGACAGAACAAACAAAGAGAAGAAAGAACAGAAGCCTATAGGCAGGAAAGGAAGGATACTTCATCTATGGAGTGGGGATGGAATGAGAACGTCTACAGAGAATACGGGGCAGATTCCTAGGCTTAGAGGTTGGACCATCCTAAAATCCCCACACTAAAGGCATGCTGTTGCTAAGGGACTGGTGAAAGGCTCTCAAAGTGCCTCAGGTAGAGATACCTTGCTCTCATAGATGCTGAGGCGGAGCCGGCTAACCTAATCCAAATGCTTGCACTGAGAGGCTTCCCAATGACTCTTAATTATAATGAAAATTAAATAATATTGAACATAAGTTTAACATTTGTGGTTTGTTTGAAATCCAATTTATTGTTGAATGGTATGTACAAATCTTTTAAAATGCTTATTCCAGCAGGCCTAGTAATGGGTATTTCATGAGAAAATGGTGTCCCACTTTACCTACAACTGTGTCCCACTCAAACTGAAACTTCCTGGAAGAAAAAAAAGAGGTTGTCAGATGGTGTTTGAATGGATGTAGAATTAATTGAAAAATAATCACTATTTCACTATAAATATTATTCAAATTAGATAAAACATTTGTGTAGCGATCAAATCATTTTGATTGTCTATGTTACGATTTACCAAAAAGTGTTGCATTTTACCACAAATGACCCTATCTAAGCACAGTGACAGGCAATGAGATCTAAATCAGGTAGGCAATGAGAGAAATGCACTAATCTGGTCTACTCACTAGTGTGGAATCTGAGCATTACCTCTCTGTTTAGATTATCTCTCTGTAGGTTGTGCTCTAATGACCAAAGGAATGTTTACGATGGCCATTTGGCATGGGGGTTACTGTCTTGGAAACCTGATCTTTGCTATGTAGACACACCCTTCAATGTATATATCAGCTTGTAACCAACATTACAGTGAGAAGAGATTGACTGAGATGAGATTGAGGTTGTGTAAGGAAGACCAGGTCCGTAACCTCATGAACAAGACTTTCTAATGCTGCAATAAATAATATAATTTCTCTCTCCCTTGACAAACGGGTATGCTAATTATTACAACCACTATACGAAAAGGCCGATTTCTAACACTAGTAAGGTTGAACACTAGCAAATCTGTTTCAATTACATGTCATTAGATTGGAAGCATACACGTTTTAAAGGGAACAAACCCGATTCCAAAAAAGTTGGGACACTGTGCAATTGTGAATAAAAACAGAATGCAATGATGTGGAAGTTTCAAATTTAAATATTTTATTCAGAATACAACATAGATGACATATCAAATGTTTAAACTGAGAAAATGTATCACTTTAAGGGAAAAATAAGTTGATTTAAAATTTTATGACATCAACACATCTCAAAAAAGTTGGGACAAGGCCATGTTTACCACTGTGTGGCATCCCCTCTTCTTTTCATAACAGACTGCAAACGTCTGGGGACTAAGGAGACAAGTTGCTCAAGTTTATGAATAGGAATGTTGTCCCATTCTTGTGTAATACAGGCTTCTAGTTGCTCAACTGTCTTAGGTCTTCTTTGTCGCACCTTCCTCTTTATGATGTGCCAAATGTTTTCTATGGGTGAAAGATCTGGACTGCAGGCTGGCCATTTCAGTACCCAGATCCTTCTTCTATGCAGCCATGACATTGTAATTGATTCAGTATGTGGTCTGGCATTGTCTTGTTGGAAAATGCAAGGTCTTCCCTGAAAGAGAGGACGTCTGGATGGGAGCATATGTTGCTCTAAAACTTGGATATAACTGTCAGCATTGATGGTGCCTTTCCAGATGTGTAGGCTGCCCATGCCACACGCACTCATGAAACCCCATACCATCAGAGATGCAGGCTTCTGAACTGAGCGCTGATAACAACTTGGGTTGTCCTTGTCCTCTTTAGTCCAGATGACATGGCGTCCCAAATTTTGATTCGTCTGACCAGATAACACTTTTCCACTTTGCCACAGTCCTTTTTAAATGATCCTTGGCCCAGAGAAAACGGCTGCGCTTCTGGATCCTGTTTAGATACGGCTTCTTTATTTGACCTATAGACTTTTAGCCGGCAACGGCGAATGGCACGGTGGATTGTGTTCACTGACAATGTTTTCTGAAAGTATTCCTGAGCCCATGTTGTGATTTCTATTACAGTATCATTCCTGTATGTGATGCAGTGCTGTCTGAGGGCCCGAAGATCACGGGCATCCAGTATGGTTTTCTGGCCTTGACCCTTACGCACAGAGATTGTTCCAGATTCTCTGAACCTTTGGATGATATTATGCACTGTAGATGATGATAATCATCCTTATCTGTACATTTAACTTTTCCGGCCTCTTATTGCTACCTGTCCCAACTTTTTTGTAATGTGTAGCTCTCATGAAATCCAAAATGAGCCAATATTTGGCATGACATTACAAAATGTCTCACTTTCAACATTCGATATGATATCTATAGCCTATTGGGAATTAAATATGTTCATGAGATTTGTAAATTACTCCATTCCTTTTTTACTCACAATTTGTAGTGTCCCAACTTTTTTGGAATCGGGTTTGTATCTATTGAGACTGCCCTGGACAGTTCCTTATGCAAATAAATATTTTAACAGGCCCGGCGCCAGAACAAAGTGACTGACGGGGCAGAAAATAATGGCGAGGGGGTTGATCTTTTCTTTATAGCTTACTTAAAACTTTACCTAGGGGGGCAGAAAATTCAACTGAGGTGGCTAAGCCCCTCTTGCCCCGTCATGGTGCCGGGCCTGTATTTTACTACATAAATTCTAGGTATGTTTCTGTAACCCATATCACCGGTTTCATCGGCGTGACTCGCAAAAGTAAGCAATTGAGTGCACGAGTAACCAACAATTGCATAAGCAAATGTTTTTTTTTCAAAATCTGGTCAGCGGAGCGCATTTCCCACCAGTATGTTATGCATCATGTGGCCCTTTACAAAATATCCGATTAACCATAGCTAAATGGTTCCACAATTTAGTTATTTTAATTACATTCAGAAACTCAATGACAAAAAAAAACACTGTTATAAAGACGGAGATATCCCTAATTTTCTTCCACCTTGTGGAACTCCTCTCTTGTTGCACAGTTCAGTGATTGTTTTCTTGCTTGAACGGAGATTAATGAACTTCATGTAAGTACGTTGAGTCGGGATGATTGGATGTGTTCGTGACATTAGTCTAGTGGAATGAGGGGGCCACTTTTCCGTTCGTCCAATAGAAATTCTGCATTTTAGGATGCGCTTTATTGTGCATTTACTGTTGAGTAAATGTTGTGCAACACTGTCATTCCACGATTAATGATGGGACACATTTGTTGGTAAGTGAGCAATTGTCTCACACTCGTCTTGCTTGGTTCCTCCCCAACGACCTATTGATTTTCGTAACGGCTGTCCAGGAGGTTCCAGCCACCCATGTCATTACACTGGGTGCTTCAGAAGACGAGAGGGAGATGAGCAGTGCCGGTTCATTGACGAACCGACACGGGGGGTCATGCCTGGACTGTTGAACAGAATAAAGGGACGAGACACTGGAGAACTGAAGACCCATTTGTGATTGTTTAAGGTTGGCTCTTGCCGTGCAGCCATGGCTCAGGTAGTGTTAACACTCAGCCATCTGGTTAGTGTACAGTATGCAGCACTATCAATGGTCCCCTCAGGGGAAGTGACCCCTTGCTTTGTCAACTTCCACCACTGACCCGATGACTTTCTAAATAGACGGTCACGGCCGCGGTGTCTTTGTCTACCAGGCATCTGTCATGAAATCGGACAACTGGCGTTCCACCCAGCCTTGATCAGTTCTCCCCACCACCCTGGATAATGAGTCCGTCTGCCTATATGGGAGCAGAGCTGGTCTGACTTGACCATGAGTCAAACCAGCGGCGTTTACCGGTTTTCTGTTCAATCTCACGTTCATCATCCCATTTAATACACGACGATGCTGTTTTACTGGTGGGCACGGCACAGGACAGTGTCCCCTCTGTTGAATTATTGGGCTTTGTAGTTCATTTGGTAAACTATATTATTAAGCAGATGTTGTCAGTGAAGGTCGAACTGAATAATTGGATGATGGAAGTGGAGCTTGGAGAACCTCATCTAATTAAGGGAGATTCTCCAACAGGGAAAGGGGACCTTTCAGTTTTAATGTCTAGTCCTTGTGAACCCTCTCTGCACTGGTACAGTACATAAGGACCTGAGCTGAGCTATGTTTCAATACAGAGGTGTTGGCTTTTAGTACACACTCTACTTGACAGCCTCACTCCCCGGCTATGTTGCTCTAATGCTCTTTGTGTGTGTGTGAAAGTAAGTGAGTGGGTTTTGTGTACTAACGTGTGTGTGTGTGTGTGTGTGTGTGTGTGTGTGTGTGTGCGTGTGTCCCCTTTGTCTACATCTCAGATTGATTTTGGTTCTTTCTCCTCTCCTCATATCCCCTATAAGTTAGTCTTTGATCAATAGACGTTTTGCTGCAAAGCTTTTTTCCATCGTCATTTTTAAGTGACCTACTTAGTAATCTCCCAGTTAGGGAGCTCTTCCTTTCAATAAAGAAATGTTCAGTGAAAAGAAGAAAGGAAACGCAAGGGGGAGTGGAGAGGAAGTGGATATCCACACCCGGATTTGCCGCACTCTCACAGCTTAATAAATATTGGAGGCGAAGGCTGGCGTCTGTTATGATTTGGTAAATCGCAGGCTAGGCTTTGGGTGCATTTGAAGTGTAGGGAGTTGCTGAGTTTGAGCAGTTTTTAACTTGGTGTACGGTCTCTTTGCCCTCCAGGGTTGTGTTCCCCTGCTGTACAGAACTAGTCTTCAGCTTTAATATTACACTGGAAGGTTTATGGCAGCTAAGGCTGAAAGAACAATAAGTGGAAGACATTGAAAGACTGTATGTTTGTTTTTTCCTCCCATTGCTGCCATTGCAGAGGAACGAGGCAGTGGAGCTGATAGCCTAGTGGTTCAAAAGGTTGATGGTTGAGATCCATGAGCTTACCAGGTAAAAACTGTTAGTGTTGCCCTTGAGGAAGGCACTCACTTTCTCCTCTAATTTGTTTTTGGCAAGAGAGTCGGCTGAAAGATGTAAACGGATAATTGCTACCTTTTTGTCATTTAAATTGAAACTCATACAGATTATATTCACACATTCCACTGTAAAGTAAACGACATAGTGGAGGCAACTACTCGCTGCCTACTACATTTTTTTTCCTGTAGCAGAGGATGGTGAAACTGTGTCTTTATCTTAACCTCATGTACACCATAGCAGATATTACTGCAGGTGTTGCGAATGGTTTCTGTACCGGTTCCTAAATGTTCAGTGTACGTGGGACATCAGAATTGACTAGTTTGTGTGTGTTTGTGCATGCGCGTATACGTGTGTGCGCAGTCTTGGTTTTTCTACACATGTGAGGTTAGGATTTCTCAACAAAGACGGTAAAACCTAGCAGTTCAGTCTACATTCAGGTTTTTTCCCCAGTCGCAGGGAAAAATGCTATTTCCGGTTTAAGGGTACATTTTAATGGCCGTCAGTTTGGGCATTAGGGAGCAGGTTTATGGTTATGCTAATATTCAAAAAGATTGGTTATTGAGATTAAGGTTAGGGTCAAGGTTAGAGTTACGATCAGGGCACAGGAAAAATTTCGATTAGTGAGTCCTCCAGCTGGATGTGTTGCCGTGGGGTTAGCAAGGCGTTGACTCAGACCTAGGAGATGGAATGCTGCAGTGGCAACTCTGCGGTGGATATGCAAATGCTGGGATGGAGAAATGTTCCTCATCGTTCCTCATTATATTCAAGTCATTCAGCAGAAGCTGTTATCCAGAACCACTTACAGTATATGGTACATTCGAATGGCTATGCACTCTATTAACAACACCTGGAGACCCACCTCAGAAAGGTGCTCTTGTTGATCCTCTGGCCCATCATTCTCCTCCTCTCTCTGCTTCAAGCAGACTGTTCTCCTGCACTGCCCATCTTAGCAATAATCAGCCAGTATTTGCATAATCAGGGAGCATCATGCTATGGGGTTGCTTCTCAGTGGCAGGGACTGGGTGACTGGTCAGGATTTAGGGGATGATGAACAAAGCCAAATACAGAAAGTTCCCTGAAGAAAACCTGATCCAGTGTGCACATAAACTATCAAATAGACAGATCTATAACCCCTCCCCACATATACATACAACCCTTAACTGGACAAATCTATAACCCCTCCCCACCTACTCACACAACCTGCCCACAACCCCTCCCGACCTACTCACAGGCTGATGCCCCGCCCCAAACAAATATTGTGTTCGAAATGATGAATGAAGTCTATAACACAGTAAAATGTGGAGAAAGTGAAGGGATCTGAATACTCTCCAAAGGCTCTGTATGTTCTCATATTTCACAGGAAGGAGAAGAGCTGTCCTGAAAGGACGTGTCAGTGGGCTTCTCCCGGATGCAAATAGATCAGCCTGCTGGTTCCCCGTCTCTAACACGGTTCCCCTGTTCAGCCTGCTGGTTCCCCGTCTCTAACACGGTTCCCCTCTTCCTTGTCCCTTCTGAACCCTCACTGAGGCTGTGGTACCTGAGCTACATCCAGAGGAGAGGCAGATGTCTCATGTGACAGGGCAATAGGAAGTGTTTTCCCAGTAGCAGATGACACATGGTGTTCTGAGCCACTTGACTAACCCTAACAAAACTGATTTTGCTTTCATAGCCTTTTTATGTAGCAAAAATAACAGGGTTTCTTTATGCACTTCGTACATTGCCTGCTTAGTCAGTGCCAACTCACTGGCTGTGTGGTTATGAACTTCACCCTGCTTGTCCTCCCAGTGAGCAGATAGCAGTGAGGCTTGGCTTCCCATTCTGCCCTCTAACACAGGACAGACAGACATGTGGTAGAAGCACCAAGAACAGGCCCAGGCAACAAACATTCACCAGCACTGCTGTCCTATTGGCTGGCAAGTCGGCCATGACAGATGGCGGGGTTCACAGGGTATCCATGGTAACCCAGCTCTGCCGCAGCCCTGATCGCCAGGCTCCAGTAATGTGCGTGTGATGCAGACACTGAGGTCCGGCGTGGGAGGTTTGTGGTGACTTGTTGTTTTTGAGGTGTCGTCGCGCGACCAGAGCGTGTCATGGCTGCTCGGATTCATTCTGTGTATTGAGAAGCACTTGCTGAGCGGCTTCTTCAGCTCTGGCCGTTTCTGCAAATCACCAAGGGTTTTGTCTTTAATTATGCGTGTTGATAAATGCTGTGGTAAGTGCTGCCACAAGACAGGATGTCAGGCTGAGAGATTGTTTGAGCATTAACCCCCCCCATTCTACGTACAGTGGTCCTCTTTCTGGCGTTGAGCTAGCTCTAGCCAAGCACTTTAAAAACAACTGACATCCTGACTCTGTCACAAATACATTTTTGTTACCCTCCCTTAACCAATTTTCCTCATTGATCCCTTTTAAAAGGAAACGGTGCAAAAGGCAGTTTAGCCAGAAACCTCTTAACTGGATGTGACAGACACTAATAAACAATCGGCTGCTGTGCAGTACCCACAGCGCAGGCTCACTGTTGCTCAATGACTAGTCTACCGCGGTCTATATCTATGCCCAATCTAATCAAGGTCACTTTAGCTCGTATACACAACATTGGAGGATGCCAACCATATTGATGTTTTGGTTTAAAAATGCCTCAAGCCTTTTAGAACAAGCCTGTGTCACAAAGTCCTCTCTCTTTCGGATTGTATTGATGAAACTGTTTCAAGCTATGTGCAATGGATTTTTAACAAGTCTCTCTCTCTCTCTCTCTCTCTCTGTCTGTAGTGAGAAGAGAAAATTGCAGGTGAATATAGCCAGTCCCATCCAGTGCAGTATGAACGGCAGGAAGTGCACTGTCATCGTGGAGTCCAAAATCCACCAATCACAGCCAGACTTCACCAAGAGCCGCTCCGGCTACATCCTCTCTGTGCCGGGGAACTAAAGTTGCATTCGAGGCCCACATAGTCAGCCATATGGACTAGTGACATGGACAAGTGTCAAATGAGGACTCTATAAATCGTATCTTGTGTTTCTAGAGTTGTTTTGTGAGCTAGATGGCCTTATAGGATACATTGATACATGATTGATTTGAGAATGAAAGCCATGCCATATTTGTGCCTTTTTGAATAGGGAGTAATTGTGTGCAACTCTCTGTTTTTGAGTAGGAGACATTTTGAATACATGCAAACCATTTTGTTTGACTCTCATACATGCACATCCATAATTTACCAAGGAGTCAATCACCCTTTCGCTTTTTGATATAAGAGCTGTTTTGTTAGGCCATTGCGATCATTATGTGACACTGTTATTTTTTTCATCATGGTTAGAAGAAAATAGTTTGACATTTAATATATTGTAGGAAATTTATTGTATATTCTCATGACTAGTTTTTCATTATTTTATTAGATGGAAACTTTTTTTTTTTTAATCACACCCAGTCCTATGTATAAACCTTTTCCATTCTGTTTGTATTTAGCAAAAAAGAATGGCTGAGTATAGTTCTGTGTATATCAATGACGGAATGGTGTCAGAGGCACTCATGAGAAATGTGTAGTTCTTTAGTTACCTAATCACAGGGTGTTGAGAGAGATATGTTGACCATATCCTGAATCTGTACCACACGCTCCGAGAGGAGCGTTAAAATCTCTTAATTTAAAAACCTGAATCTTATTTCGGTGAACATACTGTCTTGTCTGTACATTTACATTACTCCCGTGTAGTACTGTGTAGTACTCTACGCACTAATGTTATCTTGTCAAATTAATGTGGATGTCATCAGAAGATTGACCTAAAGCCGCTTAAAGCCAAGTGATCTAACGGTGTGTTCTAATCTGTCTTGGATGTGTGCCTTGTAATATTCCTGATTCTAAATGTTCATGGTTTTGAGTGGACTTGCCCCTCGCTACTATTTAACCAGAGATGACGCTGCCAGGTGTTGCATGTTTTCTGTAGAAGAGACTTACCTTTTCACATGTCAAGTAATCCGTGGTAGAGCCCTCCTGTCTGTCTGTGTAGGCCTGTCGACTTAGACTGAAATGACAGTGATGGGATATTCTGAATGCCACCATCTCCCAGAGTACTTGGCCTATTTCCATTCCTTCTAGTTCCATTGCCAACCTACTGCTGTAGATAGGTCATTGTCAGTCTGCGTTCTATCCAGAAAAAAAAAACTGCTACCAAGCTATCGTATGGGAAAATCGATGTTGTAATTAATTTGTGTTCTGTCATATTCACTGAAGGGATCATCCTTGTACGTTGCAGCTACGACCTCTGACCTTTTGCTGTTATGAGAAGGCCAACTATATCTCCCCTGTATGCTCCAATCATACAATATGTTTCCCAACTGGGCTTGTCCATTTCTCTACTCATTAGAATGCTCTATATATCTTGACACCTTCCAACGAAATTGGTTTCTCCTGCATCTCCATGTGTCACTCTTGTAGGTAAGTATACTTTTGTCTGAGAACCAAAGTCCAACTTGGCTGCCTCCTGTCCTGCTGCCAGTTGTCTTGGCACTCTACCTTGGTGGGTAGGCAGTGCAACCCTCCTGGGCAGAGAAGGAATTCATGCTGTCTTAATCCCCTGCCCTTTTGGAGAAAGAGTGTCAATTTCCACAGAGTTGCTCGCTTTCCTCACAATGTAAATAAGACTGTGGTTCTTCAGTTGAGGACCCTTGTCCCTTTGGTTCTGCTCCCCTGTCCCTTTGGTTCTGCTCCCCTGTCCCTTTGGTTCTGCTCCCCTGTCCCTTTGGTTCTGCTCCCCTGTCCCTTTGGTTCTGCTCCCCTGTCCCTTTGGTTCTGCTCCCCTGTCCCTTTGGTTTATGTTGGCCTTGACTGATCTTATCCAAAGTTTTACCTGCAGTACTGTAAATCCCCCAGATTGTAGAAATATATTATATAGTATGTCCGGTTATCACCCAAGTGCCTTAAGAAAGGGATCCCAGTTTATTACATTTCATTGTTTCTTTCTATTACAATTGTTAACTGTTAATTGTTAACTGTTCCCTATTCAACCTTTACAATGTTAACATAGCAAAATGGGAACCTAAAAGATTTCTGTAAATTAACGACTGGCTAATGTGGAAAACTTGTTATAATATTGTTTTCATCCCCGTTCAGGATTTCTGTAATGAGTACATCTACTCTCATTTCCTCCAATACACCAAGCATATTCATACATCTGTTGGTCATGTGCCTTTTTTGTGTTGTGTATTAATGTATTATGTGGTCTGATTGGCTGATGGCTGTGGTATATGATACCTTATGAACCAAAATAACTCAACACTCAGCCATTAATGTCTAAACCGCTGGCAACAAAAGTGAGTACACCCCTAAGTGAAAATGTCAAAATTGGCCCCAAAGTGTCAATATTTTGAGTGGCCACCATCATTTTCCAGCACTGCCTTAACCCTCTTGGGCTGAACTGGTTGCCACTGGAGTCCTCTTCCACTCCTCCATGACAACATTACAGGGTGGTGGATGTTAGAGACCTTGCGCTCCTCCACCTTCCGTTTGAGGATGCCCCACAGATGTTCAATTGGGTTTAGGTCTGGAGACATGCTTGGCCAGTCCATCACCTTTACCCTCAGCTTCTTTAACCAGGCAGTGGTCGTCTTGGAGGTGTGACCTGAGGCCCAGTCTCCAAAAGGAGGGGATCATGCTCTGCTTTAGTAAGTCACAGTACATGTTGGCATTCATGGTTCCCTCAATGAACTGTAGTACCCCAGTCTCGGCAGCACTCATGCAGCCCCAGGCCATGACACTCCCACAACTATGCTTGACTGTAGGCAAGACACACTTGTCTTTGTACTCCTCACCTGGTTGCCGCCACACACAATTGACACCATCGGAACCAAATAGGTTTATCTTGGTCTCATCAGACCACAGGACATGGTTCCAGTAATCCATATCCTTAGTCTGCTTGTCTTCAGCAAACTGTTTGCAGGCTTTCTTGTGCATCATATTTAGAAGATGCTTCCTTCTGGGACAACAGCCATGCAGACCAATTTGATGCAGTGTGCGGCGTATGGTCTGAGCACTGACAGGCTGACCCCCCACCCCTTCAACCTCTGCAGCAATGCTGGAAGCACTTATACGTCTATTTCCCAAAGGCAACCTCTGGATATGACACTAAGCACGTGCACTCAACTTCTTTGGTCGACCATGGCGAGGCCTGCTATGAGTGGAACCTGTCCTGTTAAACCGCTGTATGGTCTTGGCCACCGTGCTGCAGCTCAGTTTCAGGGTCTTGGCAATCTTCTTATAGCCTAGGCCATCTTTATGTAGAGCAACCACTCTTTTTTTCAGATCCTCAGAGAGTTCTTTGCCATGAGGTGCCATGTTGAACTTCCAGTGACCAGCATGAGGGAGTATGAGAGCGATGATACCAAATTTAACACACCTGCTCCCCATTCACACCTGAGAACTTGTAACACTAACGAGTTACATGACACCGGGGAGGGAAAATGGCAAATTGGGCCCAATTTGGACATTTTCATTTAGGGGTCTTCAGTTATTTTGAAGGGAAAGCATGTTTACACTGTTATACAAGCTGTACACTCACTACTTTACATTGTAGCAAAGTGTTGTCACATGAAAAGATATACTCATGTACAAAAATGTGAGGGGTGTCCTCACTTTTGTGAGATACTGTATATTAATGCCCTTCATCATTTCCTGTTTCCCCGGAGTCTAAATATATGGTTGTGCCCATGTAAAGTTCCTTCGTACATCACCATGTGTTAAATCAAACATCTGTCCGCTCAAAGGAGACATGTCGTTTTCATATACAAATCACGTAAAGGATAGAATATTCATGAACAGTTAAATATGACTAAGCACCGTCTGGGCTGTAATTGTTTCGTACGACTAGAACAGAGGATTTGGATCCTGTGTGTATTGCACCCGTGCACAGTGAGGAAGATGGTGATGGAGGCAAGGAAGAATGCATGGATCGCAGCATTGTTTTACGTGTCACAAGTATGTCTCAAATTTTAGCACTCAAGTCTGAGCCAAGTCTCTAGTCCTGAACTTTGAGTCCTGAAAACAAGTCAATGTGCTCTTCACCAAATGTAATACCATTTCACACTAAACAGGAGTAATAGTTAGTATGTTCAATTTATGCAAATCGTGAATGCTTTTGAAGTATATTTATTACTTTCCAAATAAACCTTCCATGGAAATACACGGGTAGCTGTGAGAAAGACATCAATATGACAAAAACTAAATATTATAGTGCTCCCCAAATATGCTCTAGACCAGGGGTGTCAAACCGGTTCCACGGAGGGCCGAGTGTCTGCAGGTCTTTGGGTTTTCCTTTAAATTGGTTCCCAGGTCAGACCTGAACAACCAGGTGGGGGTAGAAACTAACCAATTAGTGAACTCATAAATCAATCAGGTACAAGGTGAGAGCGAAAACCTGCAGACACTCGGCCCTCCGTGGAACCGGTTTGACACCTGTGCTCTAGACCACAGGTCTTCAACCCTCTCCTGGGGACCCCCAGCCATTCCATCTATTGGATGTATCCCAGAGCTAGCACACCTGAACCAACTTCTTAACTAATTAACAAGCCCTTACCTGTTGAATCAGGTGAGCTAGTTCAGGGCAAAACCTAAACTGTGATGGCTGGGGGAACCCCAGGAAAGGGTTGAAGAACTATGCTCTAGACGCCTAAAACAATCCTGCCATGAAGTTACAATAATTTATTAAAAGTTACAATAATTTATTAAGAGGTACATCAAAACAACTGCTACTGAACTTCAAGTAGGCCTACAATTTGAACACAGGCCTTAATGTCTGTGAAAAAAAATAGATCCCCTAAAAGATGAAAATCCTGAACATGTAGACTATTACAATTTGTACTCTTAAAATATTCCCCCAGCACAGCCAAAAGAGAACTGGTCACCCAACTGAGCCTGGTTGCTCTCTAGGTTTCTTCCTAAATGTTGGCCCCTCTTAGGGAGTTTTTCCTAGCCACTGTGCTTCAACATTGTTGGTGCTTGCTCCTTGGGGTTTCTGGCTGGGTGTTTTGTAAAAGCACTTTGTGACAACTGCTGATTTAGAAAGGGCTTTATAAATGCATTTGATTGATTGTAGGCTTGTACACAGTCGCCCAACCTTACCACACACACACCCTCTGTGTGTGGTTTTAATAGGGACATGTATGTCAATTTTCTTTTAGGAACAGCTGTAACGTCAGGCAGGATTTGGGCTACCAACTGCCTAGCCAGTTTTAGCTCTGGTGCAATGATCACGTTCCTGCACTTACTGACTGTGTGGAGGCCAACTGATTTAATGTTACGTTAGCCTACATCAGGGGTGTCCAAACAGTTCCACGGAGGGCCGAGTGTCTGCAGGTTTTTGGTTTTTCCTATCAGTTGGTTCCCAGTTCACACCTGAACAACCATGGTAGAAACTAACCAATTAGTAACCTAATAAGTCAATCAAGTAAGGTGAGAGCGTAAACCTGCAGACACTCGGCCTTCCGTGGAACTGTTTGGACACCCCTGGCCTACATGCTACCAAAGCTATATATAACTGCTAGCTATATTAGCCATGACTTACCGTTCTTTGTGGAGCTTCAAATGTCGAACAAATTTGGTAGTTGTTGCACCTCCGTTCGAATTTTCTTCCTGCATGTTTTGCAAGTTACAATCTGTTTTATGTTGACTATAGCGTAGTCTTTATATCCAAAAATAATAATTTTGGGCATCATCTTTCCAAGGGCTCTGTCTGAATTCACCTGCCAACATTTCTCTGCATTACCACGCGCAATCTTGAAATGCCGGACCTCAGAATCTTGAAATGCGCTGAATGGAGGAGTGGTCAAAGATCCATCCAAAAATTTGTAACAATCTTGTCAGACTGTACAGGAAGAGGCTCAGTGCTGTTATCCACTCCAAGGCTTCACAAAATATTGATTGTAGGGGTGCCAATGTTTGAAAACTATGTTTTGTAGAACAAAATGTACTAATGAATATTTTGTGGTTGAGATATGTTTGAGCCCCGAAACATGACTCATTGCTTGTGTTGTAGTTGTTGCATTCCCTTTTGCTCAATTTCAGAAAGGGTGCCAATATTTCTTGAGTTGTCTGTATCAATATTGATCGTAAATGAGAAAGTCTGAACAAATCTTCATCACTGTTTCGTCTATGTAGACACACAAGGACCAACAATGATAGTTATTTTATGTATTATTTGATTAAAAAATGTATCTCCTGTGGAATTAATCTTTTGTTGTCATTGGGATGGTGCGATGTGTCGTGTGGTATCTGTGACCGATATGAATGTATAAATGCAGATAAACAATTATACTCTCGTCCAGGTCCACTGATATGTAGACTAGTCAGATGGCCAGCCATTTTGTTGTCTATTGGGAGATGCTAATCTGCCTGCTACCGTAGCTGCTTTTTTGCAGCCGCTAAACACTCCGCATTTAGTATCAGCCTGGTGAACTAGTCATTCCTGCGTCTCACTGGTGTGGGATGTAGGAGGATCACTTAGTAATCAGTTGTGTTCATACTCATGACTATGTTGTCCATGATTAACCCAATGATATTAAAATGTAGGCAGATTTAATGACCGTGGATGTTTTGATCCTCCAGTATGAGTCGACCTCACAGTCATATTTCGTTTTTGTGTGGCTAGCTAGATTTTACTCTGGCTATGAGAGGTAATCTATTTGAATCATCAAATAATTTTTTTTTTGGATTCCCAGATTTTTTTTCTATTCAAGTGCATAACCCTGGCAGCTATTCCGTGATATATAGTATGGACCAAATATGTGGGTGTATTGTGAGGTCTGGCAAACAAACAGTTACTCTAAAAGATCCAGCTGCCAATGGAGGAAAAAAAAATTTGGATCATGAACAATCAATGCATTTTATTTTCCATCACAGTACAAAAATAAATTAAAATTGGCAGAAACAAACTGAAAAAGGTTCAATTACAGCAACAGCTTTTTTGTCTTTTCAAAACACCCCACCCACCCAGCATTCACAATTCAACCCCATCAGCCTGTCAGTGTAGACAAGAGTACACTTTTCCACATCCTCATTGTCATAAGAAAACAAAATTCATACATTCTTTTGTACAAATAAACTCACACACATTCTCAATCACACACTTGCACACACATGCAGTTGTTGAAATGCCTCCCTTTTTGAAGTTCTTTAACACTTTTTTTGTTCCACAAAGTACGCAACAAGATACAGAAAAATAAGTTGACAAAAAAATTCTAACTATCACATTTTTTTTCTCTTTTTTTTTCCCCATGTCTTTTTCAAACAACTAGTCTGTGATGCAAGTGAAAAAAATGGCACATTTTAGTGAGTTTGGGCGAGTGGATAGCAAGAGGGCCAGGATTCTGCTGCCCCTGACCACAATTCTCTGTTTGATCTCAAGAGCAGTAGCCAGTCCAAATCTTTTGTCTCCTCTGTTGCTCTACACGACACAACAACCCATCTACCATTGAGTTTCGTGTTCCCATGCCAAGGCATAATGCCATTGTGCTGCTCCACAATGCTTCCCAACATGTGTCCATTTGTATCAGTCATTGTTTCTCTTTGACTCCAACTGATACAGCAGAGGAGAGAGACTATCATATGTCAGTCCACAGTCCCCAAGAACAACCTTCATCACGAGAGAAGAGCCTATTATTGGCATTGAAACTACTGTCTGCGTCTGGCTGTCAACAATTTTGCATTTCTAGAAAGAGATTTGAGTAACACTACTGAAAAAAAAACATGCAAAATGTATCTGTTGAGATGGTGAAAGTTGTGAAGAAAATGTGTTTTTATTCTCTTTTTCTGTGATTTTATTGTATGCCCCCCCACCAAACATTTATATCAATTCTAACATCATTACTAGCCTGCACAATTCTTAAATGCAAACTGTAGTTATGTAGTTACCTCGATGGCTCCATATGCTTATGTAGATGTAGTGATGTTGCCATGGTGTTTCGTTTATCTTAGGGACCTCAAGCTGACTCAACCTGATTATTTCCAAGGAGGTCAGCTAGAATCTAACCCAGAACCTCATCTCATCTCCTGCACAGCTGAATTCATTGTTGTCTTAGATTTGATTAATGATTGCATTAAGAGATTATTCCAGAGGTGACAGCATGTCATTTTTCTGCTGTGACACTGACTTGCCATGGAATTACTGTTATTTTATATTAGATATGTGCAGTCAAGCTGGTGTTTTGGCTTTGCAATTTGTTCTTTGCCTAAGGTCTATGGGTTCTAAGGAACTACAGTCTTCACTCAAGGTTTCTCTGGTGTGCTACTTTGGTGATGGTCAGATTTTTATTTGTTTTTAATCTATGGTAAATGTATAAATAATTCACTGCAAAATGTATTTGCAACAATCTTCATTCCCACCAAAAATATTCTCACCAGTTACTTTCAGATCCTCTCATGTCCTGTTTTATAAATAGACCAATTCATCATTGTTCTCCACATCGTTATGTATCTGTATGTCTGTAGGTCCATACCGATTTAATAACAAACGGTATATCGCACACCACTAGTTTGTCGAACCCTGGCTAAATGATGGGTCTTGTCATAGAAATTCAACAATGACTGAATTACGCTAATTAGCCAGATGGTGATTCTATAACAAGCGATTTAAATTAACTTCGCAAGGTCACATCCCTCACCCTGTCTGACCTAAAGTAATTACATTTGGTAGATAGGTCTCTCCTCTCTTGGACCAAATTTGCTTCAGGGTGTTATACAGTACGCCGTGATTGGGGTTTTCGGGACTTATTGCAGAAAACAGTTATTAAAAAGCTATTTATCTGGAACCAAATAACCAGCCTTCACAAAACCTGATATGCGGCAACTGTGGGCAAAGACATCTCAACGCGATATTCGTCAGATTAGTAGCCTACCTTAAAACAAGATGGCAGCTACTTACCAATAAACATTCAAGCAGGCCTTTTTTGGCACATGAATGCATATAGAGTAGGAATCAGTCAAGGATATTTGTATTTTAACAACATTTAGTACGCATGTTGCAAACGGTCAAGACCCAAAATTTGCAAAAACATTCATCTCGACCACACAGTGGCAGTATGACAGGCGTGTTTAAATATCACTTGATGTGTTTGACTTACGGTGATGAAATGTGGCAAACACGCTAAGAGATATAACACGTCGTGTTAACCGCTGCAATATATCAGAGATTACTAGCTTGATTTTGACTAAACAAGGGTGAATGGTGCATCTTTTTATTTCATTCCATTGTTTCAAAAAATGTCAGTGATTGGCCCAAACAGAACTAGAGTAATCAACTGCAATATGTTAATCACAGGCAATATCTCAATTGGCCAAAGGGGGCACGGCATCCTGTTTGGGAGACGAGATATTCACTGCTGCCATGCTCATTCACGATCTTTTGATTACAAGGGATGTGCCAAGAGAACAATGACATGAATAACAATGAATTTATTTTTAAATAGTTATTTGATGACAGTCAACTAAATGTTCGATATTTTGACAAATGTGTTATCAATGTGTTATCAGACCTACTGGGATTTCATCAAAGATTTGGCACAAATTAAGCCTGTTTTAATCCTGAATGTGGATATATAGACCTATATAGCACAATATAGACCTTTATTCCAAAGTGTTTTTTTACACAACCTTTAGAGAAAAGTACAAAATAATTCCTTGGTAAACAAATAGCCTATTTTAGCAAGCATATCTAAATAAACTAGTTTTCACTTTGTTCACAGCATTCTCTAATACAGATGCAACTGGTTTACAAATCAAATGAAAATAAGTAAATTAATTCCTGCCCTCCAAAAATGCATGGCACTCGTGCATTAAGTTATTATTTCTAAGTTTAAAAAAAGAAAAGCGCTTTTACGAAAACCGTTGGTTAAACCTTCCTGGGTTTAAGCCTTTGAGGAGTAAAACATCAATTTTTTCAGAAATGAAAAAAATAAGTAGGTCTTAACACAAAGTGTGACCATTGAGCATCATCTTGTTTCTTAGATTGTTTAAATCCTATTGTCTGGAGAAGAAAATATAATGGAAATAAATCCCACAATGCAATGCTGGACTATTGTTAAGTCCTTCTGAACCAATCATTCTCCACCAAGCTCCTTCTCCCAAGTCACATACAATGAACTAACAAAAACACAAATTCAGCTTTGGTGCCCCAGTTTTTCTCTCAAGTCAAATTCTGTACGCACTGCAGCCAACTTCCCTGTCTTATCCTTCCATGCAGTGGGGCAAATGTGTTCCCTTCCCAGTCCAAACAGTCATGGTTCAGCTGCTCTGTTTCTCCATAATGAGAGCAGTACCCTTGTCAAGCAAGGGCCCAGAACAGTAAACCAGTGGCTGGCAAGCTGTTGTAGCCTCACTCACATTCATAGCTGTAATTGTGTTCCTTTTCTCTCTTTTCTTTACATTGTCAGTGTTGTATTTTTCAATGTTTTCATTCACGTATGTAAGTACAGAATGTACCTGAGTCTGTCGTCTTTATTTGTGTGTCAAAAGCTTTCAATCTCAGGTGCAGTGGAAATGCAATCCTCTTTCTTATTATGAAATAATTTGTTTGGTTTTAAGAAAGAAATTGATAAATAGGAGTTTTACTGAGAGATTTAAATTTTTATCGAACTGTATTCCTTCCCTCTTTCAGTGAACAGTTAGCTCTCAAGTTTATAATCTCAAATGTTTTGGGTATATCTCAGCCAATTAAACCCTCATTGTAACCCTCAAAATGAATCTCTTTCCAATCATCCACAGTTTCAGATTTTCTACTTTTTCAACCAATCACTTTCTGTCCATTTAGAAATGCCTGACTGGAACAACTGCCCTCCCCTCCCCTGGCTTCCCTCTTCTCCCTCAAAACCCCAGACTCCTCACCGGTCCAGACCGATGAGCAAGCGGCTCCTCTCCTCCTCCTTTTGGCTCTCGTTCTTCAGGTCTGCAAACACCTGGGTGAAATAGTGCGGGTCTGAGTTGATCTGTAGCATCTTAGCACTCATTAGGTTGATGATGGACAGACAGCGGTCCCAGAAGGTCTCCTTGGAGCTCTCCACCAGGAAGGGCTTGAGCGGATAGGAGATCTCGTTGCCCATGTAGGAGTAGGACAGGTAGAGACAGGTGAGCAGCACAGCCTGCAGCTCATGCTCCGTGGCCACCTCAGAGGAGACGACATCACGGCACAGCATGTAGACAAACACCACGTTGGCTGGGGTGATGAAGCCCTGGTCCTGCCAACCCTGGAGGAGGAGCGAGCGATCCACGCTCCGCAGCCAAAGCACGGGGTCGGTGGGGGACAGCTGCTTCAGTCGGTAGCAACGCCGGCACAGGAACTCCCCCAGGCAGCGCAGGAGTTCACTGGTGGAGGCCTGTACGATCACCCTCTTTGGTGTGCCGGGGACTGCGTTGGAGTCAGTCAAGGGGGCCTTCTTGACCGACGAGGCTGCGTTGTTGGAGCTCTTGACCAGGGCGGGGGTGCTCTGGTCCTGGGTGAAGGTGGACAGGTTGGCGCAGGACTGAGACTTCTTCAGGTTCTCATTATTGAGAATGGTCACATTATTCTGGTAAGCAGCATTGGGCTGGACCTTCTTCGAGCCCTTCTTCTTGGCCGACACGGCGACGATTCGCTTCCACGGCAGCACATTGATGAGCGAGTGGCGCTTCATGTTCTTGTCTTTGGCATTCTTGCTGTTCTGAACGGCTGTGTAGTGGCCCACTGTAGCTGGCCCATCTTCAAAGAGGGCAGCCTTCCTGTAGCTGGGTGAGAGAGACAGCACGGTTCCCATTATGACCAATTATTAATGTCCAGCGGCGCTAGCCTTGCTGGGTTTGTGGATCACTGACTACAGAACAATGACAGAGTATCCTGTGGGTCTTGATGCTTCTGTGCTGGGAGACCCTGGCTACAAGTGTGGGTTCCTCCCAGACATGTGCCACAGTAAGTCGTGGTAGTCCTGGTAGGATGGTATGCAATGGATGGAGCCGGAATTGGTCTGAGTAGACTCTCTCTGAGCATCTACTTCTCCGCTGGGTCAATAGCACCTAAGGAAAACAAAATAGTTCGATATTAGCTAAGTGAATTGCATGCTTTCCGTAGAGGTTTCCCACTTCTATTGTGTCATAAACATGGTTGTGATTGTGGTTTATATACGTTTTGACGATATTCAATTAATAACTTGTTGATAATGTTTACTTTACTATGATTCTTTCTACAGGAAGGTTGTAGACCAGTCAACGTAATATTTACATTAATAAACGAAGAAAGAGATATCTTTGTGATTGTGATTGTGATTGTGACGCTGATGGTAGAAACAACAAATAAAACGTTGAATAACTTCCACGATATGTCGGTATCCTTGATAACTTAAGAAAGAGGATTGTTTGAGTGCAAGTGCTAAGTTCAAATCTGAATTTTATATGGTTGGTTCTAGTTTGTAGAATAGGCCCAAGTATGCAGTCTAAGGTCCAGAAATCGATCGTTTGCGTCATAAAAGCGATTATGTGAAGATTACTTGAGATAGGCTATATTGTTTGGCTTTTATAATTCACAGAAATGTCCATTACAGTCACATAGCTTCATAAATGTCTACAGAAAAAACAACAAGGTCACGAGGATCCGCTTTGAATGGTATGATTGGCTATATTTCCTTGAGGAATAGCCAAAAGATACGTGAATATCGGAAATGTAAAGGAGCCTCTTCCCACTCAGCAACAGCACGTTAGTGGAGGCAACTACATTGCTCGTTTGCAGATTATCTATAGGCTATAATAAACCTCAAACATCCGCACAATGTTTGCAAAGTTTATAGTGGGGTCTACACATCCAATTCCAGTACCTCTCGAATCGAGATTGAGGTTATGTTACTTTCCATTAGAATTCAATTATAAAAATCTATTTGTCGCATCAGTTGTTGATTAATGCATGCACATCTTTCAGGCAATCGCGTGTCGGTATTTGTCCCGCAGAAATCAGTGCTGACATAATGATTAACATGTTTTGAGTCAGTTGAAACCTAACGAAAACAGGTAGCTTAATGTAAACATCAAAGCCTTCATAACAAAACTAATAAAAAAAAATACTATTAGCATATAGTTTCATAACAACATTTGCATTTATAGGGTAGGCTAATAATGATCGTCTAGCACACTGCTGATTAGTCACCTGGGTTCAGAAAAATGCCCACGAGATTCAATCATAACCTAAGAGACGCCGATTTGTTTTCATCGACTCAATAAGGACACTTATATTTCAAGCAAGCCAAACAATTATTTAAAAAAATCTAAAATATATGTTGATATTTTAGTTGCAAATTTAAAGATTTTATAATTAATACAGGTAGCCTAACTTTGATTTTAGATTGGGAAGGTGGCATACATCTGCTGTCCATGGTTCTGAAACAGAGCGTAGCCTACTGTAGGCAATTTAAGAAACAGAAACGTCGCTGAGAAATTATATAATTCCTAACAGTTTTGACATGACTCCTTTTGCAAAACTGTAGCCTCTTGTTACGCAAAGTGTTACGCAAACAAATCGGCTTCATGATTCCTAAATATCCATGGCATTTCTACCTAGGCTATTTTCCAGTGACGTATCACCAATTCTCTTATTTGTATGTTTACATTTTAGAATTCAGCGTAGGTTACCCTTTGAAATATGCCACAAAATTAGATATATGATTAAACCACCAGGCTACTTACAGTATGGTATACAGATAACATAGAAATAGCATTGCAGTGATGGCTTCCTCCCCGCAGTAGCAGCCAATTCCTTTGATAGGTTGCACATCAAGGTGAAACCCCAAAAAACATCTTGGAAAATGCGGCTTCAAAAGAAACACCGTACAATCCAAGGCAATGAAAGAAACGCTATAAGCAAGGAAGAACTTCCGCACACCTTGTCATAGCCTAGGTACCTTTTCGCCAGTCTGTCTGTTTCGCAGGCGATGCTAGGCAACTGTGGAATGGATGCTGATATAAAGAAGTGCTATTGGTTCTCCTTGCTAGAGATGCGGATTCAAGAGTTGATGTGCGCTCACTTGCTTGTGCGCTAGTGAGAGGATGACTAAAAAGCGAGAAAGGCTTGGGCGCCGCTCCGTGCTCTGTCCATGGTGCTGTAATGTATCTCCGCCCAATCACAACAAAAGCTTCACAACAACCTCAATGAACTCAAATCCGTATCTTGAAAAGCATTTATGTTTACAGTATCTATAGGCTTTTTAAATAAAGTACTAATAGGCTTAGCAAATAAATAGGCTTATATGAAAGCATTTTTATATTTCTAAATAACCTATATTTTAGTTTACATCTAGACTGACAAAAAGGTACTTAAATAAAAATGAATGTCTTTATTTTTTTTGACATTTCGCACTACGTCATCTATTGAGGTGTGCACCATATAGTTTCTAAAAGGGTACAGGATTTACAGGTATACCCTACTTGTTTTTAGGACTACCATAAAAAGTAGGACTACCATACATATCATCTCTTTTGTTATTTTCATGAACAGACCACTTTGGATTAAATTGAGTGGACCTAACTGTTCCTAAGTTAAATTAGCCGAGCATTACACTACCGTTCATTTGATTGGTGAGTCAGCAAGGCAACATTTTCACAACAGTAAAATACAGAACTACAATCCCCAAAAAGTGTATTTGGCTCCCTCTTTCGTGATGTAGCTGCGTAGCCTGTTTACGTGTTTCCTATCGCATTCTTGATTGTAGGCAGGCAGCTTTTGAATAGGTAAGATGGCGGCTGCGGCAGTAGTTGAGTTTCAGAGAGCCCAGTCTCTTATTAGCACGGATCGTAACGCCTCTATTGATATTCTGCATTCTATTGGTAAGTAATGTTTGTTGTTCAACAGACAGAGAAAGAGTCATTTTGTTGTTTTATTTCTGGTCGATTTAGGTATCTGCGAAGTCAGTTTTATACACTGACATGAGCCGGTTTGTGTGCGGTGCTGACTCACTGTAACGTTAGAATCTCGGGGTTTGCTACCAACCTAGCTAACGTTAGCTAGGTTGTCGCTTGATAGCTAGTGTTAGCTGGCTAGGCCATGATGAATTGGAAAACAGACTAAATGCCAAGACATGTTAGCTGCATTATTGTTTTTTGTGCAACAGGTTTGCAACTAGCCAACATGATCAATTATGTGTCGCAATGTATTTCAAAGTTTGTAAGTTAGCTAAATACATACGTTAATTCGTTTGCTGTACTGTACAGTCAGTAGCACACTGACGTTATGTTAGCCAGCTAGCTTGTTAGCTAACGCGTTACATCAATGAACATGATAATTGAATGAAGGTTGGTTAGGCATATCATTTTTTTGTAGACAGTGTCACAAGCTAGATGCTCCAAAATGCCACTTAACTTCCTCCAACTTAGCAGTGAGATCAGTGTTCATCACAGCTATAATTAACTAATCAACTAGCTGTTGTTGTTGACAGTTATTGACCTAGCTTTGTAGCATGCTATTCTCTGTTTTGTGTCTGGCCTCAAATTCGAAATTGCCTTAGTCACAGGGCCCAGTTAGCTACTGACACGCTAGCCTAGCAATACTGTAGCAGATCCAGATAAACTGAGAGTCAACATGGAACCGAAACAGTAGTCAGAGACTTTGGAGTGTGTAAAGATTGACTATATAATTACAATCAGTGCATTCTTTTGCCTGTTCCCAAAGTCAGGAGAGATATCCAGGACAGTGATGAAGAAGCGGTTCGGGTTAAAGAACAGAGCATCCTGGAGCTGGGGTCACTCCTGGCGAAAACAGGACAAGCAGCAGGTGAGAATAAAACACATCTGGTCTTTTTCTAACTTGGGTTCATGGCTGCTGAACTAGTGGAACTTTAAAATAAATAATCTAGTAACTGCACAGTGGTTCACAGAATGGGTTATTGTTGAACTGTTCTGTAGTACCGCTTTGGGTAGTGTGACATAATGATGCTTTTTGCTATTGGTTGTGATTGACAGTCATCATGGATGGTGATGACATCTCAGTGTCAGTTGTTTTATTATATGTGAATGTGACTTGGGCCACAAGAATGAAAGTGCACAACAGTGCTGCGTAGCGAGTGACCAGCTGAGCAACATGCCAAATTACTTTCTCCATTTGTGATAGCCTTACATTCTCAACACACACAGTCAGACTTTTAACTAGAGAAACAATGGAATCTCCTTTCCCATGTCGGGTGATAATTGGTCATTGTTGTGCCTCAGTTGCACTACTTGCTCTTTTCCATTTATTTTGAATGGGATTTGTTTTCAAAGCAGATAACTGCTGGTTTTCATTCTATACCACTAGTCAGGGATTGATTAAGACCTGAGACACCAGTTGAATGCCATTAATTACCCTTTAACTACCACAAGACAGAATTAGCAGTACTCTGGGTTCCCAGACTAATAGCTGATAAAGCCTGCCATATGTTTTTGGTCAATCATCCAATTAATCAAAATGCTCAACAGATTCCACCTCAAAGTTGCTGTTAGCAGAAAAGCCTATATAAAAATCCTAACGGTAAAAAAGAGCAAACAGTTGCACTTAAATACAAAGTTTAACCAAATCTGATTATTTTCTGTTTTACTCTGCTGCATTTCAGGAAAATCCCAAAAGCTACTGTTTTTTTTTTTTTAATGCAACATTTTCAACTAGCAGAACTGCATAAGCAAGTGCATTTTCCTTCTTACAAATAACTTAAATTAGGAATTAAATGGTACAATGGGTAAATGGAACGTGTGTTGTAGGTTTGAATACATTGTGTTATAGGTTTGAATACAGTTATTTTTCCTCCCCACCAAGTGAAACATAATTTTCTCCATTTTGGTTTGAGACCCTTGATTGTATTTGGATTAGAGACGCGGCGTCTCTTACTGTCAACGTACGGCTCCCATTGAGATACTAGGAAGTTACGGAATAAATAAATGTCTGTTTTATTATTGCCAAAAGCACCAATAACAAGCTGAAATGGCAATACACTTGGTTAGGTAAGGCGTATTATACCGTCTTCCCTGGTCCTGAAAATTTACCTCATCGTGTATACTATTTCGGGTCGAAGGTCATTACTCAACCCAAGTACACAGTAACCGCTGTGACGTTTCTGGGGTCACTTTTTCTCATGGGCACAACACTCAATAAGTCAGTCATTTGGCCCTAATTTCTGCTCTCCTGGCTCCTCTCTCCCAGAGTTGGGGGGTCTGCTGAAGTTTGTGCGGCCGTTCCTCATTTCCATCAGCAAGGCTAAGGCGGCTCGGCTGGTCCGCTCCCTGTTGGACCTGTTCCTGGACATGGAGGCAGCCACAGGCCAGGAGGTGGAGCTGTGTCTGGAATGCATTGAGTGGGCCAAGATGGAGAAGAGGACCTTTCTCAGGCAGGCTTTAGAGGTAAGCTAACCCCCTTCACTTATACATAACTGTGCTTTTCCAGCCTCTCCTGGGGACCTATAGCCTGTTCATGTGTTAGGTTGGGGGTATTTAGCTCTTAACCTGCAATGGAAGAAATGGGGTGGAACTGACATAGAGGTCCAGATTTGAATACCCCTGTATAATTAGATGTATTTCTATGGTAGAACACTTACATCAACTCTTTGACTAATCATCATACCCTTACCAGCCTGAATCAGGTGAGCTAGTTGTGGGCTACCACCAAACTGAAAAGTCTGGGGGTCCTCAGGAAAGGTTTGAGGACCAGTGACTGAAAAGACAACCTATTGTACACTGACAGTTTTTTTGCAATTCATTTTAGTCTTTTGCCGTATTTCCCTCAAAATATTTCCAAAAGTATGACTCATATGTGCTGCTGACAGTAACCCATGATACTCCTCTTCTCTCCAGGCCCGTTTGATCTCACTCTATTTTGACACTAAACGATACCAGGAGGCCTTGGCGCTTGGTGAGTTCCATCTCTTAGGACCGAAGGTGTCATGTTATCCCTGCTCCATGAGCTTCGCATCGGAGCCTAGTGGGCTAAGCGTTGTGCAACGTCTGGATATGTCTGTCCCGAGTCTACACCACCCACTACGTTGTTGAACTTTAATATGTCTTTGTGATGGGGCATTCTACAGAGCTAAAAGCCTCCGTCTGTCTTGAGAAAACTGCCTTTATAATGTTGTTCTGGCGTTCAGGGACCCAGCTGCTCCACGAGCTGAAGAAGATGGATGACAAGGCCCTGCTGGTGGAGGTGCAGCTGCTGGAGAGCAAGACGTACCATGCCCTGAGCAACCTGCCCAAGGCCCGCGCCGCCCTCACCTCCGCCCGCACCACCGCCAACGGCATCTACTGCCCCCCGAAACTGCAGGCAGCCCTGGACATGATGTCAGGTAAGCCCCTCCGAATGATCCTCTGTCCAACTCTCCTCTCCAGTAGCCCACGGCGGCTTGGAGCCTAGTGGCAGCAGAAAATTTTAGCACTGAATAGTGTAACGTAGACTCTGAAGTGCTTGTTTTGTTACTGAAAGACGTCGTCTGTTAAACTGTATTCCATCAAGAACTTTGCCTGCAGTACGTTTGGGAATTGTTCACATCCCGTTACGTTCTCGTTTTGTGAGGTAGACTTAATTTAGCATTGGGAAAAATACAATGCAAGCAAGGTATTTAAAAAGTTAAGTCTGTAAAACCAGTCCATGTCAGAAAATGTCGTCGACTTCAATTTTTCTTGTTTTATTAAAAGCAATGCAATAACGTTTGATCAACGTTCATCAGCGATCCATTCGTGTGTGTGGTCAGTTTTTCAATGAACTGGAAGTGTAGAATTACGCTGCTCCAAGCCAGACTCGCTTTCAAGACGCTACTTTTTTCTGAGGGTATCGGGTGTCTCAATTGATCACTGTGCGTCCTTAAACTGCGACTCGCGTTCTGGTTGACGTCTCTGGTCTTGTTTAGCCGTTAAGTTGGAAGAGGGCCATGGTTGAGTGTGGATAACTGACCCGTCTCCCCTCCCCCCGGCAGGAATCGTCCACGCAGCGTCAGAGAAAGACTGGAAGACGGCCTACTCTTACTTCTTTGAGGCCTTTGAGGGCTACGATTCCATCGACCACCCCAGAGCCATCACCGCCCTCAAATACATGCTGCTGTGCAAGATCATGCTGAACCTGTAAGTGACGCTGCCATGCGCCTCGCTGGGTCAGGCTGATGCGGGGCTTGACACGGGCCAGGCGTCGGGGGGGGGGTTTCAGGTGTTCTGACTCGCCTCTGTTGCTGTTCCCTTTCAGACCAGAGGAGGTGCAGTCCCTGATCAGCGGTAAACTGGCCCTGCGGCATGCAGGTCGACAGGTAAGGTGTGTGTGTGTGTGTGTGTGTGTGTGGTCTTGTAGTGTGTGTAACTTAAATTAGGGTTTTAAATGAGTTGTAACGTGGCTGACTGTTGCTTCTCCTTCACCCTGCAGACAGACGCACTGAAATGCGTTGCACACGCCAGCAAGAACAGATCATTAGCGGACTTTGAAAAGGTAGGGCCTTCCCCTCAGCGCTCTGTTTCCCTGGGATCTCTTGTGATGGTGTCCACTTGTGTCTTACCTTGGCCCCGTCTGTTTCTCCAGGCCCTTACAGAATACAAAGCGGAGCTGAGGGATGACCCCATCATCCGAACCCACCTGGCCAAGCTCTATGACAACCTGCTGGAACAGAACCTTATCCGTGTCATTGAGCCCTTCTCCAGAGTACAGGCAAGTACCTCCTAATGTCGTTAATATTGACTTAGATTTATTTTACTGGTTCGGATTCATTCAGTTTGTAAAAGATGTAGCAAACCACTCCGATCATAATCCTTTGTGGCGTGTCTGACTTCCAGATTGAACACATATCAGGTC
Organism: Esox lucius; assembly: GCF_011004845.1. Lineage (NCBI taxonomy): Eukaryota > Metazoa > Chordata > Actinopteri > Esociformes > Esocidae > Esox > Esox lucius. Next base: position 9,185,582 of record NC_047573.1, read on the forward strand.
TCATCAAGCTTTCAAAGGTGAGTAGGCGTCTTTGGCTGGTGAAGAGAAAACGAGCAGGGTTGTAAACATTCACATCTTCAGACTGATGCGCTTGTGTGTTTTTAAAACCACCATTACTATCGCTAATCCTTTTGAATGGTTCTTCCCTCAGGCTGATGTAGAGAGGAAATTGTCACAGATGATCCTGGACAAGAAGTTTCATGGTAAATGAGTGGCCTGCTTGCTTGGTTCATGCCTGGATGAACCTTAAATAAATCGTACCTCAGTTTGCATTACAACTGTTTCATTGCAATTGCTTATGTGACTCAGGGATCCTGGACCAAGGCGAGGGTGTCTTGATCATATTCGACGAGCCCCCGGTGGACAAGACTTACGGGGCGGCCCTCGAAACGATTCAGAACATGAGCAAAGTGGTGGACTCACTTTACAACAAAGCCAAGAAGCTCACATAGGTACGACTCCGGGGGAACGTGCACGTTTCCCCTCAAATTTGCGTAGGTCGAAAACGGGGAGCACTTTTAAACTGCTTACTGTAGATGTCTCTTTCCTCAGAACAAACAGCGAGACCACGGCAGCACGGTGGGGGATGTGTATGCGACCGGCGTGTGTAACATTTTAAGAAGGGGACATGGGAGAGCGAAACCGCAACAAAAAGAGGATTCCCGGTCCTCGACCCCTCCTTCCCCTGTGAAAGTTCCCCGTCTCCCTCAATGGACAATTACATCACCGTCTCGTTCGCTTTTCCTTTTCTTTTTTTTCTTTTTTTTTATGTTCTCCTTTCAGGATTCTGTTAAAATCTCATCGGCCACAGCAGGCCATCAGGGAATATTGTACAACCACAATAAAAGATTAAGAAAGACAAATACACATGTTTATATCTCCTGTACAATTAACAGTGGGCTTAGAAAGCCTTCAGCTTATAATGTTGCCACCCACAACGGTGCAATATTGACCACAAGTGACCGCCCATCACCTCTGCTTCTTTTACCTGCAGGGACAAGGCTTTTGGTCAAGGTGGCCTTTTTCCCTCTCTGTTCATATCTTTCTTTAGCACATGGTTTTAACTACTTAAAGGTACATAAGAAAACATCTGGATGTCCCAGCAGTTAAATTTGGTCAAAGAAATCCCTCTAGCTCTTGCCTGGGATCTCTTCATATCCATGCCAAAATTCGAATTGTTTTCTGATATCTAAAATTGGATCTGTTTTCTAATGACAACAAAAAATGTGGATGCCTCTATTTTGCCCCCTCCGTAACTACATAGAGCGGAATGAATGCCCTTCCCCACTGCTAGTGCCCCTTTTGGCCTTCTGTTTTGCCTGGCTGCAATATAATTTAGGGGTGCGGAAGTGGGAAATGTATTCATTGCCTGTCGCTGATCTTGAATGAACGATTATCCTTTTTTTTTTTTTATTTTTTTTTTTAGTTCCTAGTCCCAGTGTGGTATGCTAGAAACCAAACAAATATGTGTATGGTTTTGAGTCATTTTCAAAAAATAAATATTTTGTATTTTTAAGATCTTTGTCTGCCTCTTGGAAAAAATTTCACTGATCTTGGCAAATTTGATGGTGCCATTTTACCCACTTATGTGCTTGTGTGCTGAGGTAGTGTGGATAGGATCCTGGGTGCCCCTTGGACAGATGACTTCATTTGATCTGGATGCTAGTGTAGAAATAAAGGTCTTAATAGACTGAGGATATTGACATTTCCGCTGGTACAGTTTCAACTGGGTCAGGAGCCCACTCTGGGACTGCCTTGGTTACATTAGAAGGTTATGACTACTGTATGGGGGGAAAAATATAGAAAATGTTCCCGTGTTGGAAAACGGCCTTGTCCCATCAAAGGGCATTAAACCACATATTTCAATGACAGCTTTGGATTGTTTTTTCCTAAAGGCAACATGATTAATCTGTTGGCATAATGTAATCTAGTCATTGACTTGAAAAGGGAAGGACTTGTTTTTTTGCGTTGCCGAGATCTCCTACAGCCTGTTTAGTGCCATAAACTGCACTGAGCTGACACCAAGTCACTGAACCTTCACTCCCACATTTCTTGGATGTACATATTTCTGTTTTATCTGTTAATGTGTAAAACCTTTAAATTTGGGGTGACCACAGGGAATGTGAATGTAGGTGACCAACATTTTCCTCTGCAAAATAGAATAGATGAGACACCTTGTGCTGTTCAAATGCAACTTTTTGAGTATATGTTTAATTAAATTTGATATATAACTGGTTTGTAATATAGCCCTCATCTTAATCAATCCACAGATTTACCCAGTTTTCAACCAAAAAAAGTATTTTTGCTTGTTTTGGATTTCTATACATCAGTATCAAATGTACAAACGGTTCTTGCTGACCAACAATTACCGAGTGTATCTGATGTTCAGATGAGTTCCAATAAATCTTTTTTCAAAAGTGGGTGTTTTCTGTTCAGTGTGTTGTAGGCATAACAATCTCATCCAGATAGTGAAATACCTAATGTGTAGGCCTGATAACAATGTTTACAAGAAATAGGTTGTCCTATGTAAGGTGGGTGACAAATGAAAGGAAAACCCTCAGTCTCAGTATGGTGTTGGACCATGAGCTGCCATATAACACGAGTCTCTGGAACTTAGAGGGTTGAAACACTATTCTTCTGAAAGATATTTTCTCACTTGGTGTTCTGATGATGTTGGTGAAGAATGCTGTCCAACACGTTGGCCCAAACTCTCCTGTTAGTGTTGAATTGGGTTGAGACCTGGTGACTGTGAAGGCCGTAACATAAGATTTACATCATCACACTCATCAAACCCTTCAGTGACCTCTCATGCCCTGTGGATGGGAGCATTGCCATCCTGAAAGAGACCCCTCCCATCAGAAATTCTTTTTTTTTCATCATAGGATAAAGGTGATGATTCAGAATAACTTATTTTCAATTTGCAGTTACCCTTCCCTCTAAGGGCACAAGTGGACGCAATGGGTGCCAGGAAAATGCCACCACGGTGCTTCCGTCCCTATTTACTGATGTCTTTCCCCTAGATCGAAATGCAGATGTAACTTAATTCACTGTACATATTGAAACACTAGCCAGTTGGGAAGTCTTTGTGACTGAAGTTCCCTCCGTGCCCCAATTATGAACCCTGTTTCAAAGTCACTTAGATCTTTTTGCCATCTTGATCCACAATTAAGGTAAACTGAACCTGCTCAGCATTTTTTTTTTGTTTACCACAGGCCATGATAGGATGTTAATTGCTAAATTGTATCATTTTGTATGGAAGCATCTGTATTCGTTTTGTTCCTTCACTCCTCCATTCATTCATTTTTTTCCTTTAAATTGTCTACATACTAGACCTGATTATATAGTTGTACTTTTCCTAAAACATGTATTATGCCCACTAACAAAGACTCTACTACTGTGTTGGACAAGAGTTTCATTTCTGGCCACTTATGTTCGTTACCGACGAGTGCGTGATGACATCACATTGTCAGCGACGTAGATTCCCGCCCACTCAAGTTCGTCCAGCCTGTAGTGGTGCGCAAAGGTTGTACTGTCTGCATTGTTGGGGACATTTATTCTGTTTGGCTTTTAAAAACGACAACAAATACCAAGATGGCCGGCCGGGTGAGTGTACAATTTATAAATTGCTTTTACTAGATTTATTCAGACATCGGCAAAATGATAACAGTGCAGTTTTTTAATGTTTTTCCAGGCACTGCTGCTACCTCCAACTCAGTAGCCTGTGTGGCAGTAGTAACGTTTGCTACGTCATTCAAACCTGAACCCGGAAGACGAGTGTCTTATGACCAGTGGCTTGATTAACAACACTTGTAGTGATACGTGTATCATCACTTAATCTCATACAAGCCTACTGCTTTCATTAAGCTATAACTTTATGAAAACAAAATATTGCCAGACAGAGTTTAACAGTTGGGTAACTTGTTGGGTTAACTTGACATGACCAGGCTAGGTCGCTAGGGTATCACACACTACTGCAACAGTAGGGAAGTTGAATTGGAATAGACCGGTTCTGGGAGGCTAAACAGAAGCCTAGAGCTTTCCTAATTTTGCATTGAGAACTAATTAGCTGCCAATGTCGACAAAAAGGCTTGTAACAGGTGGCACTATAGCACCTTTGTGTGTGAAATGGAATCTATGGGTGACAGTCTTGTGTTTGGGGCCCCTTTATGGGCAGCCTGTGTCACAGGGGCTGTCCACTTCACCCATCACTCAATTCCTAGATTCACATAAAATACTGTGGCATTTCCACACCAAAGTCAGCCTGAGCACAGTAGAGTCAACCTGGGCAGTGAATGTTTTACGTATTAAACCATGTTCTTTTATATTGTTTGTTTTATCATTTAGTGGGTAGACTTTACCAGTAGGAAACTGAAAGCTTTCTGACAGTTATAGAGTGGTCTCAAAAAAGTTGCATGGCTTTTAGACAGGGCATACAGAGCTTGTTTTCCTATCACAGCTGTTAGCTATTAAGATGAGATGGTGTAGAAACCAGAAATGCTTGTTTCTTTCCATTTATACGGGGTGTGCGAAACGTCTCTGCCTTTCATTATTCTAGTGATTAAAATTAATCTATTATATCATTACATTTCCCTGTTTAATCATATAGATTAGATTTCTGTGTAAACTTGCTAAAAAACAAGAGAAACTTGACAGGTGTTTTTGATTAATTAATATTGCCATGCTGGTGGGTGGTTACATAAAAAAACCCAGACTAACTTAAACCAAGGCTGATAAAGAGTGGACGTGTATCATCACTTATTCTCATATAAGCCTACTGCTTTCTAATGGAAACTTTGAAGTGGGAGAATTGGGAATGTCATTTTAAGGCATTTATGGGCTTCAATTTGGCTAGGGGTGGTGAAATATTCTGTAATATTCAATACTTCTATCCGTATTGTTCATATTCCTCATCCTACTCTCTTTAAAATTGCTGCTAGTTTACATTATGTATATTGCTATATTTTTGCTTTATATATTTCTTAATTCTGACTATATAGACATCCCTTGCCATGTCACAAGAATTACATTGCATGTAATAAATAAACTTTGAACTTGGATATCCTTATATTTTCTGCTCAAAGGATGCCTGTAAATTAGACACCCAGAAACATGGTATTTTGCCTTAGTGATAGTAGTGGCTAGCGCAACATTAATCCTTGAATTTGGTTGGTTTAATAGGCTAATCAGCATTTTGTTCTCTGATCTGTGCTACTCGTAATTATCTGTTGAGATGGAGCTAACATTTAGCTAAGGTAGGGTGAACAGATTCAATATGGTGAGATACGGGACAGTCAGACTAAAACCCCCCAACCCCATGGGCACACACACCAACCACCTACCCACGGTGCAGAACAAAGTATTTTAATGTACATCAAATTTTATTACCAAATACACCAACACAGTCCGTTGTGTTTGAACCGAATGAATTGGATTGAAGCAACGAAAGAACGGTTCACTCAACACATTATGCGTCTCTCTGGCAAAGACTAACATTTTCAACTGTAAAAGCTGTACTACAAATGAATTCATTGGATTGAAATAACAACAAAAGAGCTTTTGCACTCCAGAAAACGTGAACACGTCATGCTCTAAAAAATGAACACGGCCCACGTTTCAGGGGTACACAGCAACAACTGTAACAACTTAACAGAATTATGCCTCCCCCCTTTAATTTGATTCCGGGGGTGTGGAGTCCAGGGGTCTGCTGTACTTTACTCATGAGCCAGTCTTTGTCCGCTTGTCTTTAATGGGTTTGTCATAGAAAGCTGTGCACTTCAACGCAAAATGTACTTGAGCAAATAACATTACTTTCGAGGTGCTTGGGCTTGGTAGCTCCTGAGAACTAAAATTTGATTGGATCATAGAAAGTCTGTAAAAAAATAAGGAACTTGTGACAGTGGTGGCAAATCAAGACAACTTGTCACATTCGAATGGGCAGTAGGTCAAACCAGTCAAAAACAGGACCAAGTGAAAATACGTGACAAAACATGTTTTTTTTTAGTCATGACACATGAAAACAGACTGAAATATGGGACTGTCTCTGTAAGAACGGGACTTCTGTTTACCGTAAGCTAAGGTTATATAATGGGCTACAAAAGGATTTTGTGACACAATTTGCAACGCATAGTGACTTAAAACAGCTTCTCAGTGCTGTTCCACAGGATGTCAGGATGTTTTGGCATTTACAGTGGGGAGAACAAGTATTTGATAACCTGCAAAATCAGCAGTGTTTCCCACTTACAAAGCATGTGGAAGTCTGTAATTTTTATCATTGGTACTCTTCAACTGTGAGTGACGGAATAATATTTGGTACAGAATCCTTTGTTTGCAATTACAGAGGTCATACGTTCCCTGTAGTTCTTGACCAGGTTTGCACACACTGCAGCAGGGATTTTGGCCCACTCCTCCATACAGACCTTCTCCAGATCCTTCAGGTTTTGGGGCTGTCGCTGGGCAATACAGACTTTCAGCTCCCTCCAAAGATTTTCTATTGGGTTCAGGTCTGGAGACTGGCTAGGCCACTCCAGGACCTTGAGATGCTTCTTACGGAGCCACTCCTTAGTTGCCCTGGCTGTGTGTTTCGGGTTGTTGTCATGCTAGAAGACCCAGGCACGACCCATCTTCAATGCTCTTACTGAGGGAAGGAGGTTGTTGGCCAAGATCTCACGATACATGGCCCCATCCATCCTCCCCTCAATACGGTGCAGTCGTCCTGTCACCTTTGCAGAAAAGCAACCCCAAAGAATGATGTTTCCACCTCCATGCTTCACGGTTGGGATGGTGTTCTTGGGGTTGTACTCATCCTTCTTCTTCCTCCAAACACGGCGAGTGGAGTTTAGACCAAAAAGCTCTATTTTTGTCTCATCAGACCACATGACCTTCTCTCATTCTTCCTCTGGATCATCCAGATGGTCACTGGCAAACATCAGATGGGCCTGGACATGCGCTGGCTTGAGCAGGGGGACCTTGCGTGCGCTGCAGGATTTTAATCCATAACGGCGTAGTGTGTTACTAATGGTTTTCTTTCAGACTGTGGTCCCAGCTCTCTTGAGGTCATTGACCAGGTCCTGCCGTGTAGTTCTTGGCCCTCACCCTCCTCATGATCACTGATGCCCCACGAGGTGAGATCTCCCAGACCGAGGGATTGACCGTCATCTTGAACATCTTCCATTTTCTAATAATTGCGCCAACAGTTGTTGCCTCCTCACCAAGCTGCTTGACTATAGTCCTGTAGCCCATCCCAGCCTTGTGCAGGTCTACAATTTTATCCCTGATGTCCTTACACACCTCTCTGGTCTTGGCCATTGTGTAGAGGTTGGAGTCTGATTGAGTGTGTGGACAGGTGTTTTTTATACAGGTAACGGGTTCAAACAGGTGCAGTTAATACAGGTAATGAGTGGAGAACAGGAGTGCTTCTTAAAGAAAAACTAACAGGTCTCTGAGAGTCTGAATTTTTATTGGTTGGTAGGTGATCAAATACTTATGTCATGCAATAAAATGCAAATTAATTATAATTTAGATTCCGTCTCTCACAGTTGTGTACCTATGATAAATTACAGACCTCTACATGCTTAGTAAGTAGGAAAACCTGCAAAATCAGCAGTGTATCAAATACTTGTTCTCCCCACTGTATCTCAAGTGTCAGGGCAGTATCCAACACAGATATTTTCTTTTTCATGCACTTTGAGATTATTCCTCTGTAATGAAATGCGCTTCACAAATTCAGTAAATAATAATAATTATTTTTAGTTTATTTAGTTCATTGGCATAGAACAATAGATCTTGGCTATGGTATTTTTGATGTTGGTAGATAAACAGATGAGAACAATAGCTTAAATACACACACACACACACAAAAAAAAAGCTATATTATGATTTGGAGTAAAATTCCAAGTTTAAATGTCAGTTTCTTTGTAAGGAAGAATCATTACCGATAGGGCTCATTAGCATAATTGTTGCTTCATCTATATCTGTTATTTTAGTCAGCATAATGCCTACATAGAGTAATTTTGCTACTTTTTGCATCATAGTTTCCAAGATGAATTGACCAAGTCTAATAACACTTTAATCCTTTCCATGTACAGTAGATGTTTCTTTTTATTGTGGACTGGTCTAGGTTGACAGTTGTGAGATCTGTGGACTTTTATGACGGACTCATTTGTAGGGCATCATCAGAAACTGCAGTCGACAGAATCTAGCAGTCAATGCCAGTGAGGGCAGATAATAACAGATATTAGCCTCGCTAATAACTAGATGTATCAGAATGAGTGTGTGGCTGTTTTCCATCAAGAACTAATCATGTGGTCGCTTTAGCCTTTACGGCACAGAGCGTTTTCTATGGGGGACATTATTGCAAACAGTCAATTACCTACGCTACAGTCTGCATGGTCTTTCAGTGACTGATTTAAATCCCAGACAAATTAATAGGTTGTCCCCAAAGTGTTATTGTTATTAACTAGGTTTTCTGTTTAGTTCTCAGGATGTCAAATAAGGCAACCATGAGGCAAAAATCATTTTTGGGGAAGCATACTTTTGGCATTAGTGTCAAAATCTAAAATCAAATGTGAAATCTGCAAATCTCTAGGGTCATTAGTTATCCTTTCAAGGAGAGCTCATCCGTTACGGATGGTGTGGTTGCCCCATCAGGCGCATGATTTTCATGGTATTTAGGTAGGGGAGACAACAAACATGCAACCTTCAGATATTCTTTGTCCCTGTAGCCACAGTCTCCTCAGCACATAGAGCTCCGTAATTCCCTGCGATCTGTCAGCGTCATTAGAAAAGAAAAAGGTGAATGTGTGTAGAGTGCATTCTGAAAAAAAGCTGACACATTTAGTAACGTTACATCCTTATGGGTAAAAAAATAATAATAATCCTCATCAATATACCCACAATACCTCAAAATGACCAAGTAAAAATGGATGTTCACTCTGAAAGAGCTCCACAGTACCTGTGTGGAGATGGGAGAACCTTTCAGAAGGACCACAATATCTGCATCATTTCACCAATCAAGCCTTTATGGCAGAGTGGCCAAATGTGAAAGTCACAACAGCCTGCTTGGAGTTTGACAAAAGGCACCGAATGAACTCTCAGACCATGAGAACCACAAATCTCTGGTCTGATCAAACCAAGATGAACTCTCTGTCCTGGAAGCCAAGTGTCACGTCTGAATGAAACCAGGCACCGCTCATTGCATGGCCAATACCAACTCTACGGTGAAGCATGATGGCGGCAGCATATTGCTGAGGCAGTTTTTCAGCGGCGGAGACTTGGAGACTTGTGAGGATCGAGGGACACGTGAATGTAGCAAAATACAGAGAGATCCTTGTGGAAAACCTGATCCAGAATGCACAGGACCTCGGAGAGTTATCTTGCCTTTCAACAGAAACCTTCCAGGGAATTTATCTGGTTAACAGACCTGAGTGGCACCCTCCCCGACATGTCGCTGCCCATGAAGGACTGTTCCTCATTTTTTTTTTACATGGGACACTACATTTTCTAGAAGATTCATTTAATACCTTAAATGGACCAATCAGACTGAACAACCGCAGTCAGTGGTGAAAGTAAAATACTCTGCTCCCTTTCATGGGGATATGAATGAATGGATAGTCTGTGGCAGGAAACGTTTTTTCATCCGGTCCAATCTGGTATGGTACGTCACATTTGTCTTTTTCCCACTAACTCAAAATGCACAAAGATGGGCATCAAGGCAACAAAACAACCAATTTGAAAGGAAGCAGGCTGTTGAAATTATACAGAATGCAGTTCAAGGATTGGTGTCGCACAACTAGATATGTCTGTGTAAATATAGCCTACACCCCACAATAAAATGTTGGAGGCATTAACAGAAGTGCTCACTTTTTAGCCTTACTAAAGAAGTCTATAGAAGAAATATAGGCTAGCTGATGCTGATTAAAATGCAAAATGACCATGGTCATGCACTTGTACACTTGATAGGCTGTGATTTTCTCAGAATTTACAGCCAAGGGAAATTGTAATGTAGAAGAGGACATCTTTTCATGACGGCACAAATTGCATGCGTGACTTTGAAATGATTAACACACCCTCTTTCTTCTCGTTTCTAGACGATGCAAGCGGCACGATGCCCAACAGACGAACTGTCACTGACTAACTGTGCAGTCGTGAGTGACAAAGACCCAAAGTTTGAACTGTAAGTCGTGCGTGCGTGCGCGCGTGCGTACATGTGTGCGTGGTTGAATGCTGTGTGCGTTTGTGTGTGGCGTGTTTTGATCCCCAGCCCTGAGGTGTCTCTGTCACATCAAAGGCCTGTGTGTGTTTGTGTGTGTGTAAAGGCAGCTCAGATCACTGGGGCTCAGCCACAGTGCCAAGTGCCCCAGGGCTATCACACTCTCTATGGCTGCTCTGATTCCCTTCTCTATCACATCACTAAATAATGGTGCCCACGTCTCGATCCTCTCATCTCTGGCCTCGCACCTGTCCCTCTGGGGCAAGACTGGGACTCTCTTAAGCTATCTCACCTGGTGAAAGAAGTAACCCATCCGTTGTATGTGTGTGTGTATATGTGTGTGGGGGGGTATTCACTGCATTCATTATAACCTGCCTTAAACATGCAGTATATACAGAACAGCGTGACCTAGAGTAATCAAATGTATTCCGACCCGCCATGCCTTTAGAAATTGTTGAAAATCCAGCTGTGTTGAAATAAATTGATTGAACATGATTTGGAAAGGTACGTACTTGTCTGTAAAATGTCCAACACTTAGTGCATGTCAGAGTAAAAACCATGTCCATTGAACGTCCCGTAGAGCTTTGCGAATTTTATCAAGCCATATACCTAGAGAAGGTCATGAAAAAACTGCTGTAAACCATTCAAAGTTCCTAGAAGCACAGTGGACTTCATCAGTTTGAAATGAATGACGTGGAACCACCAAGACTACAGCTCGCTGTCAGACCAAACTAAGTAAACAGAACGATCACCCATTGGCGACTTTGAAAGGGCTTCAGAGAGTTTATTTGCAGAGATTGGTGAACCTGGCAGAAGGGCAACCTTCTCTGCAGCACTCCACCAATAACTGTTGAGTAGAAGGTACATGACAAGCCACATGGATTTTGCCAAAAGGCATTAAAAGGACCTTGGGAGAATGAGGGAAAAATCTAATCTGGTCTCATGAAAAGGTTTATGCCTGGATACCAAGTGCTGTGTCAGGAAAAACATGGAAGCGCTTATCTCCTGGCTAAGACCATCCCTACACTGAAGCATGGTGGTTAAAGCATCATGTTATGGGAATAGTGTGAGACTGAAATGTTTTATTTTCAGTGGATTGTCCCAAATTTCTTACAATATGTTCGCATTGTCGTTATTGGGTGTTGGGTTTTGTTTGATGGCTAAATCCCCCCCCCCCTTAGTCATGTTTGTCCCTTCTAGAATCTTCTAGTTTATTCTCTATGATATTATATTTGTCTTTTCCTATGCAGGCATGTGACAGTCAGAACCACGCCGACCCACAAGTTTGTGTTTACCGTTAGGACCCACCAGAGTGTGGTCCCAGGGACCATTGCCTTCAGTCTACCCCAGGTAAATACACTACACACAGGCCTTCCGAAACAGGCCACCAAGTTGCTCTTGGTCCTCAAACTTGACAATGCCAAATGGTGTCTTTATTAAAATATCTTGTAAAAAAATTACATCCGACATCTTTAGAGGGCGTTCTAAATCAAGGCACTGTTTAATTGATGAAGATGCAGTTGGTTTCTTCTGTCTGCATGCTTCTTCTCTCTGTCTGTGGTCTTCTATCATGTCAGTCATTGCTTTTGACCTTTGACTTTGCCTGTCTCCGCCTGCTCTCCCCCCTCCATCTATATACTCTGCAGACAGCGGTACACAGGTACTTCCGTAATCTCCTCCCCGCGGTCTTATTTTACAACCGAACTTTTAAAGCGGTTGTAAACACCACAGCGGAAACATTTGCACAGCAGCCACGGGCTTAGCCATTTGAACATGGGACATGTCAGCGCTACGTTAAGTTTCTAAACACTTAGCCTTTTCTTGACTGTCATTTCACTGTCCTCATAAGAGAGGAATGTTTCTTGAAATAAGACCACGCTAATGGGGATTTTTACACCACTGTATTTGTCATTCAAACCTAGTTATTAGAATGTTCCATTATAGCCTTCTGTCTCTAGTGGGCGTCTTATGTGAGGCCATCTGTTATTATTTTTTTTTTTTGTACCTTATTGCTGGGTAACTGGCTATTGCTGTTGTTTTTATGTTGTCTTTTATGTCCCAGAAAATACAGAGAGAATGTGTGAACTGTATGCTAAGAAGCTTGACTTGTTTTTCAGAGAAAATGGGCCGGCCTGTCCATTGGTCAGGAGGTAGAAGGTAAGAGTAAAGCATGATGAACTGTGAGGTGATTATGTAATGGTGATTATGTTTTGGTTATTATGTTTTGCGGAAATGCAAGGTACAGTCTCTAAACTCTGATTTGTTTTCATGTAACTTGTCCATGTTTCCCTCTAAATATTATAGACTTTGGTCCCGATTAAAAATGACGTTAAGGTTAGAAATAACCGTAATGCCTTCATAAGCAGTACATAAATGGGTTATAGAACATCAGCCAAAATCTATATTTGATCTATAAAGCCGGAGTGGATGGTATGTAAACACATTCAAATACAATAAAAATAAAAGACAAATTTAACCATAGGTCTTTTTTAATTTTTATATAACTATAATTTTCAGCAATGCGATTAAATGGAATATTACAAAGGGCGTGAATGACCCTGATCTTGCCGATAAATGGTTCTTTCCGGCTGGAGATAGTGCTGTTTGGTTTCGGCTTTATAAGTCATTAGTGTAGATGGATTTAAGGGTAGCAACTACAAAAAAATCTAATTTTAGTCTCTGTAGTAGCACCAAAATCCTGGTGTGCTACTTCTTGCATGTGGAGTTGGTTTACAGTTGAGCAGGCTAACTTAGCCACGTTACTGATGCGATGGGTCATGTCAGGTGTGTCTTAGGAACTTTGAGCAAAATTCATCCCCAGTTGTCCTTACGTAATTGAATTATAGGGATGTTGTCTGTGGCTAGGTGCAAATTATTCTTCCATACTGCTATTTTGGATGAAAAAGCATACTTTTTAGTGGTATTTTAGAATACTGTAGCAGCCTTGGTACGGCCACTACTTGCCCCTCCAAATGCAATATACCTATTTGGATCAGGGTGTGGTGTGGCCCCTGGGGAGCCGAATATCGCGGGTTCGAGACACTGCCCGCCGGACGCTACAGTACAATTTTCTGTGTGTTTTATTACTGCTCGCTTAATTTGTGTTAAACAAGGTATCCTGCAAGATGAGGTAAAACACGTTTAATCCTAGATTTTATTTTCTTTGATTAATTGCAAAAATGAACAGAGTTTGTGTTCATCAAAACAGTTCTTAGTTGCAGCCCTGCCTTTTCATATATGGATATGGAATCTGAGTAAAAACCCATACATTATTAAAGGAACACTTAAGGGGCCATACCATAGATGTCTTTTAATGCAGTATTGCACTGCACTATGTTCTCCTGCAGTTTAGCATTTGTTGGAAAATGTCAAGTCCAATATTGGCTATGCAACCAATATTAATGTAGTGGCGTCATCATAGAAAAATTTTGCTCGCTCATGTTTAAGCAATAAGCCGAGAGGATTGTGTCACTTGACATTGATATATATGTCACACAGTTACCCTGTGCCTGAATGGCTAGTTCACAGCAATGTTGAAGATCGGCCAGCCTATCAATTTCCTAGCCAGTAGGTAATATTTCAGGTAATATATTTCTGGTAATATTTACGGCAATGCTATCCTTCGGCTGAGCCCCGGAGATCCAGTTTTGTTTTTATGTTGGCCAGCTCGTCTCACTTCCTCCTTTGTCAAGAGAACACAGGGAGCATGTGACCGGACTCGCTTTGCCTAGGCTAACGTAATACCAGCCAAAATATAATTGATGGTGTGCGGAGATAGAGTAGGTTTGCCGTTTTGACACATTTCCTTAATGAGTGTACAGCAACACCAGCTGTGTAAACAGATTTTGATAGAAAGCTTTGAAAACGACATATTATCTAAAATAGCTAGTTCCTCCCTCAAGTTCAGCCCTGTGCTGAAGTGCATCTAGTTATGGGGGAGGATCCATACAGTTATGTATTGCAAAATTATATGTATAGAAATGACATTGATAATTTGACCGATAGATATATTTTTCTGTGCATCACCTCTGATATTTTTCAACCAGTAGTTTCTCTGTCTTTTTTTTAAAATATGAACCTACAGCGTTTCAGTTTCCAGAAGGGTTCAAATCTCATTTTGTCATGATCGTTCTTGTCTCCTGGCCACAGACATAGTGGTCAATGTGTCTGGAATAACGAATCACAATTAACATGGTATTGTGAGGTCCATTCCCAGCGCTGGAGTGCTCTCTGGTGAAGGCCAGAACTACCGAGATCCAACTGTGCACTGTTATCAACTAGACATTCTTGTTTCACCAAGCGATTCAGTATGCAACATGCATTAGGAAAGGATAACTATAGTTATGTGTCTTCGGTTGATGAAAGATCTTGAAGGTACTATATTCAAATACCAACCGGGCTGTCAATGTCGTATGTGGAAGTAGAAATGAGGGAACAAGTTTCCGGGCTTCCCTCCCGCTCTCTCACTCCTGTTTCCTTCCGTCCGCTCTGTGTCCCTGCAGTGACCAGCTACGTCTTTGACAAGTCCAAGCAGTGTGTGGGCACAATGACGCTGGAGATTGACTTCCTGCAGAAGAAGAGCGTGGACAGCAGCCCGTACGACTCAGACAAGATCGCTGCAGAGTTCATCCAGCACTTCAACAGCCAGGCCTTCAGTGTGGGCCAGCAGGTACTGGAACTGGAGGGGACCGGGAAGGGCTAGGACGGCCGGTGGAGGCTCTGAGGACATTGGTGGTTGTGTGGCTCCGGGGCCCTTGACCCTCATCCCAAATCCTCAACCGAAATGTCATCGTCAAGGGCAACTTTGTCACACCATTGGAATTAGATTGAGGGCTCGCGTAGATGGTTTCAATTGGCCAAACATTAAACTGCAACATTGCTGTATGTATTTATTTGTGATGGATTTAAGAAAAACCTTTCCTAGTTATCTTTATTGGACATGATTAAACCGCGACCAACTATTTTCCTAAAGCTATTTGAATGCATTTATTTTGTATTTCTGCCTTTTGTGCACGGAACTCTAAATCAGTCCTGGCTCCAGAACTCTTTTTCTACCTGCACTGTTCTGTTGTGATGCTCTACATTCCGCTAACGTAGTCGCTTCCTCCTCTTTCCTCCTCATGTCCCTAGCTGGTTTTCAGTTTCTGTGATAAACTGTTTAGCCTAATCATAAAGGACATCGAGGCCATGGACCCAAGTATCCTTAAGGGAGAATCAACCACTTCTAAAAAGCACAAGGTACCTCCATGTGTTAGGACTTTGATTCCATAGTGTTTTCATACACTGTATGTAACTATTTGTAGCTATGCCGTGAATACAGTGTGTATGTTTTGGTGAAGTAAGCCACAGCAGAGGTGTTGTGATGGTGAGGTCGGTTCTCAAGGAGGTTTTTAAATCCTCCATCAACTCACCCTAACAGACTTCTACCCCTATGGTCTTTACAGATTGACATTGGCTTGTTGCTGGGCAACAGTCAGGTGATTTTCGAGAAGGCAGAGAGCTCGTCTCTCACCCTCATTGGTAAGTGTGAAATCCAGCCGGCTGGCCAGGTGTGTCTACAGCTCAACCTGCTGTACTCGGTCTCACTCCGTCATGGTCACGTATCTGACAAATTCCCCCTTTCAAAGTGTGGCACAAGTCAGCGTAGTGAGCTGTAAGCTAAATGACGCTTGACATTTGTGTAGTGAACCGATGTGGATGAGTTTCCGTGGGCCTCCACCACCACTCCAAACCACCACTGTCCGCGGTGTGTGTTGTGCAGTGCGACCACAAGGGGGCGCCCTCTCCACAGCTTTCCCCTTTCCTTGCTCTCAGAATTTATGGGATGAAACTGAGATGGCCCTAGAAAGGAGTTGCCATGTCTTTGATGGAATATTTTGTTAAAGCCTTAAAATACTTTAGTCCTTTCTTCATCTAAAAGCTAAGCAATGACACTACACACACACCTTCAGAAGAACACACCTAGTACAGATGTACAAAACACCAAATGGGAGAACAAAAGCTAAGAAACACTTTTAACGTGAAGTGGTTCTGCTCATTTATTTTATGCCTTTTGGAGAATTTGGGCTGGCGAACTTTGCCCAGGCACAATCACTGGGTTAATCTTTTTCTTTTTGTATGTGTGTTTAAAACGGATCCTCTCTCGTCCCCTCCAGGCAGGGCGAAGACCAGAGAGTCTCGTCAGTCCATTATCAACCCCGACTGGAACTTTGAGCGCATGGGCATCGGTGGCCTGGACAAGGAGTTCTCTGACATCTTCCGCAGGGCCTTCGCCTCCCGCGTCTTCCCACCAGACATTGTAGAGCAGATGGGTGAGGCTATTCTCTGCCGTCCTCTTTATTAATCTTTCCACTTTGATGTTTCAGTCATTTATTCAGAGCAACGTACAGTTAGTGTGTTAAAGATACTGAGCTGTGTGGGACAACCGTGTCAATGAAGTCAGAAGGAATACTGCTAATATGAATTCACAGAAGGTATTAGTTTTCTTTTTCCTTCTCTCTATTTATTTTATTTTCTTGACTCTCACTCCATCTATCTTATTCTCTCTTCCTTTCACATTCCGTTACATACGAGATTTCTCTCTCGCTCTCTCTTTCTAGTATTTTCCTTCTCTCATTACGTTTATAGCCAACTCTATATTTTTCTATCACCACATCCCCCTGCTAACCACTTCTCGAGGTCCCAGAGTTCCAGCGTAGCGTTAGCGGTAGGGGGGGGTGCAGGACAACCTGCCAAAACAAATCACTCAATCAGTCTCTGGTTGGAACACCATGAATAAGAGTCTGTGTTTAAATGGCAGGCATTTTTAGACCAATAATACTGCACATTGTAAAAAATATATATAATTCAGACAGTTTTCGGGGGCACAGTATGAAACAAGTGGATGAAATAGGGATGATATGTTTGAGCTGGTCTGTAATGATTTGTTTGTTAGCACTACTGCCCGCCAGACTGAAACTAGTGGTTATCACTGATAAATGATCAGACTTCACTAGTACCAAGGAGGCTTCCTTAATTGGACAGAGGACAAATGACCCTCCTGTTTTGCCGTGGTCAGTTTTCCGTGAATGGCTTAGGACTCGGGCTTTTATCTCCTACGAATGACCTGTCCAGGTAAATAGGTGTTTGATGTGTCTTGGATTCCAATGCTGCCCCTGTTACTGAAGGAGAGCTCGCTGCAAATCGGGTGTTGTTCTGCGTCTCGCGTACATGCGTACGTACTCCGAGATCCCAGGGCCTGGCGGGGTCCTGTGGGAGAGCTGACCTTAAAGCTACGGGGTGAAGCAGTTGGCCCTGGCTGTGGCCAGCTGGCCGGTCTAATGAGATTGTCAGTCCTGATAGAGGAGAA
Source organism: Esox lucius (assembly GCF_011004845.1). Classification (NCBI taxonomy): domain Eukaryota; kingdom Metazoa; phylum Chordata; class Actinopteri; order Esociformes; family Esocidae; genus Esox; species Esox lucius. Next base: position 9,203,137 of record NC_047573.1, read on the forward strand.
TCTAAAGGTGAGGGAGTAATTGGGGAGTGTCAGGGAGCGCAGGTGCGGAGAGAGAGGAGCGTACGGGGGCTGTGTGTGTGTGTGTGTGTGTGTGTGTGTGTGGGGGGGGGGGGCTTTCACTCTCTCCATGTCTCCCTACACTCCCCCAAGGGTAAGGTAGACAGCAAGGCATCTGACACACACACACTGTGATGCTCTTCCTCACTCCCCTTCAGCAGGTCTAAATGGCAGCACTGATCTTTATCTCCAGACCTTCAGTGGGTCTGGAGCAAATGTCACTGAACAGGTGCAATAAGCTGCTAGGACTGACACTGTCTGGGTTTCAGTCTGGACCCTGAGGCGGTCCTAACTGGTAACACACCTGAATATTGGTTCCTAAAGTCAACCTGGGCCTGTTCATCTTGTTCATTCCTGCTCATTCTCACAAATTGAACCGGTGAAATTTAGTACTTGGACCATTTTCTATTCAGGTGTGTTGTGTATTAATCGCAGGTACAACAATGACGTAAAGGCTACAGTTATTCCGCTAACTGTAAAGTTATCCCACTAACTGTAAAGTTATCCCACTAACTGTACGTGTCTCTGAATAAGTGTCTGCTAAATGTCTACCAGGGTTATTCAGCTGTCACCCTGCGAGGATGAGTCTGCTGGCTTTCTGTTGTAACTCCTCAGTAATGTCACCCACCTGGTGTCCCAGGTCTAATAAGTCCCTGATTAGGGGGTCGCAATGAAAACATGGAGTGACTCTAGCTTGGAGGTTCAGGGTTGAATTCCCCTGACGTATGCAGAGCATCGGCCACTGGATGAAAACATGCAGCGTCCCAGAGTCTCAGGTCCTCTCCCCCTCCAACTCCGACGCGCAGAAACCCTTCACACTGAGTCTGACGTGTCTTTCTGAACATGCTGTCGGTGTCCCTCCCGGCAGGCTGTAAGCACGTGAAGGGCATCTTGCTGTTTGGGCCTCCCGGCTGTGGCAAGACTCTGATGGCGCGGCAGATCGGGAAGATGCTGAACGCCCGCGAGCCCAAGGTGGTCAACGGCCCGGAGATCCTCAACAAGTACGTGGGAGAATCCGAGGCCAACATCAGGAAACTGTTCGCAGATGCTGAAGACGAGCAGAAGAGGGTGAGAGGGACACACGAACACCAAAACGTTTTCCACGTTCAATGAAATAAACTTTGGATCACCACTCCACCCAATTATTTTCAATTATAATCCATTGTTTTCTAAATCTTAACGCCCTTGCATATTACGCGAGGGCTTGCATTTTTGACCGGTCATTGCACAATTTCCATTAATAGCTGTCGGTGAATCGATTAACCCATTAAATTGACCCAATGTCACACCAGTTAAAGCACATTTACCACACATGGTTCAGTCAAGCCACATGGAAACAAACTTGCGTCCTTTTCAGCACTTGTTTGTGACACACTGAACAAAGTTATTTCACAATCATTGCTTACATTCTGTGGCAAAATCAAACCAGCGACTGACTGCGGCCCTTATCAGACACAACACAACCTGTAGCAGGTCAATCAGACAGACTTCATTTGTAAATGGATTCCTTATCGTCACAGAATCCAATATGCTGCCTACGCTGCAAAACACAGATAAGCATCATGCCAATCCACACAGACGGAGAAGTTAATTTCTCCCTCAGAAGACTGATTTGCCCTTTAAGGAGGCATATCAGCAATACTGTGAGCAATAACAGTGGTAAAGTAATTGGACTTGCTCCACGCGGGGCGCGGGGGGGGGGGCGACAGTTGTGTGTCGAGCCCCCCACGGTGACGATGCTTTAGGACAGTGACGGCATCACTCCTCACCACCTAATGAGGGGCTCGTCTCTGCCCCCCCCCCCGCCCGCCCCCCTGGCCCATAATAAGGACAGCTCCACACCTGGTTGAATGCTGCGTCTGGAGACTGACAGGGCCAGAGATGGACAGATAACCCCCCACCCCGAACTCTCTGTCTCTGGCTTACTCCCCCCCCCTCTCTCGGTCTCCTCCCCCCCTCCCACTCTCTTCTTCTCGCTACCTCCCTTTTTTCCTCCCTTTTGTGCCCCCGCCCCCCCAACCAGTCGGTCATTCTCTTTCTGAATGAATAAAATATATATATAGCCCATGACCATATGTATATATGTATATGTATATGTGTATATGATCTGAAAGGCTAGAATGTCTTAACAATTTTTTCTTCTTGCTAAAAGAGCTTTAGGCCTGATTCAAACCCATGCTACTGCAGTACCCATGTAGCTGTGGGGTTGAGAAGCTGCAGCTCGTGGCCTCTCTGTGTCGACTGTGTGAGACTTTCCTCCGTTCAGCCGTGTATGTCTCCTCCCGTAGCTGGGCGCCAACAGCGGGCTGCACATCATCATCTTCGACGAGATCGACGCCATCTGTAAGCAGAGAGGCAGCATGGCGGGCAGCACCGGGGTCCACGACACGGTGGTCAACCAGCTGCTGTCCAAGATAGACGGAGTGGAGCAGCTCAACAACATCCTGGTCATAGGTAGACACACGCACGCTGTGGCGCTTTACGTACAGGTCTCCTGCGCTTGGTCTGGCCAGATTGTGGGCATGTTGCCTCAGCGACGACATGTCTTCTTGCTGCCTCTCTCACTTCTGCGTCGCTCCTGTTCTTCTCCCCTCTGCCCCTATCAGGAATGACCAACAGGCCTGACCTGATAGACGAGGCTCTACTGAGGCCGGGCAGGCTGGAAGTTAAAATGGAAATCGGTGAGACGGCAACCACGTTCTGTACTTCAAAACGTCCGACCCAACCAACTGTTAAGTGACTGTGCTCTGACATTTGGTCAATTTCCTTCAGTTTATCTTCTGAGATGAACAGTATTTTTCACAGATGTTGTACGTCCTATGCCATTGCCGAAGCCAAGGCATTTCTACTTCCCTAGCTTCATCCCTTGTAGGGTTGGCATTGTTGTGGTGAAGACGGCGCTCATGTATGTCCATGTCCCAGGTTTGCCTGATGAGAAGGGCCGTGTCCAGATCCTCAACATCCACACGGCCAAGATGCGTCAGTTCAACTTGCTGGGCGGTGATGTGGACGTCAAAGAGCTGGCCGCCGAGACCAAGAACTACAGCGGAGCTGAGCTTGAGGGTCTGGTCAGAGCTGCCCAGTCCACTGCCATGAACCGACACATCAAGGTCACTACCGTTTTGGTTAGCCCAGGGCCAGTAGTAATGAAGGGTTCAGGACTGCCATTAGTTTGTGGACATTTTGTTAGACAATTCAGTGATAATTAGGTAAAACAGTATTTAGATCTAGTATTTAGAGCAACAAATAGCTGTCGGTGGCATGTCAAGAGATTGTAGATGGAGGAGGATGTACATCCAGTCAGAATTCTGGGTGGTAGCAGACATCTGCACATGCTGGACCATCCTAACGTGTGTCCCTACAGGCCAGTACCACGGTGGAGGTGGACGTGGAGAAGGCCGAAACTCTTCAGGTCCACCGAGACGACTTCCTGGCCTCGCTTGAGAACGACATCAAACCAGTAAGTAGCCCCCCCCCCCCCCCCCCCCCCTTTAAATCCATCATCACATCCCGTTGGTTTCCACTTACGCACCGAGAGGTTGCACGTCACGGCCCGTATTGCAAATAGGAGACCCTGTGGGCATTGTGTTTCATGGATCTGACCCTCCCTCTCTTTCCCCGTGTCTCCCCCTCTGTCCTCCCCGTCTTTCCCCCCGCCTCCCGCTCTGTCCTTCCCTCTCTTTCCCCCCGCCTCCCGCTCTGTCCTCCCCCATCTTTCCCCCCCGCCTCCCGCTCTGTCCTCCCCCCTCTTTCCCCCCGCCTCCCGCTCTGTCCTCCCCCCTCTTTCCCCCTGCCTCCCGCTCTGTCCTCCCCCCTCTTTCCCCCTGCCTCCCGCTCTGTCCTCCCCCTCTTTCCCCCTGCCTCCCGCTCTGTCCCCCCTCCCTCCGCCAGGCGTTCGGGACCAACGCGGAGGACTACGCCAGCTACATCATGAACGGCATCATCAGGTGGGGTGACCCGGTTACGGCTGTGCTGGATGACGGGGAACTCCTGGTGCAGCAGGCTAAGAACAGCGACCGCACGCCGCTCGTGTCCGTGCTCCTGGAGGGTACGACCAGCACACAAACAAAGAGCCTTTTCGCGTCGCGATACGGCGAGTCGAAGGAGAGAGGGAGGGGAGACCTTACATGATTTACGTGATGTTTCCGTTTTGTATTTGTTCTGCTAGATAAAAGGAGAGAGGGTTGTGGGTGGTATCTACGGCACACAGGTCTACCTGCCAGTAGGGGTCAGTCCATTCTAATCCCGGGTCTGATGGCGAGCATAGACACACACAAAGACAAACCGTGTCACCAAGGTCTGAGGCAGTGCGGTGAGCGGTGCTGTGGTATACGGCTGATATACCACTGCCAAGGATGTGTTCTTAGCCACAACGCATCGCATTTGCCATGTTGGCGGTATACCACACCCCCCCATCCCCCACAGACGCTGCTCTTATAAACCGCTTACTGACGCAATAAGAGCAGTTAAAGGGGATGTCACGTCCGTGTTATTTTACACCCCCCAGTATAATTTACATCAACTCTGGTGTGATTGCTGGTTTTTAAGCACCTTATCGTTCACATTTGCTTTGATTGAATATATTGATTTTATACAGCATGCTTTGCCCCCCCCCACACACACTCCCCCAGGACCCCCCAACAGTGGAAAGACCGCCCTGGCTGCTAAGATCTCAGAGGATTCCCAGTTCCCCTTTATAAAGATCTGCTCGCCGGACAAGATGATTGGCCATTCGGAGATTGCCAAGTGCCAGGCCATCAAGAAGGTGAGGCAAAGACAGAGCCACGTGTCAACACAAGACACACACGCACCCAGACGCACCCAGACGCACCCAGATGCACCCAGCCACGTATACGCAGACACACATTCACGTTTGGTTTCCTATCCACGTGGCACTAGAATAATTATTCCTTATCCCCAAACCCAAAACATAATCTTAATCCTAACCTCAGTAACTTAACCTTTAGCCTAAACTTAACCTAACTGTAAACCTATCCCCAATGATAACTCCAACCCGATTGTAATCCTAAATCTAACCCCATAAGCCGGAAGTAGAATTTGTCGCTTTGGGATATGGCTAAAAAACCTTGTGGGGACTGAATTGTCAGGGTTTTACCATCTTCAGAGGGTCTTCTGGTCTTCACCTGTATAAAACTGGAATTAAACACAAGCACACACCTGTGTCAGTACCTTTTGCCTTGACCCCTGTTAAACTCTCCCCCTTCAGATTTTTGAAGATGCCTATAAGTCCCAGCTGAGCTGTGTGGTGGTGGATGACATTGAGCGCTTGCTGGGTGAGGTCCTGTTTGCTTTCCTGTTACGGTACACTGTTCTACTCATCTTTCTGAAAACCATGGAAACGCCAACTACTGTAGAAGGATCGTACCAATCTACAGTATGCATGTTTGTCTGTCAGAGGTTGCTGGTGCATTACTAGTGTGTAGCGGTTTATCTATGTCTTTCGAGTTTTAAATGTTTCTTTTTTACTTAAATAAAGTAGAAACATTAAACACATTAGACACAGGATGTAAGCCGCAACAGGATGTAAAACCGCGTGGATCCATCCTGCCTGGTGTCAAGGCGCAGGCTGGGGGTGATGGTGGGACGGTGTGGGGAAGTGGTTTCTTAAAGCACTTTAGGCCCCTGAATACCAGCTGGGCGTTGAATGCCACAGTGTATCTGACCGTTGTTGCTGACAGTGTGCATCCCCTGATAGCCACGGTTTGCCCATTTACAAACTGATATTTCTGGCCGGAAGATGTGCCGTGAGAATGTACCTCAAACATGGCAGTGACTTCAGTTGACTGCCGTGGCCTGCACAGTTTTCAAATCTAAATCCAACAGATCACCTAAGGGACACATCTGACCAGCATGTCCAGGAACTTGGCTCGCAACATGTTCCCTGCCGCTTTTTGGGGGACAACAAACGTCATTCGCCATAGACATTCATGTAAAATAGCAATACTAATAGAGAACCACTGTAATTACATTATACCAATTAAATTACTTTATAAATGACCCAAAACATATAATGTAAAGTCAATATACACCGATCAGCCATAACATTATGACCACTGACAGGTGAAGTGAATAACACTGATATTCTCATTATCATGGCACCTGTCAGTGGGTGGGACATATCAGGAAGCAAGGGAACATTCTGTCCTCAGAGTCCTCAAAGTTGATGTGTTTGAAGCAGGAAAAATGGGCAAGCGTTAGGATCTGAGCGACTCTGACACGGACCAAATTGTGATGGCTAGACGACTGGGTCAGAGCATCTCCAAAACTGCCGCTATTGTGGGATGTTCCAGGTCTGCAGTGGTCAGTACCTAGCAAAAGTGGTCCAGGTAAGGAAAAGGGGTGAACCGGCGACAAGGTCATGGAGCAGCCAAGGCTCATTGATGCACGTGGGGAGCGAAGGATTAGTGTGACACTGTAAAGTCAGCACGAACCCAAATCCCTAAGGAATGATTCCAGCACCTTGTTTAATTAATACCCTTGTGAATTTGGCTGTTCTGGAGGCAAAAGGTGGTCCTAACCGATACTAGATTGGTGTTCTTAATGAAGTGGACAATAAGTGTATAAAATATAAATCATTTGTATAGTTAAATAACATTTGGCATTTGGAGAGTGTATTGAAATAGTGTATTTTGGCTGACTGATAATGATTTTTTGTATATTACATATTAGTGACATCCAAACACTACATAGAGAACTACTAGTGTAAAAATCATACTTTGAACAAATACAATAATTTATAATTTGCATAATTTGGAAGTTTACTCTCAGAGGTGTCTTGTTACACACACATGCCACATGTTTTGAAATCGTTTCAGCCTTCTCCAGGATTTCAGAGGGATCAACATCTCTTTGCTCCTTGCCTCCGGTCAGATTTCTGGATTCCTCTTCAAGTGTGTTCCTCTGACTCCTCTAGAAAGTCTGGTGTCTACTACTTGTCCACAGGACGGTGATCACAACACACGCTTTTCCGAAGAGCCCCAGGTCCTAGCGGTGACTAGTACCAACCTTTAGAAGGGGGAATAAGTAGCCAGAAGGCTATTGCTTCTAGAAATGCAGGAATGTCTGACTGCAGCTGATAGTCTGACTGTGTGTGTGTGTGTGCTTGGGATCACACTGTCACCCAATGAGAATGTCCCATGTTTGGTTTGTTTCAGGTCAAGGCAGGCAGAGAGTGTATGTTGTCTGTGGTTGTGGACTTGCATTCATAGCTTTAAGAGTTTTGTCTTAACTTGTGGAGGAAGGGTGCGAGGGAAGGGATCCTTTCTCCATCATGTGGCCAGCATATCTACTATATTTTTTCCCAAGGTGTGGCACCTTGGGAAGAATTTACTCTGTAAAACCTCTAGTTCAATGTCTGGGATTTGGATCAATTGTGCATTTAAAAAAACAAAACAATAATTGTGAGACCTTTTATGGATGAACTTGTGTTTCTGCCATCAGATGTGTCCCTCTCAGCCTGCCCTATCAAACATTCAACCCCTAACTGGAAATACCGTGCACGGACAGTTTCATGTATTGAGACTTCAGCGATCAATCAGTCAAATGTATTTATAAAGCCGTTTATACATCAGAAGTTGTCACAAAGTGTTTTTACAAAACACCCAGCCTGAAACCCCCAAGGAGCAATAGTGTTGATGCACAGTGGCTAGGAAAAAAAACCTAAAAGGGGGCCGAAACTTAGGAAGAAACCTAGAGTGGAACCAGGCTCTGAGTTACGGCCTGTGCTCTACGTCCATCTCATTTCCTCAATCTGGTGGGCCTCTCTGCTCATGATGAACTCTAATACACTCGTTGCACTGAATGCAGAGCTCTCCGTTACCTCCGAACCTGACAGAGTAACGGGTGTCTTCACAGTCAAGTCCCAGTAGCCCAAGGAGGCCCATTAACACTGTGTTCACAACCTGTTCCGGAGCTGGATACACGTTTCCAACGTCTTTTATGTACTCTGTCACAGTTCTCAAATGCGACCAGCTTGTTTGAACTTTACCAGCTGTAATTTGTACATATTGGAAATGAGTTTAAAACCGTCGGTGAGGGGCAATCACCCACACTGCCTCATATTTTTCCTGCAGTCTTCTTCTGACCTCTCCATGACTTGCAATGATTATATGTTTTTGTAGAGTGCTGCTAAGATGTTTGGATTAAAAGAGCTAGCTTTCGATTAAGTCTCACAAAAAACTGAAAGATTAAAGATAATGGGGAATTTCAGAGTTGTGCAATTTGCCTCGGATGCTTCCTCATACTGAGTGTAATCTATGGGCATGAAAAAACTGGTTTGGTTTTGGGGTTTTCTTTAAACATCCGCGACACATTTAAGGTGTCCCTAACCAGCTAACAATCAATAGAAGTATAAGGGGCAATTCTGCAATGTCTATATCACATTTTCTGTGGTGTCATACCATATATAAAGTTAATTCAGTGAAACAGTTGCCACATTCACTCCGTTGTTCAGCCACCTACCATGGCTGAAGTTTGTGGTAAATGTTTAAGGAAAACTGACCAGGCCCACATACTACTTCTGGGCAGTTTGCATTAGCGTCACAAGCCTCATTTTTCATAAGTATGGTGATATATATTCATATAATTGCTGATTAAATCTGACTCCTTGTAAAAGGTGATTGTTCTCTCTTTCTTTGTGTTCCTGTTCCCAGACTATGTCCCAATTGGTCCGCGGTTCTCAAACCTGGTCCTTCAAGCTCTGTTGGTGCTCCTCAAGAAACCCCCACCGAAGGTCTGTATTGGGGTTGCTGATAGTGTGTGTGTGTGTGTGTGTGTGTGTGTGTGTGTGTGCGTGCGTGCGTGTGCGCGTGCACTCCCACATGAGTCTGTTTATATTTAATCTTAGAAAGATTATGTTTCTGTGCCTCATGCTTTTGTCTAGTTATTTTGTCAGTCACAGAAAGATGGCAGCAGATCTTACCGATGCCAGTCATACAAGTCACATCCATCTTGAGTAAATCCTAAACGAATGATCGGCTGTACCTTTGGACCACGATGGGGTTTGCGTGGATATGCACGTCAGGGTTATCTCTTCAATAGTAGTGTTTTCGCAGTTGGCCCGGGCTGTGTTCAGCTGTCTCTGTCGTTGAGTGCACAGGAGACTGTTTTAGTCCAGACAGGCTGTTGTTTTGTGCTGTTGTGAATGGGAGCTGAGCTGCTTTCCCTGGATGTGATTATGAGAGTACCGTGTATGTATGTATGTATGTATGTATGTGTGTGTGTGTGTGTGTGTGTGTGTGTGTGTGTGTGTGTGTGTGTGTGTGTGTGTGTGTGTGTGTGTGTGTGTGTGTGTGTGTGTGTGTGTGTGTGCGTGTGAGAGTGTATCGGTTCGTCATCCTGGCAGACTGTTGTGAGGTGCTGTACTGGCGGTGAATGGGTGCTGAGCGGTCTTCCTCTGGATGTGTGTGTCCGGTAGAGTATGTGGCAGCATGGATGTGTTTGTGATAATGTATTGGTCCAGGAAGGCTGTTGTGCTGGCTGTGAATGGGAGCCGGCCTGTTTCTCCGGGGTTGTGAAGCTCCGTGCCCAGCGGGGAGCCTGGATGGGGGAGGCCTGCCTCTCGGATGGAGGGGGGGGGGGGGGGTTCGGAGGAGAATGGACTCTGTGAGAGAGACGGGGGTGGGGGGGGGGGACCTGGCAGCACCGCCGCCTGTGTGGCACCTCATCTGCATGCGCGGGCACACCCTCTCCTCTCCGTAGGGGGGCAGCCGGCCCATAATCCCTCTCTCCTATCCCTGGCCCCAACAGACCAAGCGTGGCCTCGTGCTAGGTACAAGAGCAGCTAGGTACCAGACAGGCCCGGAGACTTGATTAAAATACCCCAGGCTTTGAGAGTATTGAGAGAATAGAGGCCTACATGTTTGCGCTGTACCCCTTTACCCAAGAAGCCCACTGTGGTATGAGAGGTTCATACACCAGGATGGGCTGTCTGTCCCCGTTCTCAACCTTGTACGTTTCTGTGTTACCCTCCCGCCCCCCCTGGCAGGGCCGAAAGCTGCTCATCATCGGCACCACCAGCAGGAAGGATGTGCTGCAGGAGATGGAGATGTTGGACGCCTTCAGTACCACCATCCACATCCCCAACATCTCCAGAGGAGACCAATTGGTTGAAGCCCTGGAGGTAGACACACATACACCCTGGACGTAGGCCTACACACACACCCTGGAGGTAGAGACACACACACAGACACACACACACCCTGGACGTAGGCCTACACACACACACAAACTCCAGACGTAGGGCTGCGCACACACCTTGGATGTAGGCCTACAGAAACACACTTTAGATGTAGGCACACACACACATAAATACACATCCTATATATAGCCCCAGGTACGCACACACACACAAATACACACCCTATATGTTGCCCCAGGTACACACACCCACACAAATACACACCCTATATGTAGCCCCAGGTACGCACACACACACACACAAATACACACCCTATATGTAGCCCCAGGTACGCACACACACACACAAATACACACCCTATATGTAGCCCCAGGTACGCACACACACACAAATACACACCCTTTATGTAGCCCCAGGTACACGCACACACACAAATACACACCCTTTATGTAGCCCCAGGTACACGCACACACACAAATACACACCCTTTATGTAGCCCCAGGTACACACACACACACACACACACAAGGATGTCCTCCAGTTTTAAGTTTGATTTGATTATGTGTGAGTTTTTGACTAAATGTGTGTCTGTTCCAGATGCTGGGTAGTTTCCAGGAGAAGGAGCGGGCTGCCATTGCCAAGGCGGTGAAGGGCCAGGCGGTGTGGATTGGCATCAAGAAGCTGACGATGCTCATCGAGATGGCAGTGCAGGTGAGAGAGGCAAAGACCTGGTTATTTCCAGGCCAGCACGAAGCGCCTAATAATCACCTATCCACGGCTTCAGTCTTTACCACGACTGGTCCGGGGACTGTCTGTTATAGCTGGGCTGGAACCGATCCTACACAAAGTCTTTATCTCTCCCAGAGCGGGAGTTGAACCGGCCTGGTCCAGACATCCACAGATGGATTCTCGTCTGGTTTTGTTCAAAACAAAACATTAATTCTAGTCGTTAATTAAAACCAGTCTTGGATCCAACAATGATTTGTGTGACGAGCCTGAGCCATGTTGTCACTGATGTCCCGTCCCCGTCCCCCCCCGTCCTCTGGACAGTGAAGGGAGGTCCCATGGCCACAAAGCACCTTGGAATAGTCTCATCTACTCTTATGAGGGTTGTTACACTCTCAGGCCTCATCCAGGAACGACTAACAGAAGGCTGCATGTCAGGAACCGGGATGTAAAAGTCCCGGGATAATGTTACTTAGTGACCGCGTTTCCATCCACCGTTTTTATGTGCGTAAAAAAAGTGTTGGTCGCATTAATTATGCGAGAAATGTCAGTGGAAATGTCTTTACATGCAAATGTTTCTCAAATAATATTTAAGTAAACTCGGGAGTCACGCGATGATTATGTCCTGTGGTCTTCCTAACACGACTCCAGAAGACATCCAGTTTATTGGGCAGATGAAATGGGTTTTGATTAACTCGCGGTGAGAGTGCAGTGACGATGCCTGATGCTCTTTTCCAAGAAATATTGAGGGTCTTTTTCTGGTGACATGATGATAGGTTTTTGTTGCCAAGTACAAATGACATGTCATCCATCATATTCTCATCAGCCTTCCCGCACTGTTTTCGCCAGCTGTCAGGAGCACACGCGTCAAAACTGGGAGGCACATTTGCTACTCTACAGTGTTTGTGAGAAAGTGCAATGGAAACAGTCAAACATTTGAATCCCGTCAGTACGGGAAAACGTACAGTCTCCCAACCCCCCCCCACCCCCACCCCCCTCCCCAAGTCTGTTTTGCAGATTTTAGATTCTGTCGTTATGTGTTCACGTGCTGTTGGTTGTGTATGGTTGTATGCTTCCTGACCGCGGTCGTGTTGTGTGTCACTGTGCCGTTGGTTGCGGCTGCTGTGTAATTTGCTTTGGTATGCGCCAGTGCAGCCACGTTGAGTTCAGTCACACACGCCTCCCTGCTTCCAGTAGAAGTATGAACAAGTGTCTGCCGAGGCATGCTGCACACTGACGCCCTGCTCCGTCGACGTGACGCATGCAAACGCACACGCTCGCGGATGCGCCTTCCCTCTTTTTCCTATCAACCCCCCCCCTTCTCCCAGTAGTCTTCGTCTCTCTCATTTCTCAGCTCCAATACCTACGGGCAATTCCTGAGATTAGTTATTACGTAGAACGTCATTCATTTTCTCTCCCCGATCAGTTCACTCAGCAGGAACCATGAACTTGAGCCCCTTTGCCGCCACTGGAAATGCGTGTGTAACGCCACTTGTTTTATGTAACTGCTCAACGTGTTCAGCCCAGATCAGAAGTCAATCTGTCCCATAGTCCGCGTGACCACATTTGAACGCTGCCACGTATTTGCACGTTTACATTAGTGTCCCTGAGCTTCTGTCGCTCTAGGCTGGGTCTCACACTCGCATGCAGACACCCTCCGCTGATTCCCACATCCCCACAACGACCACACCCCCGCCAGTCAACCCAACCTCGTCCCAGGGCTTTTTCCTAACTTAGGATACGTGACTGTTGAATTCTTATGTAATGTTAGGGTACATTACAATGCGATACTAATGCGTATCATGTCTTACGAATTTACAACAGCGTGTGACCTGTCCCATGTCATATTTAAACTCTGGTGTCAGAACAGGGGTGCAGGTTAATCGCCTCTCCGTGGGTTTGAATTTGCTGCCATGGGAGGGAACGCCTGTGGGGGGTTTTGCACGTTCATCATCCCCGGCCTGGTTAGCCTACAGTGGATCCCCCCATAACATGTAGGGCTAATGTCTGACTGTCTGTCTTCCATCCAGATGGATCCTGAATACAGAGTTAGCAAGTTCCTGACCCTGCTGAAAGAACAGGGAGCGTGAGTAGAGCGCCCTTCTGATCTCTTACCATCCATACCAGCTACCTTTGGTTAGTTGTGGTTCTGCTTAATTCCCGCATGTCTCTTTGCGCCCCACAGTTTGGGTTCTGACAAGCACATATCATTCTAAGCTCATGGTGGAGCTGAATTGCCAAGCAGTGGTGGCCTTTTACAGTAAGTACTTGAGCATAAATCTTTCAGTTGTTTTAGAGCAGTGGAGTTTCAGAGATTGGGCTTTTTATTTTTTGTCGGGTGAACAAAATGTGAAACTTGACTGTTCTCTCACCTTTTTTTTTTTCTTTCTTTTTAATCTGTCTCTACCCTCAGTGGCTCAGGACCGGAATCTGGGTGCGACTAGCAGAGAGAGAGTTCGAGAGCAGAGGAATTTGATCTCTTCTGTGCGTCCCCGGGGGTCTCTGTGTGATTGCTGTACTGCATGTCTCCATGGCAACCCTGATGGACAAGCCTTCTCCTCTTCCCCATCAACACTAGCTCTCCGTGTGTGTGTGTGTGTGTGTGTGTGTGTGTGTGTGTGTGCGTGAGTGCATATTAAGTGACAACAAAGCACTCTTCTTTGAACAATTATTATTTCTTGACACTTCCCTATTCTGTCCAGGGAAAAGGGTTCTACTGAGACGCACGCAAAGTGCTGTGATTCGGAGGTTTTATGTATAAAAAGCTAAACTAAGTTGGGCGTATGTTTGTCACCTGGTGGATGTGAGACAGGAAAGGTGTGTATGCAGGCATGTAGATGTTGACCTGTTGCGGTCGATGTTACGCCTGTAGATGTCCAATCATTCCAGGAAGTAATGGGTCCAGGCCCTTCTGTCATCCCCATTTACTTTAACCGTATGATGTTTAGTGTTTCCCTTCTCTTTATTTTACGGAGTATTGTCGGTAATAAATAAAAGATACACTAATGTTGATTAGTTACTGGAAGAAAGTTAGACCGTTTAAGAAGTGAACCGCTTCCACACAGGCGCGCACATGACTGGTGTTACTTTTGAAATGGTTTCTGTGCCACGCTGTTTTCTTAGCGGACGGTTTCTCCAGCCACACTCTGTCATGCCAGTGGATGCCTACGGCAGGATAAGTGGAGGTTTTAAGAATATCGAAGTTAGTCTTTGTGGTCCTTGGGGTCCTTTCTTAGCATGTCTGTGGTGTGTGTGTGTGTGTGTGTGTGTGTGTGTGTGTGTGTGTGTGTGTGTGTGTGTGTGTGTGTGTGTGTGTGAGCTGCTATTTAGCCCGGTAGCAAACAGAAACAACGTCTTGTGCCAGCAGATGTCTGCCTTAACCCGCGCCTTAAATGAGACATGGTTCTTCTGCAGCACTACCTTCTTTTGCCTGTCTTTACCCAAGGGCCTTGTCTCCTTGGCTCCTAGTCCTGACACATAATAGTCTCAATAGAATAAGATACAAGGATATGATGTCAATATTAGACATAAGAACCCTGGCTTGACACACTGCCATTTGCAGTAGATGCAGTATCTACACTATGCAGGTGTGTTTCAGATGAACACATACAAGTCATACAATTTGTAATATTGATGTATAATGTATATCAACAAGATGTGTGCATTTCTTTTTTTTTTTTGCCTTTACCAATAGTTTGTCCAAAAACCTGTTTGTATTGAAGTCTTGAATGCTGTAGGATATTTCTTTTTTGTTTTAATGAATAATTGCTATTGTAAAATTGCAATAAAACTTGACACGTGAAACGTTCATACAGTATTCTTCTGGACATATACATTTGTATTGTTGATTTATGCTTCAGAAGGATTTTTCGTTTACTATAGTCACTACGCTCTGTTATCCGGAGGAAATTATCTCGTTCAAGACAAAATGCAGACATTTTAACGTTATGAGTAGCCTTGTGCAGATAGAGACATTCTTATAGTGAGGAATGATTGTTCTATTTATTAAGCATTTATAACTGCTAATCACAGTTCGGAACAGCAATGACGTTTGCCATGGAAAGTTGGTTCAGTAGTGTTACGTGTAATGTCTAAAGACACAATTTGGTAAGAAACCTTTGAGGAATCCATGCTCATTGCTCACAAACTGCAATGATTAGAAACTTTCGGATGACCATGAAGCAAAAGCAAGAGACAGTAATTTGTTCTTCAAATATATAATCTTAGTTCAGTCGTACAGATATATACATTGTATAATAAATAATATTTATAAAAACATAACATTTCAGATTATAAAATAAAAAGAAAATTAATAACTTTAAAAACCTTTGTACAAAACTTTGGATATAGCGGGAAAGAAACGAAGGAACTCAACACAGGGGACGGGGTAGAGGGCTTTTAAGAGGGTGACGCCGATGTTAAGCTATATCACAGCGAGGAGGCTAAACTATCTGGGTAAGTTTTAATTTATCTTGTTACATATAATGAATAGGAGGCATGTTGGACTGGCAGAACGTGTGTGGAAACTTCCCAGTTTGTTCCATCGTGCCTCCCTCCACCCTCCAACGTTAGACCTGTCACTGGCAGTCAGTGCGAACTCAATCTCAATCAATTCACCTCTTCCAGTAGGCGAAGTATCCCTCCAACCCTCGCCTCTGCAATTTGTTTCCCACCGAAACTCAACTGTTTCTGTTGTCGAGATATTTCACATCAGTGGCAAATAGGGAAGGAGGGATGAGGAAAGGAGATTTTGACGACTGTAATGACACTTTTCAGGGTCGTTACATGTCACCGGTGAGAGTATTCTTAGACACAGACTTTACAACCCGTTGAGGAACCTAATGTTATGGACCTGCAGTTGTTAGATAAAATCAAATCCCACTGTCGCTATTAGGCTGATAGTGAGTTTTCTTATCAGCATTGGGCAATTGCAAATTTAACTGGTGAATTCAATGTAAATCCAATGACGTAATCTCTTATAGCCAAACCCTCTACCAGTTCTTTTGATGACAACGTTTTCTTCTCTGTGACAATTCATTGTAACCTCCTCAAATACTTTAAAACAGGCTAATGTTACATAATCTGTGGGAATTCCAGCAAAATTTCTCTAAACCATCTCGGTGAATATGAATGTTAGAACGTAACAGGTTAAGACAAGAATGCATTTGCTCTCATAAATAACAATAGCCAATGTTTCACCACCTCAACACACTTCCTGTACTGCTGAATAGTGCATGTGCAAAAATGTTCATTAGTAGAAACCGGCGTGTTTGTTTGGTACACACGTCCCCTCCTGCGTACCACCTCCAGTCCCGGCCCGTTGATAATATTTCAGATATGTGGGGTTATAAAAGCAGGCTCTAAGCATCTCAGCCAGGCATCTGCTGCAGTTCAGAATCCGTACATTGTGCTGGGATTCGGGGCGATTTCACCAGCTCAGTAGTTAAGGAGGGGAGGGGTCCAGTAGCAGCCCGCTAAGTGGGGTTCAGTAGTTAAAGTGGTAGGTCCCTGGGCTGCTGTCGTGTGTTCAGTTATATTGTGGACCGACAGCTGTCGTTAACGGACCGCTGTAGTTTCTCTGTAGTGGACCAACAAGGTTACGCGCTGCCGAAATCAGCTGTTAGTTGAAATAGATGTCTGTTGGATAGCAATGGACAGGAAAGTCCTCGGTGACGCAGCCATGTGGAGGAAATAAATTAAGAAGTGGTCATAGCCCAATGCTGCAGGAACTGAAGAAGTTAAAACAGATTACCAGTGCCGGCCCTAGGCATAAGCGACCTACGCGCGGTTTCTTAGGGCCCCTAACTGCTAGGGTGCCCCTAAATCAAATTTCGCTTAGGGCCCCCCCCAAAAGGCTAGGGCTGGCATTTGCGTGATTAAGGTTGTTCCAATGATTATGCCCCCCACTATGGAGGATGCAGGGCAGGGAATAAAGATATGGGGACGTGACCTTTTTATTACAAGGTTGTAGAAGTCTAGAGTTCCAGCAAAGAAGTGTCATGCCCGCCTGTGCCTCTGTCTGTACCTGTGTCCTGTTGTGTATGTGACGAATGCAGCGTATGTGTCTGTGATATCTCTGCGGTCCATCGTTTCCGTGTGGCCCGTCGAGTGTCACTTGCACGTGTGAACGTCGTAGACGCGCACGCACTCCTGGCAGCTTACGTAGCAGCACCAGTGGAAGATACAGTGGCACTTCTCCTTGCGCTTCTCAGTCCGGGTGTTGTGGCCCCTGCCGCAGCAGAGCAGGTCGCAGCCCTCGATGCCGTGCGAGGACACGTTGCAGGCGCGGTCGCGCGTGCCAAACGAGCCCGTCTCCGGGTTGGGCTCGCAGAAGTTCGGCGAGCCCTCGTAGTACACCAGGTCGCGCTCCGTGGGGTGTTTGAAGAAGGCGTATCTGGCTCGCAGCGTCTCGACCCAGCCGCGCGACTCCCGGTGCTTCTCCACCACCATCTCCGAGGCGCTGTCGTACTTGTCCTTCAGGTAGTCGCCCAGCATGCGGAAGTCGGGCTGCGCCCACCAGCACGTTTTCACCTCGCAGCTGCCAGACAGGCCGTGGCATTTGCAGCGCAGGTGCATGTGGTCAAGGATGGTCTGGAGGAGAAGAAAAAAAAAACGAGGAAGACGGTGAACGGCAGAAAGACAGTAATATATGTGATTTCAACTGATAGCTTGTTCATATTCCCATTTACGTCTGCTCGCTTGGCCTGGGTTTCAGTCTGTTTAGTCTGGGATCATGTGCTTCGTCCGTCGCTTGCCTTGTTTGGTCTATTACCCCCCCCCCCCCCCCGCAGCCCATTTGATCGACCCCTCTCACCAGTCACCTAGATTGGTGAGCCCCAAGCGCCGGCCTGTGGGTTGGGGAGGGCAGGCTAGCTGCCTGATTGCAGGTGTAGTACAGGCCGCTGTGAAACAGAGGGAGGTTTTTGCAGTGTGCAGCAGCTAATTCCCTCTAAAGTCACCGGGCTCACGTGTGCACTGCCACCAGGCCTCTCTTGTCTTTGTTTAGATTTGTTTTGCTTTCATCCCGCGGCTATATTTAGCAGTAGAATTCCCCCAGCTGCAGCAGAAGGCAGGTGTTTGTTGCACCTTTGGGGCGAGAGGGGGCGGTGAGCGGTGGAGGGGTTCTGAGGTCTGACATCATGTCCTGGGCTCGTCAAGCCCCTGGCATCTCCCAGGGGCCCTGGGGGGGGGGGGGCAACAATGGAGCGTGAGAGGGCCAGGTGGGGCGACTGGGTTCAGGGCGAGAGAGAGAGAGGGAGAGGGAGAGAGAGAGAGAGAGAGAGAGAGAGAGATGGGTTCCTGACAGGGCTGCCTACCATATTGCAGCTCCTGTGGTCTCGCTGCTCCTGTCTAGTCAGATCAAAGGGCTGCCTTGTTGCCGTGTGGTCTCTCCAATTGCCCCTCAGCGTGCTGGTGTGGAGCAGCTCGCCAGATATTGAACTGAGCAATGACAGCAGTGAGTGATGGTTTAAGTCCGAGCTGATTCTCCTCTCTTCCCCCTGAACTAACCCAGGCCATTTGTCTGTCAGGACATTTCATTTGGGATGCAAGGCTTGTAAGGCAGGGCCATTTTTATTTTTTTTAACATCAGATAATTATCCATTCAGTCAAGATGAAGTGCGGAAATTTACAGAAATGTGGACTGAACTTCAGTCAAACACCGAAATCCTTCCTGTCATAGAATTTGTAAGCTGGTATGGTAATGTTTACTGTGGATAATTCTGTCCGATTGCAAAACAAGCAGATCTTTGTTCATTGTCTTTTTTTACTACTGTGCTTTTTACCTTTCTTTAGCTACGGGGCTGGGTGTGTTCAGGGTTTTCCCGTTTTATTGTGTAGTGATATATGGTATCTGTTCTGAATGGGATTAGGGTTGCCCGCTGAATCCCGCCTGCATGTGTTGTAAACACTTATGTACAGCATGTGTTTACATGAACGTACATGGCTGTTACCAGCTGCTATGACACAACCGTGTAGCACTGAAGAAGGTAAAGCCCGATGTATATAATTATAGTTTTGCAGTACGCTCTACGCTCAGTCGGGCCTTTACCGTGCGTCCTGCCTCGTTGTTGTGCCGGTTCATGGCAGAGCGCGCGTCAGGGCGGTTCTCTCGTGCGTCGGCAAACTCCCTGGACACCAGCACGCCGAACTCCGCATCCTCGCTGCAACCACCCCACTTCCAGCCCTCTCCCGGCGGGCCCTTGTGGTGGGAGTCGCAGCCACACATGGTGGACGTGCCCTCGGCGCAGGACCGCGTCACGGCGAACGCCACCCCGGCTGAAGCGATGGCATGGACGAAAGCAGATTCCCTGGTTGCTAGGAAAAAAGACGAAAGGGGGTGAATTCAATCAATCACTTTTTAGTGCCATCTTAACAAAACAGTTTCTGCAATCGTCTGCGCTGCCAGCTTCCATAAAGCAGGAGTAATGAAAAGGATTACCCCGAGGCACACACCTTTGAACACATCTTTTCACCTTCAAGCAGGTATTCATACCTTGAAGATCATAGCAATAAATACTTGCTTGACACATGTTGCCCCCCCACCCAGAGGGAAGTCCTTAAGAGGAGTTACAATATTGGGTTCTGATCAGTTTGGGAAAAAACTGGGAGATATTTTTCTCATTGCTCATCATCGCAGCTCCTTCTAAGTGTAGATCGGTCTACTCATGGCCTGCAGATTCTGGAAGGCTTCGGAGAGACGGCTACAAGAGACATGTCCACCGACTGTGACATCATCCTGTTGTGGCTGATGTCAGCAGGGCCTGATGTTCAGTGGCCTTATGTCATCCCTGAGGTGTGCTGTTTTTTGCGTCTGGATAGTGTTTCGGGAATGTAGTTTCCCCCCTCTTCCTCCATCCTCCTCCTCCTGTCAGAGCCCACTGGGCCTCTGGGTAGAAACTGAGCAGTATAACTGCTCCGCGGTGCGTTTGTGCCGAGAGATGGAGTTACGCCTCCTCTGAACGCAACAGTTTATTATGTAACCAGATACCATTGTCTCACAGTTGCAGCACACTTACTGGGGGCACAGCCATTTCTCAAACACACGAACACACAATACACACACACACACGCGCGCGCGCACAAAGCTGAGGGGCAAGTGTATGGTCAACTCTGCACTATAGGTGCTCTAAAAAGCATCTATGGAGGCCTTGCTTGGACCCACCCGTCCAAAACTGACTGCAGTACGTAGTGTTCCCTAAAACACACCTGTGGGAAGTTAGTTTTTCCACAGGGTGAGTCCATCGGTAGTTTTTGTGGTGTTTATTTGCAATAGACACAGAGAAACATACTGAGCACTTTATTTAGGCGAAGCCTCCATGAGATTGGCCAAATGGGTTCATAGTTCATTGTAGGGTGAGAGGTCATAGTGGTTGCTCTGAGGAGAAACCCTGGGGAGTGGAAATGCAGCAGTAACTACATTACCGGTGCCACTAAGCATCACCTCTGTTGTCTTCATGAAAACGTACCACACAATATCCTATCATTTAACAGTTCTTGTATGTGGTCACAAAACCACGACTGTACAACTCGTGTCAAGTTCCCAAAATAAAAAAAATAAAAAAAACTCCCAGATCATTCCAGGTTAAATAGTTATAAAGCACATTTTTTCTATGTGATAACCTGTGAATGTGTGTTGGATCGCAAACACCTCTGGTTAAGAGGCGAGGAGGCGTCCCAGCTAGCCTTGGCAAACCCTGCTGGGCTCCACAACGGGACCCTGTGAGCTGTGGGCCCCTGGAGCTCTGGCTTTCAGCCAAGGCTAGCGCTGCTCCTGCTACCTGCTGGGCCCATCAATCCGCCTTTGTTTCCCTTGTGTCACACTGTATTACCCACACAAAGGCCCCAGCGACTCGCGCCCCCACAGCCCTGCTCTGCCCAGAGCTGGCATTCCCTATCCCCCCCGTCCGTCCCGACACCCTCCCTCTGCCGCCACCCCGAAAAAAACCCCAATCCTCTACTTCCACCACTGCCGCTGTGCACCCTCAATTTTGACCCCCCCCCCCCCCCCCCCCCCCCCACACCCCCACCCCCCGAAGACACCATAATGGATCGGCATAGCCACCCTGGTCTGGTCCCTGTACCTCGCCAATGCCTCGTCCATCACTCCCGACTCGGCGTGCCCCCTCCTCCCTCGCCAGCACCCCCTGCCTTCCTTCCACCTCAGCCCGACGTGCCGGCCCGGGGTAGGTTGGGAGATTCCCTTTCAGCCTGTTTTCATGACCGAGTCAAAAGGGCGTGTGAATGGGGTGTCCGTGGGAGCCGGGCTATGTGAGTCGCCCCCTGGTCTTCATGCACAGTAGGGGTTGAGCTGAGCCCCCCATCCCTTTTCTATTGCCTGTAATCTCATTTGGCCTCCCCTCTCCCTTTTTTTTATTTGTCTTTTATTGAGGAGAGTGAGGGAGTTTCACGCTGCCCATTCCTGCCCAGATCCTTTCACCTCTGACTTGCAGGCTAATTAATTTCCAATCAGCAGCCTCACTCCGCAACACAAAGTCCCATCTTTATCATTAGGGATTTAAAGGCCTCCTCCAACCACCCTGGGTTCTTTTTTCTTTGTGCGTTCTGTGTTATTGTATCAGATTGTTTAAAGCACCCAATCAGTGTTGAGACCGTTGATGATTAGTATTCAGTGTAAAAAAAAAAAAAAAAGGTTGATAAATGATCTCCAGCATCAGCTTTAATTGTGTGAGCTATTCTTGAAAGATTATTCTTGAGAGATGAGAGACTAATCGTCTTTCATGTCAGAAAACATCAACAAGATTGGGAATCCCAGAAGACACAGTCGGAAGGGAAATGTGATGTTGGCGTTCGAGACGGTGGACGTTGAATAATCTGTCAGTGCTCATATCGGCGCTTGTTACTCATTGCTCAAAGGAAAGGTGTTTATTATTATAATTACACTGCAGGTCATGTTGAGTAGAGGCACAAACAGATTTTTCTTCTGGCTTACTCTACTTATATATCCTCATATTTGTTTACACCTTGTGTTTTCCATTGTGTCACTGTTATGTCCTTTCATGTTAGTTTTTCACTGATATGAGAAGCAGTTTATTCGTACTCAAATCCCTGCTGAAGTCAGATGCTGTAACCTATTTATTTGTTTTATATAATTTTTTTCTATGAACTTTGAGAGTAATTCATATAGTCTAATAAATCTGTTACATACCCTTTAAACACCTCCTTAGAAAAGGAATTTTCTCTCAGGCTATTTGAAAACTAGGCCTACGCATTGTTTTGAAGAAGGAACAAGACAGCTACTGTAAAATCAAAGCAGTTTCTCCAACATTGACAGAGTACAGAATTAAAAATACTCACATTCCATTTACTATTTTCAGCTTCAGACCAATTGATACTTTTTACTCGCCATTTTATAATTTTTTTCACAGAGAAATTAGGGGCATTCTTCAAGCAATGAGTCCTGCCTGAACAAGAAGCCTACCTTTGTCTAGCACGGGACCGAAGATGGCCAGGTTGTCCTTGATGGTGGTGCAGTTCCAACGACGGCCTCTGAACTGGTGCTGGCACTCCTGGATGCCCAGCTTCACGCCCTCTGCCACGCTGGGCATGATCTCGATGTAGTTGCGACAGAAACGCAGTTGCTTAGGTACCAGACCAGGGATCGAGCCGCACAGGATGGGTTGGGAGCCCAGCGACGAATACTGCTGGCCCAGCGCGAGGGACCTGCAACACAGGGGAGGGAGGGAGAAGGGGGGTCGTGTGTCATGTAGCTGCACGGCCAAACCTAGGGCCTACCCCTACACAGTCCCACAGTCTCTGGTGCATTCCTTTCTGAGGAGAAGCTATCTATAGGATCCACTGCCATTGAGTGAAACCGAGTGCCCTCCCTGAACTCACTGTCTCAATAGCAGGGAGGGTGAGATGCCAAGGAGGCCCTCAGAAGAGGGCCGTATTGTTCGGAAGGAGAAGGGTCGCCTCTCGATATACAAATGTAGCTTTTTGTCCCGTTGATTTGAATGTGTTCTGTGCTCAGAGTTGGATTCGCCGGAGGTCGGGTTGATTATTGCTTTTCTGTGGGGGTTGGGTTGATTTAGTGAGTGTTTTATTGGCATCACAAGTGCTTAATGCAGCTGAAGTGAGTGTTGCTACTTGTCGTTTTTTTTTCTTCACAGGAACAGAAGCTAAGCGGCCCTCTTCGTGGAAGGGATGTGACCTATTAGTAAGTGCTCCCCTTTGTTAGACCCGGCAGGTCTTGATGATCCGGAAGATAACAGAAATGAACCTGTCTGTTGGTTCATCCCCTGGGGAAGGGCCCATATAGGCCCCAATAATAACACTCGAAAAGGAAACACCGTTATTTCACGGTTCTCATTCAGGGTTTCCTACTGAAGTTGCACAATTAGTGCATCTGTGATTTAAGAATGTGTGTGTGGGTGTGTGTGTTGCAGTTGAGAGAGTGGTAACAGACATGTGGCATTCCTCAAACACCCAGTGCCTCACCAGCGGGCAGGAATATAGACGTGGCTGAACTTGGATTAGTCATCATGACGAGACAGCCCTGATCAGCCGGGGATGCCAGAAACCATTATAGTTTCACTGAGGTAATTAATTTTAATTGCCTGTTTTTTCTCGTGAGATAAGGGAAGGCGGGGAAAAGGTGATGTTCGCCGTGTCCGTGTTTTAACACGCTTAGTGTGATGACAGGCTGAAACACAACTGCACAGCACCTTCCAGAAGCTATTATTGCTATGAAGTAGTTATGTGTTTTTGTAACTTTATTATTTATTCATTCATTCATGCACTTGTGTATGCAAATTTGTTTCATGAACCACACAAGCATGCCCTTACCCATCTATGCAATATGGTGCAATGCTGTAGATTTGTCCTGTAAGATAAACAGCTACTGGGCTGATTACAAGCCTGGAGAATTTGATTATTTTTTTTGAAAACTTAGATTGTTCTTGTGTTTCTCTCTTAGATACTTAACTGAGAGGAAACAATGTTTGAAACGCTTATTCATCACAAGAAAATTGCCCAGACGAGGCATTTTGCCATCCTGTATATAGTTGATAAATAAATACTATGATTTCCTTGAAAATGTCAACCATATAACATTCCTTTGAAGGGAGGGTTGTTAACAGTTGTAAACTAAAGAATCGTAATTTTTTAATTTCTGACATTTCAGAGTTAACCATTCATCCGTTAAGAATGTTTAATCTGAAAGTACTACAAAACAAAAATTGGTGTTTTATGAAAAGTGACGGCCCACTCTGAATTGTATTTTTATTTCAATAGCTTCTACTAACATTATTTTATAAAGATGGAAAAATAAAACTGTTTCAAATAGGATGTCAAATAGGAGTCTCAAGTACGGATGTCAAATATATGTCAACAATCCCCACCAACACATTGAACGGGACAATCTCACTGGTTACGGGTCATGTAGGTGACATAGTGGTATACCGATATAAACAGCATGTCCGACATTCTTTCTCACAATGAACTGTCCATGTGGAACTTGCCAGAACATTCTTAGATGCCCCAAATACTTCTAGGCTGTCCTGGCATGGAATCGTCCAGGACTATATAATTTACCAGTAGCCTTTCTCAAGTTGAATTGACTCCGAACACTCGCTATCCTAATCTGATTTACTGATTTTGCATTTTCTCAAGTGTACACAGGCGTATTTGAGAGGGACACACAAGTGCCCTGGCCTATTTCAGTGGAAGACCAGGGCTGGCCAGTGTGAGTGCATGTACATGCTACTGTAAGTACATGCATGTGCGTGTTTGAGTGTGCATGTGTGCTGCGGCACATGCCCTTGCATGCTTGTGTGTGTGTGTGTGAGTGAGTGTGTGTACGAGACAGAGAGAAATAGAAACTGAGAGAAAAAGAGAAGCAAAAGAGAATGTGTTGTTAAGGTGCCCACAGAATTTGCCCACATTTGTTTGGGCCCTAGCCAATCTTTGTAAAGCGTGGAAAACGTCTGTGGCTTGTACACTCCTTAAGAAGTGATTTGCTGGGAAAATTCTCATGTTTGTCCCTCTTGAGACACTGTAGCTATAACCCTGGTAACACTTCCAGAAAAATAGGAAATAATCTACGATCAAAATCAGAATAAATTTTGATGTCTCAAGGACGTCATAGTTGTGCAAAGGGGTTTGGTGCCCTATTTCTTAAGTGACAATGTTTGTATGAAAACGAGTTGTCTCTCATTCAATAACAACAAAGAATCTCATCCATAACGTCCGAAAGATCATCATTTATCACTAACACCGAGGGGTGTAGACTCTGACCCAGGGAACATTGTCTTGTAAAAACATTTATCGGAAAAAAATCTATTGGAAAAATCTGCACCAAAGCGAACCAAAACCTAGAAATATTGTCCACCAACCAGTCCACCAACCAGTTTGGTTAGGAAGTGTCAGGGCAGGTTGTGGGCAGACAATCCCCAGGCAGGGCCGGTGACACGGCAGAAGGATCCAAGTGCGAGAGATGCTGCTAGTGAAACCGAAGACGCACACCATCACTCAGACAACCTGGATCGCGGAGGGAAAGAGGCAGGGCGGCAGAATCGCCAGGAACAATCAGCACCGATCAGATCAGAGGACCACTGTGGATGACCTATGACCCCCCTGTGGGGCGCAACCCCATCGTTGCTGCCATTGACTCTGACAGATGATTGTGCTACTGCTCTGCTCTACTCCACCCTAGCAGAAAGGCTGAGCCATTGAAGTGGGGGGGGGGGGGGGGGAGAGAGCTGTTCACAGCTCATGTGTGTGTTGTTCTCTCCCCGAGCCACAACCCCCTCCCACACATTTAGCTTTTTGATCTTTCTCTGGAATACAGGTGAGCATTGTTAAGGCAGGTTCCCAGGTATCATCGCTTGCCAGTGGGGCTTATGCTCAGAAAGAACAGGCTGATTGGCTTGACTATTACTGCGGCTGAGCCACTGGGACATATGAGACTATAAAGCGTCACCACTGCCCGGCCTGAAACATGCTCTTCTTGTACTAAGTGATCGATAATGTACAGAAATATTCCAAACTAAGATACAGATCCAGGTGACCAGGTCAACCTCCACTGTGGTACGCCATACAGAGAAAGAGTGAAAATTGCAACGTAAAGCTAAAGTAACTTCGCCTGAATTCGCAGAGACTTTGGACGACTGAGGTTTGTTCTTTTAGAACATTTGAAATATATGTTGGTATTCATAAATATCCATCCGTGGAAGCAAAATATCCCTACTAAATAAATATTTGTATGTTCCCTTTCCCGAAAATAGACCTCTGACTGATGTGCTGGTCGGAATTTGAGAAGGGTCATCATTCATCTATCTTTCTCTTATCCATTAATCTAAGAATGTGTTTACTCAGGCGCGAGGGAGGAACATATGAGTGTGCCTGCCAATCCATATCCTGCCACTGTGCTCAAGTGTTTCTGACTTCACTCTGTCTGAAGTGACTGAGTGACTAAGTAACATAATTACACAGTCTGCTAGCTGTGCAACTGGCCATTAATCTCCTAGCATGCCACAGGGCGGACCTGAGTGGATGTCCTGCCCTGCGCCGAGCCGCCTGCTGTGGTGAAGCCCATCCTTGGCGCTGCGATAGCCAATCAGATCATGCCGCCCTCTGCCTGGTAAACTGCTGACGTGTGGAGGTCTGATGAAGTAAATTACCCAAGTGCCCCGGGGCTCTCTTGTGGACGTTGCCTGTTTAGACAACATGCCGAGGCACCGTGTGTCTGTCTGATTTTGTTTGTAAAGGATGCGCCTCACTTGGTCTGTGATGGACTGACGAGATGAAAGCGTAGGGTATCTTTGGATAGGTGCTAATGAGAATCAGACCCGGGGGGGAAATCCTATGGGTGCCAGGCATTTCACGTGCACGCGTGTGTGCGCGCGCGCGTTGTGTGTGCGTGTGTCATAGCTGAGTCTGCCTGCTTCGCCTCGCTTCTTGGAAGCCGCGAGCGACATGTCTCAACTGAGCGAGAGAGGAGCCCAGACGCAGGAGAGGCCTGGGCCGATGGAGGCAGGACGCCGGGGGAATACACTGCAGGGGAGAACACGGGGGGAGCAGCGGCTACGGAGCTTGGCAGGTGCGTGCCTAGGCAGGCCTGTGACTGTGGGGCCTCCTCTGGCCTGGGGGGGGTCTAGCGCTGCCGGTGGGGGATTTTCTCAGTTTCAGAATCAGCCTGATGGGACTCGTGAGCGCAGGGGCATCTGGAAACCACAGACACCCAGTGGAGGAAACAAAGGGGTTCCACGAGGGCGCTCTGCAGAGTGGCTGAATATCAGCGCGTGCGTATCTATCGAGGATATTTTTACAGGGCCAAAGCCTCCGTGAAGCTTGCGATTCTGCTCCATGTGTCGCCTGGGAGGGGTTTCTCCGCCACTCCGTTTGGTGCTGAATAAACTTTGATTCAATCAGTGTGCGGCTGGTGTGTTTTCCAGCTGCTATCGTGGGAGGTCCACATCACGGCAGGGGGGGTCAAAATGCCGTGCCTGTCTAGTGCAGACAGATGAACTTTCTCTTTGTGACAGGTACTCCATGTCCAGAGGCACAGAAAACACTCCGCTACCATCTGAACCAACCAGGTCATGACATCTGACCTCACTGCCTTGAGCTTGGTGTCCCATGGGAGCGGTTTGAAGTTCACGACCAACGCGGCTTCATGTGTACAGCTCATCGTCAGTCAAGGAGAATCACATCAAATGTTTATGGCGTCCTAATGCCTCCTGTAACATGTGATCATTCCACTGCATTAGCCCTATTTGATTACATTAGCCTACAGGGTTACTTGGTGGACTGAGGCGGCATGTTCCTGAACATGTCAGTCTTCAGACGATGCCATTCCCAGATAGCACACATATGTCCTGCCGATGTCGGCATAAGATCAGAAGATCGAACGCGGTTTGGAGCGCCGAGTGGAGGTCGACTGTACGTGTGAACGATCGAAAGAAATGTGTGGCCAGGAAATGGCCGGTTCTATGCGTTTAATTTGTACAATCCTGCGCAGTCTTTTCCGTGGCCATTTATTTCCTGACCTAAGTCCAATACGGACCTTTTCCAAGGTATTTTGGCTACTTGAAATTTATTTTTTGTCAGTAGGCCTAATCCTCATTTCACTTTCATTTGAATGTGAACATATAGTAGAAATATTTTCACCTTGTCCATCTCCCGTTAATCTATATTGCCTAGGCAATACTCCTTGATACTAAGTAGCCCAGTTGCTGGATACAAATAGTGCGGGCTTCTTTTAATCGTTGTATGAGTAGATTTAAAAGAGTTCTTACATTAACAAGGCGGAGGTCCACCTTAGCTGAGCTTCTAATCTTGTTGGAGCCCTCATCTTGAGGAACACATTGTATTCCAGCCCCTTCATGGCCGATCCATCCATTCACAAGTCTGTTCATGATGGTGTGTAATTGGGTGGGGGAGTTATGCTTTGGAAACCGTTTCAATTAATATTTAATTTTAAATAGTTCTAGACAACACAGGGGAAATTAATGTTGTGTTGTGCGCTGCAGGAGCTGTCCAGTTTTCAAGAGCTATTTGGTATCTGGGCTTGTGGTGGCATGGGACATCCTGCTTTAGAAGTGATTAGGGAACCCATGGAAACGACAGTCAAATGATGAGTCTGACTTTTGTTTTTAATATGTCGGTATCATTGTTTCAAGTCAGATTGCATCATTTTGTATCTAAGTGGAAGAGGTCGCTTTAGGGAATTAATGAGGTTGTCTGGAAGGGGATACAATAAATATTAAACAATCAGCACGTAAAATGTATTTTCCGATTTGAAGCTAGGTGAATTGTAGCAACAACAGTACAATATTTTTTTATGTTTTACTGACATTTCATAACGGTTCAAATTACATAATGATTCCTTAGACTATTCATTGCTTGTTTTCTCATTTTAACATTTAGTAAATATTACCAACAACAGTGCAACCCGGTCTCAGGTGTAGAGGTTAAATAGTAAATGTAAATCTGGCACACTCCTGTTCATATGATATACTGCATTAAGTTAAGTGGAATATACTAAACAACAGAGAATAAAAGACCATGACACTGAAAGTGGGTCAAGTTGGAAAACACCAGTGTTTGACACCATGTCTTACTAGTTGACTGTGCTCAGACTCAAAGCTTTGCATGGCTAATGTAATCGGAGCACAGTGGATTAGCCAGCAATAATTAAATAAATTAATTGATGATCAAAACAGGAAGTCTTTGTTTCTTATTTATAAATACAAATTCATAGCTACGTTTTATTTAACACTTCTCCACCTTGAGTAAAAACACTTCCATTATATATCTTTTAGTCACTTAACGTACACCCTAGGGTGACGTGGTTGGTGTCTACATATTTATACTATTTTGCAACCAGTGGGAATCAACCCCGAAACCCTACTCTTGTGTTTGCTCGTTTAGCCCCAAGTTGTAGTCTCTAACTTAGGGCTTTTGTCATGGCAGGGTTATGTTCCCAAACGTGCATGCGGACAGTTTGGACTTGGGTGGCAACGGTACATGTATGCCTAACACCTGGCTTGGAGCGTATCGCGGTATGGCGGCAACATTTATTGTCAACACTTGGTGAAGATCAGTTTTGCGTTTATTTGGGTTAAAGATCCAACGCTAATCTGGGAAAAATATGTAAGAGGGACATTTCACCTTAGAAGGTGCGGAAACCCTCTATTCTCAACCACGGCATTCAGGGGCATATCTGCAGCTAAGGAGCTCCTTGGTACCACCCTTGCCTTTGCCGGGTGAGACGTAATGCGTGAGACAAAAACCTGGTGTGAGATCGAAACTGCTCTCTCGCTGGCTTCCGCTGGAGTTTGTACCTTGTCATTCCTGTGTACATTAGCACATCACTTTGTCTGCCCATGTGTTTTCTCAGGGAAGAGAGAACACTGAGAGCTCATCCAGCGTGTACCTGAACCTCATGAGTGAGACTGATGCTGTGTAACAGGAGACACTTGAGGTCCAGCGTTTGAAGCAGGATAAACACGTCGATCACCTACCTGACGCTGAGGTTCACAGCCAGACGTGCCACTAGGATAAAATCTGGCTGAAGTATTAACTGTGTGTGAAGCACGGACCTGTGTTCTTTATTTGCTTCTATGTCCACTATGCCGAGAGCCATGTGGCTGTGTTTTTTAATGATTATTCATTTAATTAAACCTCCGGTTAAGCACTGTTGTTTCTATGCTATTGACACATTCCGCCAGGGATACCAAACCCTCTTATTTGGCACGTTTGGCCCCATTTTCCACGTACTTTTATTGTTGAATTATCATCAGTGCTGTTGTTTTGGTCAAAGTGACATTTCGGAGATTTTCTTTGGGTAGATGCATGCTTGATTCAAATACTGCAGTGGTCAGACGCACTCCAAAATGTGTTCTAATCCGTCTCCACATATCTAATGTTTTTAAGATTCTTTAAAAAAAACATACAGCCCCGGAAAAGATTAAGAGACCACTGCATGTTTTTCTTTCCTTTCCAAAAAAGTCAAAAAGGAAGGTCTTGAGTGAGGAACAGAAGGGTAAAATGAAGAAATCACTGCAAATTGAACCCTTCTGTTCCTCACTCAAAACTTTCCTTTTCAACTTTTTTGGAAAGGAAAGAAAAAGGTGCAGTGGTCTCTTAATCTTTTCCGGAGCTGTATATATATATATATATATATATATATATATATATATATATATATATATATATATATATTTTAATTTCTAATTTCTAAAATATAAGAGATATTTTAACTATCTCTACTTGTGCATTTGAAGAAAACAGACTAGCTACAGACTAGCTACATAGCAGTTGTGCTATGTTTCCAGTGTTGTTGTGCTCACTGATGAAATGGTGAAGGCAAGTCATCTCTTTATCTACACAAACTCTGTAGATACATGCACGAAGCGGTTTCAACACTGTACCAGCCTTGGTCCTTGTTGACCATGCACAGGGTGCCTCTACATTAACCCAAGACTGTTTTTATTTATTTGTGAAGAATATAGAGTTTATATTCTTAGGTTATTGTCAGACAATACAGATAAATGTATTATTATGAAAACAGTTTGGGCATTTTATTAGCTAAATATTATACCCAGCTTTTTGTCCCTGGAAGGAAGTCAGAGTGGGTGCAGTGTCGTAAGAATTCAGCAAAGCACATCATTTGTTTGTCCGAGTCATTAATTGTCCCGTCGGGATAAAAATCGCACAACTTGTGTGGCACGCCATTAATCACACTTCTGTTATCACACTGTTTTTGGACTGTTCATCCCAAAGCAGCCACTAGACCCTAGGAGATGATATTTAGGTATATAAAATGTTGTGCATGTAGGCAACTTAGTGAATGAAATGCTTGCCCCTGGCGCTTTGGCCATAATGGGACCCAGGAAGAGAGAGAAAGAGTGGGATTAGAACGGGAACCAGCCTGTCAAAATCTATTGTTATTATAATATTATTATCATTATAAGTCATGGCTCCGTTGCTACTTGTACTCAAAGGCCTCACTCCTATCGTGCAATCATGCATTTAGGACACAGTGAATTGGCAAGGTACTCTGTCTTAGAAACCGTAGGTTCAACTTGCTGTCTCGTAATTCAACTGTAAATATTCCGCAAACTACTGCGCCATCAGAATGTTTGTGGCGTCAGTCATGGTTTCATTTGACATTCCACGTGGTACAACCATTTTTTTTTTTTATCAGCTAACTAGAGATAAGCCCAAATGGTACCCAGGCGCTAATCACCCCTCACTGAATGCATGACGTCAATGGATGAATGTGTGATACTCCCAGATGAATGAAAACTTAATTAGGCTATTATTGAAACATAATACAAATGATATAGCTACTTACTACATGTTACTGTTTTTCAATAGGAGATTCAGCTTATTGTGTAATAAATTCATCAAATCTAAATTGAAAATGTAAATCTACATTATTTTAGGAGGGAAAGATAAACTAAATCGCCTTAAAATTAATCTCTCTTTGAATGTTCTCTGCTTATTTTACTGAAGATTAATATTTTACAAATGTCTTAGTCTAAATAATTATTCACAAAACGAAATTCCAAGATATCTTGTTTCTATCTTTTTCTAATAACCCCTCTCGGTTTTTCTATAACTTATCCATGTCACCTATAGAAAGCTCTTATATGCCATTAATCTAAAAGACTAGATCTATGCATTGGTTTTGAAATCAACCTGATAGCCCCACTACAACCAACGGGAGAGACCTGAAAAGACGCCCCATTCACAGCCTTTTCAATTCGGGCCTCATCTTTTTCTAATAGCTCCTCTCGGTTTTTTGATAATGTTTTCATGTCAGCTACAGAAAAATCCTATATGCCAATAATCTAGGAGACTAGAGCTCTACATTGCCGCTAAAATCAACCCGATAGCCCCACTACTGCAGTTCACCGCCTATTCTGTTCGGACCTCTTCTTTTTCTATGTATTCTTTTTTTGTAGTTTTTTTAGTATGATGAGACCTTCAATACAAACAAATTCTGTATTTCTATTTTTTTTTTTAGAATATTCTATATAGTTTGATAACGACCCAGTAGGTGAACAGATGCTATGGCTGGATGGTGATGCTGCGGAGGAGAATGTCCATGCTAATTGGGGCGATTCCAATGCTAATGACACCAAACATCATTCGGCTCTGGCGGTTATAGGGGATAAAAAAGGCCTGGCGGTTCTAGTGTTAACCACCTGTATTTATATATGAATATAATTATACTCCTGTGTAGCAGAAATCTTACAAATGGCTACTTTAAATTAGGATTATTATCCCAGGTTTAGTATGATACGTCTGTTCCTGAGACTGGGTTGCCACTCAGCCTCAACCACGACACATAACTTGCTGCAGGACTGGAAAATGAAATTAATTAAGGATTTCTCCTCTACATGTTGGAATACAGTTGTTGATGCAGGTCAGTCATTCTTGTGCGTGTGTGAACAAGTTAGATTCAGCTCATTGAATTAATCAAACTCAGTCAGAGAATTTCCTTTTCAACGCCCAGAGCATTACAGTCCTGTGTGTATAATGGTGGTCTTAGCAAAAAAGAGCTGCAGTATCAGACACCAGAGACATAAACTCCAGAGAACATCCATGGATGGTTCGGTGGATGGAAGCAAAATGTATTATTTCACTATACAGTGGGGAGAACAAGTATTTGATACACTGATGATTTTGCAGGTTTTCCTACTTACGAAGCACATAAAGGTCTGTAATTTTTATCATAGGTACACGTCAACTGTGAGAGAGGGAATCTAAAACAAAAATCCTGAAAATCACATTTTATGATATTTAAATAATTAATTTGCATTTTATTGCATGACATAAGTATTTGATCACCTACCAACCAGTAAGAATTCCAGCTCTCACAGACCTGTTAGTTTTTCTTTAAGAAGCCCTCCTGTTCTCCACTCATTACCTGTATTAACTGCACCTGTTTGAACTCTTTACCTGTATAAAAGACACCTGTCCACACACTCAATCAAACAGACTCCAACCTCTCCACAATGGCCAAGACCAGAGAGCTGTGTAAGGACATCAGGGATAAAATTGTAGACCTGCACAAGGCTGGGATGGGCTACAGGACAATAGGCAAGCAGCTGTTGGCGCAATTATTAGAAAATGGAAGTTCAAGATGACGGTCAATCTCCCTCGGCCTGGGGCTCCATGAAATGTTTCTCACCTCGTGGGGCATCAATGATCATGAGGAAGGTGAGGGACCAGCCCAGAACTACGCGGCAGGACCTGGTCAATGACCTGAAGAGAGCTGGGACCACAGTCTGAAAGAAAACCATTAGTAACACACTACGCAGTCATGGATTAAAATCCTGCAGCGCACGCAAGGTCCCCCTGCTCAAGCCAGCACATGTCCAGGCCCGTCTGAAGTTTGCCAATGACCATCTGGATGATCCAGAGGAGGAATGGGAGAAGGTCATGTGGTCTGATGAGACAAAAAGAGTAAGAGCATTGAAAATGGGTCGTGGCTGGGTCTTCCAGCATGTCAATGACCCGAAACACACAGCCAGGGTAACTAAGGAGTGGCTCCGTAAGAAGCATCTCAAGGTCCTGGAGTGGCCTAGCCAGTCTCCAGACCTGAACCCAATAGAAAATCTTTGGAGGGAGTTGAAAGTCCGTATTGCCCAGCGACAGCTCCGAAACCTGAAGGATCTGGAGAAGGTCTGTATGGAGGAGTGGGCCAAAATCCCTGCTGCAGTGTGTGCAAACCTGGTCAAGAACTACAGGAAACGTATGATCTCTGTAATTGCAAACAAAGGTTTCTGTACCAAATATAAAGTTCTGCTTTTCTGATATATCAAATACTCATGTCATGCAATAAAATGTGAATTATTTCCTTAAAAATCATACAACGTGATTTTCTGGATTTTTGGAATTGCAGACCTCTACATGCTTTGTAAGTGGGGAAAACCTGCAAAATCAGCAGCGTATCAAATACTTGTCCTCCCCACTGTACGTTGTTGTCATAAGTTGTTGGGGATTTGCCCAGGGCCCCATGTCCAATGAAGTGTCATACACACAGGAGACACACCAGAACATTGCCACCGGAATCTCGATTTTAATCCCAGCGCAGAATCCACCAGGGAGACGGAGACACCGGGAAGAGAGCGTAGGTGGGCCACGAAGAAGTTGCCGGCTTGGCCCCCAGGATGGAGCTTTTCCTTTTGGAGGCTGGAATGCGCAGCTCCTGTCTGTGTTGTTGAGTTCTGTTTTTGATTTGTGGTCCAACAGCTCTGGGCTGATCAGATAAAAATGACAGGACCCCTGAAAAATGCTCCAACCTGTTTCTGCTTTCTTCCCTCAATCTTTCCTTCCTCCATGTCTCCCTCACCCTTGCTCATCCTTTGTAGGCTCATTGAGAGCGAGTGCAGAGCCGGGACTGAGAGCCCCTGCAGTCAGACCAGAGGAGAACAGGGAGCTGAGGTGTTAACTTGTGAACCTGCCTGTCAGGAAGCCACTCTGAGAGACGAGCTTCATGCAATTCACTGGGGGACCAGGCAGAACTCTCTCACTGACAACACACTGAAGCAGTGCCAGTCGAAGCAGAAGAAGTCCTCTCTCTCTCTGAGTGAATTTGAGAGCAAATACACAACGGAAACTGTTCAGATGCAAAACGGTATTGATTTGTCAGATCGAAAAAGTGTAAGACTTGTTTGTATTTGTTCTAGGTTACATCCCCAGCAGCAGGTACACATATGGCCCAGTGAGTAGTTGGTTTAAATCCGGCCCACCCTCCTTGGACTCCCTCTTCCAGTCTATCACACTGTATCATCTTGCCTTACTGACTGCTGTTTGGTCCTGGATAAAATTAGGGCCTCTACTAAGTCTTTTGAGCATTACTCGTTAAAGCAAAATACAAATGAAGCATGGGTATGAACTATCATGCAAAGTCAGTAGTAACTTGGGACTGTCCTGCCTTGGCTTCCCTTGACAATGTTTGACAGTGGGGATTGCAACAAAACAACAACGAAATGCCTTCTGAATTAACTGGAATCTTGAATTTTGAATGAACTGGAATCTTGCATTTTAGATGCAGAATTACTGAC
The DNA here is from genome assembly GCF_011004845.1 of Esox lucius. Taxonomy (NCBI): domain Eukaryota; kingdom Metazoa; phylum Chordata; class Actinopteri; order Esociformes; family Esocidae; genus Esox; species Esox lucius. Next base: position 9,238,624 of record NC_047573.1, read on the forward strand.
TGTCTAGGCCTAACTATTTCTTGATTGTTGTAGCCATCAGTTGTCTGATAAAAAAATCACCCACATCAGTAAATGTATTTCTTGTCAAACCTGTTATTTCTTTAGTAAAGGCTTCTTATATCAGCAAATTGCCTGTAATAAGTCATCTCTAAATTCAGTGTTAGCCTCAAATGTAGCGTCTCTGTTCAATTCCCTCCCTTATTTTATAGAATATTGTCTGATAAATTCTGTTAATATATATATTTTATAATAAATCCTATTACTATATGGTATGATATATGCTATTCCTATATAATGTTTGACATAGTATTATTATATAGGGTATGATATATGGTGTTTCTATACAATGTATAATATACACTATTTCAATATATTTTATGATAGATACTATTACTTTATATTTTATGAAATGTGCTGTTACTATATATTGTATTATATTTGTTATTACTGTTTATTGGTATATGCTGCTACAATATATTGTATTACAGGGTCATCAAGCGTCTATTCTGTTTCTTGGACTCAAAACCCCTTTTCACCTTGCAATTTCAATCATGAATTCAAAGTCAGGAACAGTGATTCATATTGCCTTTGCGTCTCTCTGTGCCTAGGGGCAAGCTGGGTGACCTCGCAGATGACCAAGAAGGTTTGATTCCGTTTTGGTATTTAGGGAGAACAGGTGTGACCGAAACCTCTTAGTCACCAGGCACAAGGCCAGGCAGTGTGTCTGATGTCTCCTACCTGCTGTCCTGGAGACTTAACCGACCCTGATGGGCCTCTGGGCGTTTGAGCCCGTTTCCCTTTGAGGAACTGTCCTGACCTGTGTTTTAGTACTGGTAATAGCCATGCACTGTGGGACTTTGTCATTTCCTACACGAGTAGTTCATCACACACTCTTTGATGATGGGCTAAGATTAGGAATTGTCTTTGCTTTGAACTACCGGCCAACTTACAGCCTCAGGTTGGACGGGATGATGTCACGCCAGTGGTGTTTTGTTGTGCCGGACAGTCAGAGTGTCGGAGTGCTTTGGTGTTGACCGAATGTGAACTCACTTAGGTGACGTGTATCGATTGAAATTCGAGCGCAGAGCTGCTGTAGTGGAAAAGGAAACAGTGCATCGTAATCCACATTGGGACACCAAGTAGGGAACCTCATCCACCTGCTGAAAGGATCTGTGTGGAAGTCTAGTTTAGCGAATGGAAAAATAAACGTGCGTTGAATTTCACGCGGGAACGATCTCTATCTGGCAAAGACACTACGCCTCCTGAGTTATTTCTTAGTGGTATTAGGGATGTCTTTGACCCCGGCCTGCATGCCAATCGTATGGGACCCTGCCAGTCTTATGAATAACATTCTTTGGGGCTCTTTCCCCTCTTTCGTTTTCCTCCATCACTCCCTTTGCACTGTTCAATATAATGCCTAAACATCCTTGATCTTTTCACACCAGGATTGCAGACGAAGGATTTACTCGCACTGAGAATCATTAAAGGGATCCTTCTTGCAAAAAGGAGGGGGTGGGTTGGGTGGGGGGTGAGGGGGTTGTCACAGTCAGATAATGACATTCCTGAGACCCGGAGATGGACCTTAGAGCCCCCATTTAAGCCAGAGGGGTTGGCCAGAGGGCAGGGGTGTCCACAACAGAGCAGAGCAGCGGATGAGTAGTGAGCCAATGACAAGGCTGTTCGGGTAGGGGGGCCATGATTGGACAGAGGATGGGTTGGGAAGCCAGGATAGGGGATTTTCTGGGTGTCTGAGATAGGGGATGGGTAGAGTGTCTCAGATAGGGGATGGGTAGGGTGTCCGACATAGGGGATGGGTAGGGTGTCTGAGATAGGGGATGGGTAGGGTGTCCAACATAGGGGATGGGTAGGGTGTCCGAGATAGGGGATGGGTAGGGGGTCCGAGATAGAGGATGGGTAGGGTGTCCAACATAAGGGATGGGTAGGGTGTCCGAGATAGGGGATGGGTAGGGTGTCCGAGATAGGGGATGGGTAGGGTGTCCGAGATAGGGGATGGGTAGGGCGTCTGAGATAGGGGATGGGTAGGGCGTCTGAGATAGGGGATGGGTAGGGCGTCTGAGATATAGGATGGGTAGGGTGTCTGAGATAGGGGATGGGTAGGGTGTCTGAGATAGGGGATGGGTAGGGTGTCTGAGATAAGGGATGGGTAGGGTGTCTGAGATAAGGGATGGGTAGAGTGGGGTGGTAGTGTAATGAATATCGACCATGTCAGTCTACTCAACTACCCACATATCACAGACTTCCCAAACGTTTCTCTTTCACAGAGAAATAGAGTACATTTTCCAAGTCATTGGGTTTCTTGTATGGATTTTCTCTGTCAGTTGGAAATTCCTTAGAATTTCTTACTGTAACACTTCACTGTCAATACAAAGAGACTTGGGAAGTCAAGGAATGTAGGGTACATGGGAGCGTACGGTATGATCATTTAACAGCATATAATTTCCCTGCAATTTCCTGTGTTCTACGTGTGGTATTGATTGACCCATGTCTTCTAGTTGGCTGTCACAATTGTTGTAAATAGGTAATTTCGTATTCCACATATCTACACTCTGTTGGGAAGTGGAGGCCACAAATCGTATGCGATTATGTTCAGTAGGTCAGTGCTGAAATTCTTGCTAGCATAGGCTAAACTCTTCTGCTGATATTCACCAGACGTCACCCAAAACTCTGGCAACCAAAGCTAAAGCCACAACTCAGTATAGTAACTGTTTCCAGGTTACATCTACTCTGATTCCACTCATGGAAGGGTGGTTATGATTACCAGAAGATTTTGTGTAAATCACTCAAGATAAGTGTCTACCAAATTAAATTAAATGTAAAATGCTAGAATACAAGTGGATAATTGTTGGCTTTAAATGTCTCGAGGTTCAGCGGTGATGTTCTGGGGCTTCACCACAGACCTTTGTTCTTCCCATGTTGGTATTTTAGGAGTTCCTGGTGTGTAAAGACATATCGGCAGCAGGATGTGTCGGCAGTCACTCAGCAGGGCCTCTGTCGATAATGTTAATATAAACAGAAAGGGCTTAACCTGCTGACAGGTTATTTCCAGCTCTTGCATTTAAGGATCACCAGTGTATATACGGAGCACTCACTGTATTTTAATATGCCATGGTCTCCGCCTTGAACTGCCTACGATATTTTCGTTTTTTTCAAGTTGCAGCATAATAGCAGGGTAAAAAAAACATGTAGGCCAATTGTAGAATACCAACGTTCATCACAGCTGAAAACTGTCCACCACTTTTCCTCTAATTACCTTTTTTTAATTAAATGTTTGTGCCGCACTATTTAATTGTTTAGCATTATATTATATCCCAGTGTTGTGGATACTGTCAAATTTGTTTCTCAGAAGCCACGCATTTATATTAGAGATGGGCATCGGGTTGCCAAAACCTTTATCAGACGGCTTCTACCAAGCTGCGCTGGGAACGCGCTGTTTTGTTCTATCTTTTATCTGCTTCGAAAATCTTTTTAAATACTTTATTTTCTCTCACTCATGAAACTCTTCAAGCTACCAAAAAAAATTTTTTTTCATTTTAAAAGGGAGTCTATTTACTTGACATTCCTGTTTTTTTGTGTGTCTCAGTCCCAGCTCCTCTGTAAACCACCTCATTAGCCAGCTATTTTACTTTAGGACCTCTTCCACCATGCATGTGCTCATCTACAGAGTTATTTATGCTCTGTTTTGTTTTCAAACTCGTCTTGTGATTGTGTGACTGGCTGCCAGGCATGGAGCAGTCAAACTCCTTCACCCCCGCCCCTCCCCCCTTGGCTGAAGAATTTATGACCAAGTCATCGCCCCTGAGACGGAGGCCGAGAGGAGACCTGGCCCACCGAAACATGGCACCATCTCCCTGGACGT